>NC_072019.1:8879285-9203571 GCF_027791375.1 Indicator indicator
ATCTCTCTAGGACTACTTTATCTCTATAGATGAAGAAGCATTAGGTATGAAATTTTGTAAATGCAAAACACCAGTGGTGAATATTCTGTTTCTGATGGTTATAGGAGAATGGTCCTACCGCAGACATATTTTTGAGATAAAAGATTGCTATAATATTTTAATTTCTCAGAGGAGATCTCTGACACAAAATTCTATTAAGAAAGGACTTCTTTCAGACGAATTATGAAAACAGAGCAGATGATTTAATTGTGAAAGAGACGGGAAATCAGTGCTGGCCCAGAAGTCAGCATTTATGGATCTGCGCTGCAAATAACTCTCTGCTACATTTCTTCTTTATTTGATGAGGTTTCCTGAAACCTAACTGTCAGCTCTTCTGGTCTGCATCTCCAGCTCCCTATTCTTGTTTGGCAAGAGCACACCTTTTAAAAATAAAAAAACATTTTGGGAATAAAGAGAAAGAAGTTGTGTAATTAACACTGAAATTGTCAGAGACTAATTGTATGTTAGCATCAAACAAATACTGTTGATGTTGTTGGGTTTTCGTTTATAAGTTTTCTGTAACCTCCAATCAAACATGGGCAAATATCTGTTGAAACACTGTATGTGATTTGTTTACATTGTTCAGATAATTACAAAGCAAGCACAATGGAAATAACTGGTTTCTGAATTTTATGTGGACAGTATCTGGCAAGAAGAGTGGAGGAGAACTCAGCAACTAACCAGTGGTTGTCAGCTGCTCTCTAAAATATTGCCTAATTTACAGTTGTTGCATATTAGCATTGCTAAGAATGCTAGGGACATAAAATGTCATGTTGAATATAGGGTGATGACTTCATACTAGAGCAAGTCTGGGGATATGACCAGTTTGCAGTCACAGAGAAATCAGGTTTAATTAATTTGAGTGCCAGCACTGTGTATAATTGCACAGCATGAGAGTTTGCATGCAAATTCTAAAATGCTGATTGTTGAAATACTTGCACTTACTTATTAATACACTGGGAGTAAGCAATCCTGGCCTGAATGCAAGGTATAGAAGAAACACAGAGTGTTGTCAGGGTAGTTTGCACTGCCTGTAGTTAGCAAACAGAATTCAGATAGTTCTGCTTCTTAAGTGAGAAGCATAACATATTAGTCATTCTTGTGGGTGACATACCTTGTAGCCCACTCTCAGTGCACAGCTGAAACAAGATGATCTATTATTATTAAAGATGTCAGAAACATAACAGCAGGATTTGAGCCTCATTTGTTGTAGACACTAGCTACAACTCAATCTTGCTTTTCAATTTCATTTTTTATTTACTTATTATATATTGTCAGTTTTCTCAATTAGAAAAAACAGCTTGCAGGCAAATGTAATGTAGAAATTGTCATAGCAAAATTAACTCTCTTGTGTGATGTTTTGTACCTTCCGGAGACAATGACAAAAGACCATATGGAGCTTTTTCTCCACTACCCAAAAATTACCAGTGCAAGGCTTTATTCTGGACTTTACAGTTGCCAACATTATGTTCCGAGGCATCAAAACTAGTAGCCTGAGAAATGGAAGTCGTATATAGTCCTGTCCAGTTTTTAATCAGTATGTTGGTCTTAGCCGTGTGTGACTAATCCTGTTTGCAATCAATTTGTCTCAATATTTTACTGCAGCAATGAGTTTCACTGATTAATTATATGCTAAATAACAAAATAGCAGGAACACTTAAAACAGTGTTCCCTAATTTGGATTAAACTCTTTTGTCCATTGATATACACAGGGAAAAATCCAGAGGTCCTTTCTTGTCATTCATTAATTTATACATCAGCAACATCTGCTGCTACCTTTCTCCTTTCTAAACTCAGATAGTCCACTCTGCTTTAGTATCTCACCATATGGAAGCTTCTTCATATCTTTAATCATGCTGTTGACCTTCTCTGGGTCTTTTCAAAATATATTCATAATTCAGAAGGAAAAAAAGGTTGAATGTACTTGCTCATCACACAATGATTTTTGTATACATCTAGGCAGTATAACAGAGGTTAATATAGGAGCTTACTCTGTATGTGTTCAAAATTTTGCTAGTTTTTTTTCTGTTGTTTCCTAAAGAATGTTTTTAATTTACAAAACATTAACATTTGTCAGGATTATTTCCAGTCACATAGAAAAATGCTCCTTTGTGTATTTTGATTATTTAAAGCAATTTTGTTTCTTTAATGTATATGTGCATCCAGCACAGCATGTTCACTGCTTTGAATGAATATGTAGGGAATGCTGTTAATTTCCTCATGTGCATGTACAGGAATGCTTTTATTGTCTACTGCACATGTTGAGAGGGAGTTGCTTTGTCTTCGCTTTCACATTATTTACTGCAGACTTCTTAATATTTGAAATGTACCATAGATTAAAAAATTCACCATAAAGAGCATATGCTAGACACAGTTATGGTTTGGGGCTTCCCAGGATCCCCAGATGAATTCCAGAGTGCTTTCTTAGGCACCAGGGCTTTTTTACAATGCTCAGGGTTCTGTGTGGTTTAAAGAGGAGTCCAATATAAGTAGATGGTAGCTGGAAGTTTTTACTTCAATTACAGTGAGGAAAAATATTGATGCTCTAAAAAAAAAAACCCACACAATTGATGACTTGATTCAATGAGATTAAGAATGCTCTAGAAATAATTAGTTCCAAATCTTTCCCCTAAAGCCTACATTTTCCTGAGCACACCAGATTCTGCTGCGTAGTCAGCAAAAGATGCTCAAGGATGTCTACACCTCTAGCAAGTAAAGTCATCTTCCCAGGATCTAATAGCTTGAAAGGAGCATCACAGAGACAAGATCGATAAGATCAGTTGCTCTGTGATTGTATGCGTTTTCACTCATCAAGCTTCAAGTACAACTTGAAAATATCATGTTGTGAGGATTATGTGCCTCATCCTGCATTACATTTAAGCATGTGTCTCATTTTAAACATATAAATAGTTCCATTCACTTTACTGAGATTATTCTTGTACATAATTCTTAAAATGTGCTCAAGTGATTTAGTAAATTGTGTTCACAGAAAGCATCAAAGGCAACAGTAAGAATGAATGTGATGGGCCAACTTGAGACCAGCTGTCTAGTGGAAACATCTCTCTTCTATGTCAAAACCACCAGGTCTATTCTTCTCCAGTTTGAAAAACAATCCCAGTTTCTCAGAAGCTCTCACATTCTCCCCTGTAAGGCCATTCTAGTGTTTTTCCTTCAGAAGGAATTCTCTGGCAGCACTCACAAGGTGTCCTGGCTATGAGGATATATTGTGCTGTGGTCTCAGTTCAAGTTTTGTCAAATGGTTTATCATATTTATACTGTGTCTCACTTTGTATTCCAAGCAAACTCAGGTATCACAAGATCACAGGATGTTAGGGGTTAGAAGGGACCTCCAGAGATCGTCTGGTCCAATCCCCCTGCCAAAGTAGGACCACAGAATCTATCACAGGATTGCGTCCAGATCAGTCTTGAAAGTCTCCAGAGAGGGAGACTCCACAACCTCTCTGGGGAGCCCATTCCAGTGCTCTGTGACCCTCACAGTGGAGAAGTTCCTCCTCATGTTGAGGTGGAATTTCTTATGCTGTAGTTTATATCTACTGCCTCTTGTCCTATCACAGGGTGCAACTGAGCAGAGCCTGTCCTCTCCCTCTTGACACCCAGCCCTCAGATATTTATAAACATTTATTAACTCCCCTCTCAGTCTTCTCTTCTCCAGACTAAAAAAACCCAAGTCTCTCAGCCTCTCCTCATAGGGCAGAGCTCCAGTTCCTCAATCATCCTGGTAACTCTCCATTGGACTTTCTCAAGTATATCCCTGCCCCTCTTTGAACTGGGGAGCCCAAAACTGGATGCAATATTCCAGATGAGGTCTTACCAGGGCAGAGCAGAGTGGGAAGAGAACCTCCCTTGATCTGCTGGACACAGTCCTCTTAATGCACCTCAGGATTGGCCCTGTTGGCCACAAGGGCACATTGCTGACCCATGGATTGCTGACCAGGACTCCCAGGTCCTTCTCCACGGAGCTGCTCTCTAGCAGCCTCCTAACCTGTACTGGTGCAGTTAGTATAACTTCTGCAGGTATTTTTGACAACAAACAACAAGACATTTTCCCATTGTTTTTAGATTTCATTAGAGCCCAGTGCTGAATAAATAATTGATAGTAGAGAAAAATGTATTTTTTCTTTTTCTGAAACACGAGTCAAGCACATGACTACAAAGCGGATAGCTATGATTTAGAAAAATGTAACTCAGTATTAATGTTTAATGGATGTGGCACATACCTTGCTGTGAAATGTTATAAATCACTCATTGATAGAAAACAACAGAATATTTGAGGAGCATGTGGATGAGGATTCTGTGTGGTTCAAAACTGACATGGAAGCAATGACCACGTGAAGACAGTATTATACTTCTGTGACAAACAGCAACTTGACTCTGACCGTTTCCTAAGGACAGAAAAAACAAAGTGGCTTTTTTATTGTTTTGCTTTTGATTCTGCTGTATCTTGGGTGTTTTCTTATTTCTTCTAGCAAGGAGAAGTAAGATTTTCAACTCCTATCATTCTTAATTAGAACCTTTTTTCCATCCCAGTTTTTAGTCTACCAGACATGAATGCTCTTCACTCTGTTTGCTTATAGCATTAAATGAACTGGCTGCACCCAGAAGACTTGATTCTGCCATCCTTATTCCTGTTGAGATTGATTTTGATACTGACTTTACCCACCCTGGGTCATTCCTTTCTTCTCAATAATTATATTGAAATCAGCAGGACTATTCATATTAGTAACTGCTCACTGTGTAATGATGTTCAGAGCATGGTCCAGGAGGACTAACTCATGGCTAGTATGTTAGTCTGCATGAATATTGGTAGCTGAATCTGGTCCACTGAGTAGTTAGCTTAATAGCACTTTCCAGAGTAATTACTGCTTAGTATAATAGAGGCAGAGCTGGATTCTAACATGTTTTCTCTCTGTTTTGCTTCTCACATTCTTTTTTATTCCTGAAGTTAGTGTATCTGACAAAATGTTTCCCTAGAATAAGCAAGGTATGTAGTTATAACCAAATGAGCAACTTGGAACCACAAAAAAACTCAAAACAAAACTAAAAAAAACCCCACAACTAAAAAAAAAAAAAAAAAACAACAACAAAACACATCACATTTGTTTATAACTTGTTTCTGCTTTTGTTTGTTTCAGAAAAGCCTATTACATTTAGTCTTAAATGATACAATATGGCCAGTATAGTCTTGTGGTCTAAACAATAAGAATAGCTGTTTCTCAGACTTTACTCTCTGCAGCTTCAGAATGTTTTTCATTAAACAACCAAACTTGTAAACTCTAATTCATAAATTCACCTTTTAACCTCATTGATCATCATAATGAAATTTAATGTTCACATCATACAAACTCCTTTGTGGTTCAGATCTTGGTCGATTCCTCTTCTGAAAGATTATTGGAACACTAGATGCTTTTTGTTTCGAATTGTAGCACCAGTTGCTTTCTATTTTGATCACATATTTTGAAGATAAATGTGAATATTCTTTTTTATTTAAATAAATAGATGTTTATTTGGAAGGAGATATGCCAAAAGGTTGTGGAAAGCTTACTATTTTAGACACAAATATCTCCTGGTATTTCATAATTTCTAAATTTTGTCAACCTTTCTCATGTGTAGTTTAGATAATAGCTAGTCATTTTCCTCTTTTAGCTCTTAAAAGTGGGTATTTTCCCCTTTACTCTGAGATTAATTTGTATCAATAGAAAAGTCATGTATTAAAATACAGAGCGTTATCAATATTAGCAGTACAGTTTTGCCTTGAATGTCGGTACTGAATACATATTCCTGACAAGCACTGTGAACCTTTCTATCACTAATAATAGGTTAATACTAAAATTAGCACATAAGCCTTAGAAAAAACCCTTGCACAGCTTTTGAGTAGTACATGTGTACTATATTCTGTGTGGAGCCTCTTACAATGTCTTTTTGTCTTTCTACTATTTAAGCCGATTGATACTTTGATGCAGTGGAAGCATTCTCCCTGCATCTTGTGCACCAGAGGTTTTCGTATCACCGGAACTGGAACAAAGGCAGAACTCAACATTATTGGAGCATTCCAGGTCTAAAAATGCTTAGTGTGTGCTTACACATGTTAGCTATTCATCTATGTACACTCTAAAAAATATATTCACATTTTAATTTTGTAACCAGCAAACATACAAATTTGAAGAACTACCTAAACATCCATCCAAGTACCAGTTCAAACAGACTAATGACCAGAGAAAATAATGACAAGTTAAATTCTATACATTATGTAGGAGAACAGTCGAAGATAATGGTAATGACCCTTATTGACCCTAGATTCCCCTTCTTTGAAGCTCATTAATAACAAGTGCTGTAACATTGACATACTTGCAGACAGTTGCTTAAAGCTGTTAAGTTGAAAATACTCCCTTTTTTTTCCAAAAAGAGTTGGTTGTTTCTTTGGTAAAAGTTGCCTTCAGGCAAACACATGGAAAATGATACAGCTTATTAGAGCTTAAACACAGCAAAACTCTTGATAGTTGATGTTCTCACATCGCTAATAACCTGAAAAGCTATGGGGTTTTGATTGTGGTATTAAAAGCAAATTCCATGTGATACGCCATACAAATCCTAGTCATACAGGGGTCCAAATGTTAAAAAAAGTATCAAATCAGCTTTCTGAATGTCCCTGTTCATTATTTTGCTGACTTGGAAACCTTGGAGTGTTTTGTATCCATTTCATTATCTCCAAAAAGCGTGAATTGTAATGGAATTTACATAAAAATCCTGCTGGAGAGTGGAGACTTTACTGCACAGTCAGCTGCCCCCCTAATCCAATCTTCCCCAATGCAGTTGGCCTGGTGGTTGCCAAACTCTAACAGTGGGGATCTCCTTTGTTAAGGAAAGTATGAATCTGAGCTTTAAAATGAACAGAAGTCTTTTCTATTACACAGGATGCCTCCTCTTGCTGAGTTTACATGAGATGTCTAGCAGGAGGTGTTATTAAATAGCCTCAAAAATTAGGCAAAAAAACCAATTATCTAGAAAAGGGACACAAAAGGCTTATAGAAATGAGCATTTGAATTTTCATTATTAAGTATCCATGGGACACCACACCACTATTTGAATTTTGTTATTAACCCTTTGCATAAAAAGGATTTAATATTTTTAATCAGTTTTGAATTACACTTTGAGGAAAGCACAAGTTGGGAATTTTAAAAAGCCTTCTTCATTTCTTTCAGTGTTATTTCAGTGCTCTCATGTTTGCACTTATCTCAAAAGAGTTTTAACTTTGTATTAGATTTTTTTATGAAGGTTGATTACATGGGCATTTCAGTCTCACCTTCATTCTTTATTTAGCTGAAATTCCTAATCACTTCAGTGGGTGGTAGACAGGACTCAAGTGTTCCTTTAGATGAATTTCAGTGTCTAAAAAATCTTAGGGATTGAGTAATGTATTCTTGTTTATTTTTTCCACTTTGCAGATAAAATCTAGTGAGCATTCATCATCACCTGGATAGAAGTGCTTTAAAGCAGTTCACAGTTTAGGCTGGCAGCCATTTTCTGAACTTCAGCAATACATCAAAATCAAAAAGCAAGAAATAATTTAATTGTGATTTCGTGTCACCCTTGTAAAAGGGATACAGGAAAAACAACAACAACAACAACAAAAATCCTCAACAAACTAACAAAAAACCCCAACACATGCTGGTAGATAATTCTACCTGGATCACCTTTTGCTTTATTAACAACAAAAAAAGTTTAATATGCTTTTCTGTGGATGGAATTTGTTTCTTCAGCTGAAAGGAATTTTTAAAAATAGAGCACAGCCTTTCTATTGAGGTAAATACAGTCTTGGCCTTGTCTGCTCATTTTCTGACATTGTGGTTAGTTTTTGGATGAAGGAATGAAGGAAGCATACAACCATGCATGGTCAGCCCCCCTTGAATATTACCCATGAGTGCACAGTGCTAGTGAACTGAGAAGAAACTGAAAGGACTGCCAATTCTTTTTTTTTTTTTTTCTGCAGTACTGTAAACTCAACATGATAATGTGGAAGCCAAGTGCAGAAAAGCACTGTTATGAGAGGAACCAAGTATTTTGGGACATTCAGAATAGCTCTACAGAAAATCAGACTCAGATCTGCGAAGTCATTGTTTGGGAAAAAGCTGTGTTTGAAGATTTGCAGAAGGAGTCATGACTTATCCCTGTGCTGAAAAAAATATAACAGAGAAACCTTTAATATTTGTGTCCACATCTTTAGCCAGTGGAAAGGATGCAGTTCCATTAAGTCGATGCAACTGTCCTAATTTGCACCAGCTGGAGTTCTGCTTCTTTGTTTGTGTAGCCTTATCGGCACCCCTTCCAAGGGAAAGCAAACATTCATTGTTCTTTCCTGGGTCAAAGAAAAGTCAGTGCAGAGGGATCCCCAAGTGTCCTCATCTCTTCTTTTTTCATTTTTGCAACTAGCATTGTTCATATACGAACAATCTGAACCTACCCAGCAGAACTTAATGCATGTGTTTGTGAATGTACCTGATGCTGGATGATGGGTGAGTAATTTCTATGAGCACAATTCATGTATCATCGTTGTTTTATGCAATATATTTCATGCTACATTAATTCAACTGAGAAAACAGCACAATCTGAATCATAGCTCACTTCTGATTAAATTAAAATCACCTTTTCCCCTGAAGATTTGCTGCTTAACCATTTATTTGTTCGAACATTCATTTTAGACCCTTTATTATTTTTGTCTTATGGTGTCACAAAATCTGTTCTCAATTAGCTCTTTTTCACTCTAAGTCAAGGCAATGCAGTATCTGGATCCATGCAGTACTGTCTGCAAACAAGCAATTAGTGGCTGAGGCATGATCACAGAGAGATAGATGATGGTGCCTTCATTTGCATTCACATATATACGCTCTTATTGCACATTAAGCGTTATATTGCTAGCTAGGATTTTATTATTTCCCATATAAATACTTGCTCAAATTATTGTAGGAAGTTATGTGTCATTAGAATAAAAGTAGCTGTCTTGATTAAGGTGAATTTTTTATCATGAAGGGATTTGGAAGTTACTGAGAAAGATTTTTGGAAAGCTGTTTTCCAGGAAACAGTTAAGGAGAAACTCCTTCTCAGATGTTAGTAGGCATTTCCAGTCATCCAGCTTCTTTCAGAATTAACTGGAGGGTCAATAATTTGTCAATGCTAATTAGAATGTAAGAAATATCACAGCAACACTGGAATCCTAGGATCCATCCTCTGCTGAGACATTTGAAAAACCTTCAGGACTGTGGTTGAGGGGTTTATGCTGAACATTTCTTGTGACTGTCTCAGAAAGGCTTGCAAATCCCATTAAAATGATGTAACCAGAATGAAAATTGTTTGGAGCAGTTTCCTTGTCCTTGGTGGAAATCACCCATTCCCAGGATATTGCTATCTTGGTTTTGCCAAGGACAATATATCCCTGAGGCTTGCAAAGCACTTGGGAGTAAGGAAAATGTTTGGCCTTTAAAATAGACAAGGTTGTGTCACCAGTCAGTTATTTTAAAAGGAGGGGAAAAAATTAAAAAATCCCTGGAGTGAGAATCTCTGCGAGTTGAAAAACTCTACCCTTTTCAAGTGGTACAAGCTGAGCAGCGGGCCCTCCTTGGCTGTACATTCAGCACTTTATCCACGAACAAAGTACAAATATTTCCAGAAATCCCATTTCTATATTTATTTTCAGAGTGATGTCACTTCCTCTCTTTGTACAGATGGTAAGAGAGCATTTTCTTTTATTACTAGAGGACTTCGGTCCAAAGCGAACTCTATTTTCAAAGAATATAGGGACACAGCTGGTGTGCGAGCTCTGTAACTGCAGCAGTTCTCACTGTAAATGAAACAATGTCACTTTCCAGTTCCTCAACCCAAATTCTCTGTGTTTTTCTAGTTTAGTACAGGCTAAAGAGCACATTTTTTTGTGGGGGGGTCTCATGCGAAAATACTGACAGCCAATTACCAAGGAGACTCCAGCAGCAATTACTGTAAACTCTACTTCTCCGTCCAATGACATTAATATTTTTAATAATTGCCTTTCCAAAAATAACTGCACTTGTGAAGATCAAAAATGAACATCACCATATAATTCTGTTTTCTTTGAAGTATTTTCTGCAACAGATCTTTAAATGTATTCTTAAGCACACAAGTAGTATGTGATGCGGCAAGTTTATCTGAATCTGCCTCTTTGATCATACTTTCATCCGTATGAAAATGTTTTATCATATTTTATAGAAATGGGTTACATTTATATACCCTTTTGTTTACTCTCTACCACTTTATCCTCAAGAAGAGGCTCCTAGGAGGCAGAATGTTCAGCAGCATCCTAGCTATGCTTCAACTTACAAGTGCACTTTCCTCATGGAATAGAAGGCTGCTTAGTTTAAAAATACCTTCTCAGACTCCTTCTGTTCAAAAGGCCAGTGCTGCTGGGGCTCAATCACTGGTGGATAGGCAACCTTTACTGTCCAGCTACAACAGTCATCAGTTTTGTCCTTCTCCTGCAGGATTTTGAGTGCATTATCTGCACGACAGACCTATGCTCAGGAAAGAAGGGATCCGCCACGGCTTTTATAGCCACAGTGTGCAATTAGATGCATTTATATCTCATTAGCAATATTCTTTAGAAACATTTTACCAAAAACAAACACACACACAAACAAACAATTAAAAAGACACTTGTTTCCTCTTCATTTATTTACTTGTAATGCTTAACTTGGATGGCGTAACTACAGTTTTTAAGCAGGGCTTGTTATCCAGCCCAGTATACTGGGTGAGGCTTTAAGGAAGCCAAGCAGGAATTCAAAGTCACATATCCCTCCAGTGGTTCAATCAGGATTAAAGCCAGGGTATTCTTACTCCTTCCTTCTCCCCACTTAATCAGGTGGCCTCCTTTGCTGCTGACAATATGCATCTGAATTACAATGTTTGGCAATATTGCTGGAGGCAAGAAAGACAATAATGTATCACACCTCCACAGCCTTGGAACTTAGGGCAGGTTAAGGCAGAGGTAGCAGATGCTTACAGATAACGTATTTTTTTCACCAGGAAAGGTCAATTTAATATGAGAGCCCTATGAAAAAAGCTCAGGACCTTAAAACTTTGCTTTGAGCCCCTAAAGAAGGATTTCAGGAGCTAGATTATCCATATGTAACATTTGGGGGGTTGGAAGTTTTGGATTTGCTGGTTTAGATAATACACTAGGTGGCTTTGAGTTGATATAGGAATTTTGTGTTGCGCTTTCCTTACTTCGTGCATTGTTAAATTATACCTTTAGAGGTGCTCTCATCAGTAGTGTCATTTGCTCTCAAATTCTTATGAACATTATTTTGAAGCACCTCAGATATTTTCATTTTAATGACACGTAATGATAACTACAACTATTAAAAAATGCGTTCCTATACAAACCTAGCAACTTCTTAAGAACCTTGGAGTTCCTCAGAAATGCAGTAAGACAACAAACTACAATAGCATCTAGACTAATTGTAAGTCAATATAAAAAATAATTTTAAAAAGAGAGCATTTTACTTTGCTATTTAAAAGTAATTGTTTTCATAGTATTCTGGCTAAAGGAAAATAACAGCAATTTTAGAGCACAGAGGGCAGAAACACCCAGCATTGGGTGAACCTTTGGAATAGCTAGCAAAAGCAGTGCCACAAGAAAAAAAAAAAAAAGTAATCATTTCTATAATATAGCGAGTGCTAAGATCATGTACTAACAGTACCTTGAATGTTAATTACACAATCTTGAAGTCTATTCAGTATTACATAAAGAATCAATTCAATGACCTGAGATCAGCTGAAATATGAAAAGGCTTCTTAGTCTCTCTTTGTACCCTGATGGAGGCACTTTCAATCATTGGAAACCAGTACATTCATTTACTTATTAGGAAATTACTGAAAAAGAGAACTCCACTATGAATCACGTATAGAGCAAACTAATCTGGTGTCTCTCCAGGAAAGATGTCCATCTAATGTCTGAAATTCACAAGATAAAAGGAAATTTTTGCTGATGTATAGATACACGCTGATGCTGAATGACTATTAAAAGATAAAAAGGATCAAAAAATTCACCACAAGTTTTTCTTGCTGATAGAACATGGTTTATGTCAGTTTAGGGGGAAGGAAAGAGAATGTAGGAGGAGTAGGGCAAAATGTAAAACCAGAGTCTGCTTCTTATGGATAACAACGAAATACGCAACATAATAAGAAACAACCCAGAAGAATACAGCAAACATTAATAATTCCACCAAACTTCATCAAAAAAATAATTGAAATTGTCACTCAATTTGCCCTGATCTGATATTCACACAGTATGATTTCAGTCTTTCCAGTGATTTCATTAATTTAAGCAGATATTTTGTAACAGCACTTTTAGTAAATTTCTGTTCTAAAAGCCCAGCCAGGCATCTTAATTTAACTTTTTCTGCCAATTTTTCCAAAGTGTCTTATTCTATGGCATAGTTGAAATGAAGTTTAGATAAACATGGAGTTATAGAAATCATCTGATCCATTCACCTCCCATATTTGTCCAGCTGAGTTTCATGTTGAGCTCCTATACCTGACCAGTTCAACTACATACGTGAGAAGATCTTCAATATGCCACTTTGATATTAACTTTAGAATGTGGTCTAGATCTCATATCTCATTTAGTATCTTCAGCAATTTACCTGAAACAAAACCAGGAAGGAGACAGTGATGGCAGGAGGATAGAGCGACAGGGTGGTGCATTTTCAGGTTTGTACCTGCCTTGGCGGCTGAGCACCATTTCAGTGGTGCCATTTCTATGAAATTTCAGTTAACTGAGTTCTTCAGTCAATTATGCTTTGTGATCTACATGTGGAATACACTACAAAAGAGAAGTATTATTTGTTATAAAGGATATTTTTACTCAAAAAATTAAACATTTGCATTAAAAATGTGAGTTTATATTGCACAAAATTGTTTTCTAATCCCTTTTTTTGTGTTCTTGCATGTATCTCCAAGTGGCTGTTTTAAAATTTCCATAAACTGATTAAAACCAAGTTAAGGAGCTAAACCAAAAAAGGATTCTTTTACCTGGGCTGTACATTTTTAATCAAAGCAGTTCACTTAAAAAAAATAAAAATCTGTTGAGGCAGATGACAAACATGAAGCAGAAAGAATGAAGGGAGAGTACTTGGCAATTTTCTTCTTTTTTGTGTGTGTGTAAAAGACAAAAGGATAATATGATCCTCAGGTCTAAGCTGCTGAAAGCTTAAAGTATGCACAGCACCATTACTACAACTGATGTCCAAAAAAAAAGAAAAAAAAATGGAAGTAGATGTGATGAAAGAAGGTATGACACTAAAAGAAATTATATGCATGAATGTTTATGTTTGAAAAGCCAGATAGAAAACAACAAAACAAAAAGAGTATGATTAGGAAAATCTGTCCTTAATTGCTAAAGCAGAGTATATTTTGAGGGGTTAAATATTTTCATTGATATTTTCTGATATAAACTGAGCAAACTAGTTCAAAATGAGCAAGAATTTTTTTAGGAGGAGGAAATTCTTACAAGCTTTTCTTCCTTTCTTTTCTTTTTTTTTTTTTCTTTTTCTTCCTGGTATAGTATTTCTTAACTCTTTAGCTGGTGTAGATTCAGCACAAAAGCTCACCATTTACCTATCTTTAAAGTCAACATAGCTACATTTTAATAGAATTCTTTCTATGATACAGAGGGTTAATGACTGTTATTTGGGGATTCTTCATCATGAAATGTTAATGTATAGCTAGAGCATTATATGTAAACATAAATCACTGCATTCTATTAACACGTATAAGTATATTAAGCATAATCTGACTGCCACTTTTGAAGTTAAACAGTAACAATATATCTGTGGGCTGTGTTGTCATTGGGAGAGAAGTAACTGCGAACCCATAGCCACAAGCATTTTCTTTTTTTTTAACCAAGGAAAAGCCTGGGAAAATTTATGCAGCTTTTAACCACAAAGATTTCAATACACCTTTGCTAAAGTTAACTCAAGCTAACTATGAGCTGTATGAGTTTCTATCCTGCAGGGGCTTACCTTGTCACAACACCACTGTGTAAGTGAGAGCAGTCTCCACAGAGTTCCTGCAGCTTTTTCTGTGTAAGGCATCTGGCAGCAAGGCCAACAGTGGGCCTCCCCAGCACAATGTCCTGCACAGTTCAGATTTGAATGATATGGGCACTACTGGGGTCCAACTGCAGGCTCTGTGGCAATTTACTGTATCTGTGAAAGAAATTATAAATGCTTATCTGTGAGTAGTGGAAAAATAGCAAATACATGCACTATCTGTGTAAAAAAAAAAAATTAAGTAGGAAATTTAGGTTATTACTGGGTTTACTTCAACAGATTCTTAAGAAAAAAAAGGTGTAATTTCTATTTTAACTAGTATGTACATTTACAGTATTTCTTAATGCTGCATCTGTAACAGAAAGAAAAAAACAACCCAGGTGAACAGTATAAACTGTATAGTACTTTCAGGGTCATTCATGCTTCGATTTCATGATTTCTTGGTGATTGTGTGCAAGTTTGTTTTGAATTATTATTTGATTAAGACAGGACTTAAAATTATCTGGATGCCTTCTCAGCACTGAAGAGCTTGCATACCTCATAATTGCCTCTAATGTATTCCAATTTTTGTCTGTGTTTGTAACTATGACATCTGGTTCATTGCCAGACTTTTTGGGTGGCATTGAAATACGCTTCATTTTCAAAGTGCTGAGTGATGCGGTCATGAAAAATACCTCCTCTTTGCCCATAAAAAAAACCCCAGTTATATCAGAGATGTTAAAATTTATGTTAAGCCTATTCAGTGAAACATAAATAGTCATCACTCTGAGAACTTGTTATGCAAGGCATGATCCTGCAATATGCTAGGCTCTTCCTAGATATTCTCAGCAACCTCCACTTTTAGTGAGTTGCTCAGCACCTTGTAAGATCTGGCCTCAGAAAAGGAGCATGAAAGGACCCAAAGCAAACTGGCAAACATTCGTCTGCTTATTGTACAACTTTTCTTCTCTCTCAAAAGTAACAGTTCAAACAAAGGATTAATTTAGAAAGAAAAAAAATAATTAAATTTGAAAGAAAAGGAGGTAGGAGGATGTGTGGGGAAAAAATGTTAATAAGACTATTTGAAGAGGCAAAGAAATTAGAGAGATGGAAAACCTGATTTTTCTTTTAAATAACATTAGGAAGGTTGTAGATGTTGTTTAATATTGTCCTTGAATATTTTGCAAGTTGCACAACTGCTTCATGAGATGCTGATTGCTGAAATACAGAGTTGTGATTTAAAGTGACAATGTCACCTTAGTTTTAGTCCAAGTGATGGATTTTGTTTTGAAATGGGTTATGCCAAACCAAACACAGAGAAGTGTTTACATTTGGGTTAATTTTAATTAAAATTACTCAAGTTAAAAATACCACTCCCATGACTTCCTATTAAAATTTTATATCTTCTAATGTGAACTCAAAATGGGCCTTACAAGATACAAAGCAGTCAGGAACAGAACTGGTGCATCCACATAGACAAGACAGACACCAAAAATCCCAGATTATGTAGATTAGCTTTGCACATTTCCTTTGTTTTAACTAAATGGCTATAAACAACATAGGCAAAGAGTTTTAAAAGCATATTCTTAATAGATTGCACTTGGTTTATGTGAAAAGCTATTATGGAATCCTCCAATACTGGTATCACTTTCTTTGCAATTTTGGTTGTGATAAAGTATAAAAATGGTGATGTGCTGGAAGAGAAAGCCTTAAGTCTTTATTTCATTGGATTTTAAGTAGCAGATTGCATAATAAATCAACTTAATTTATATACCAAGTTTGTTGTTATATTCTCTAGATTCATCAAAGCCCTGGAACTGCATTCTAATAACAGAATATGACCTCTTTTCTTGGCTGCTTAATCCATTTTCAAGCTGCATACACCTCTTTGAATATGTGTTAAAGTAGTAGCCTCACTTGACAGGGAGCTTCCATAAAGCTTTGAAGTGTATCATTAAAAGGGACACTGTCAATTTGAATTTTTTCAAGATGACCAATTTATATACTAAAAAAAAAAATCTTTTCAGTGTTGGTGGGTTTCTTCTAATTCCTAGAAAATGCCTAATTTATTTTTTTTTCTTCTCTGTGAATGTTTGGAAGCATCATTTAAAAGACCAGAGAATATTATTATCATAGCTATCATTATGAATCCTGAACATTTTCATATTCCAGCCCTCACATCCTTTTTTTCTAACAGGACCTCAGCCCAATGCATACAGCCAGTCTGAGTCCTGTGACTCATTTTAGCATTATTTAAAAACTTTGAAACAGGACTTTACTACAACAGTGCTTTGTCCTGTGCACTGCAAGTTTTTTTCATTCTTTGACTGTTTGGAGAAGATTTTTAGGCCTGAGCTTTCCAGTGCCTCTCTCCAGCAGACCCCTGCCTGCAGAGACCGTACTGCCAACCAACCTTTCAGTCATGGGTCTTTGACAGACAAGCTGTGCCAGATGTAGCTGCCATGATTTCAGATATTCATGCTCACAGCTGTCCATTTTACAGTTCTGCTGGAAATTACTGTCAGCCTACAGGGTCAAGAGAAAGAAGCATATGCCTGTATTTGAGCGACCTACATTCACACCACCTGTTAATTTAAACTGCCAGTGAAAGAGCCTTTGCTCTGATCTCCTGGATTGTGGATGGGATGATGATCTTCCAGTGGAGGGGCAGGGTGTAAAGCTAGGAAGTGGTAATGTTCAAAATTGTGGCAGCTTTGCCCTTCTGTTTATGTGAGCCAGAGCACAAACTACATGCACTGAGTAAACAGGAAAAAAATAGAGCAAAAAAGGAGATCTTTAATCTTTTTTCAGCTCTACAGTGTGACAAGTTTTTAGATGAGAAAGCAGCATTCAAGTTCCCAGTGTCCTTTCAATGACTCGGTGAAATATATTTTATTTTCCCCATAAAGTTGTTAAACTGTGAATATTTTATCCAAGCGATTAAAGTTACTTTTTACTCTTACAAATTGGGCACAGAATATTTAAATATAAAAGAGAGAAGGAACAGTAGATAAGATAGCATCTAACAATTTATGGGAATGTGTTTCAAATTACAAGTAAAGCATGTGCATGCACACATGAATACAGCTGTGGTTTCCCTTCAGCATTAGGTAATGTTCTTTTATGAAAGAAAGGAGTGACGGCTCCTGCAATTCTGTTCAAAGAAAGAACGTTTATATACTTTATATAGCACTTTTTATACTGCTGTGTTATGGTATGTAACATACTAGAAGTTCTCAGTCTGTGATAGACCCCCAAAGGGTAGACATGTAGGTCTAAGAGATGAAAAAAAATCAAAGACATGATCTCTTGACAGAATTATATAACCTTCTCACACTGCCTCTGAACTTCATTGAATCCTCGAGGTGACAGAAAGCTGGCAAGCTAAGTAGAAGCAGCTGCTTGTGATGGCATGCCTAAGATATATGAATCTATTCAGTGTGATCAATGGCTGAGTGCTCAGCCGCCGAAGTCATTGATCACCACCATGACCCCGGTACCTGCTAAGTCCATCAGATTGCTGTGGAGGCTCTAAGGAGAGAGTGGAAGACAGAAAGCACGACATAAACAGCAAAGGAAGGAGAAAGACAGAGGAACAAGCCCTCCTCATAAAAAGCTATTCAGGAAATTGCAAAGCTCATTACTATGTGTGTGGTACTTGATCAAACTGAAATTTTGCTTTAAGGTGCATACCTGAATAAATGCTGAGAAATTCCATTCTGTACATAGCATGAGATTGCCATGGGAGCCTGCCTTCCTTGACATTTGAGGCAGGGTGAGGGGTCTATGTTCTCCTTTCTCTTTTGTCAATCTCAGCTGTAACATGCACCTAATTTTTATATCCTGTCTATGAATGTTCTTTAAAATGGTGCATGTAATAAATATAAATTCAGAGTACATGCCAAATTTTGCCAAAGCACAATGTTTATTATGTGAACATAATACTTCTTACAGAGGGTACGGGTGAGTTTTATTAAATATGTTCTACTTGTATGCAAAAATACTTTACAATTGAATTGTTTCACAAAAGGAACTATTTTAGCACAGTTGCATCATGAAAAATGACTTTGTTAGAATAGCAGAAAAGGTTTTCACATATTTTGAGTTTCATAGGATTTACCAAATTTTCTCAGTTCACCAATAAAAATATCATTTACAACTTTTAACTGCAAAACCTGGAAAACTCGAACGGGCTGCAAAAGGCCAAGCTGGATTCCTTGTATCTCGTGCGTACTATTATTACTAAAGATTCTCCCAGTTAAACCTTAGCAGGTTTTCTCAGTTTTGCTCAGTTTTAGTATAGCACAGAATTTAAATGCGCTGAGACTGCATAAATATCGTTGTTGAAACAGTAAGCAATGCCAAAAGAGAATTCAATTCACTCCATAAGAAATGGGAATAAACCCTCTTTTTCCAATAAAGCAATCATACACAAATGTGAATATGCACAAGGGGCCTGATCCAGAAGTGAAAGCCTCTCCCAGTAACTTGGAATCTGGTTTTAGTCCAAAGAGATCTGTTGAACAAAACCAGTACATTTTACATGGGCATGATTGAGCATGGAAGTGCCCTGTAAAGGCAAATGTCTTTGAGGCTATTGATTTATTTACAGTTAGATTTGTTTCAGAATAGGGCTCTATTCTGAAGGGAAAATTGTCTCACATATACAAATTGCTTATTTTCATACAACAAAAAAATTATAAGAATCTCAGCGACTTGCATTTAGTATTCATGCTGCACCAATTAGATTATAGGACTTGAACTTAGAGCCAAAGCACTCAAAGCAGAAGATTAATTTGTCTTCACCAGGAGAAAGCCACATCCCTGATTGTTGTATTATTCCGATGCATGCGTTAATATTTCTTTTGTTTTCGTATTCACATTTTTTTTCATTATATAGCAGTTGGACTATAAATACAGCCACTAGCAAGATATAGTTTCCAAGCACATAGGATCAGTGGAAGAGATGCTTTCTTTTGTCTTGGTTCAAATTGGGAGTGCTTCTAGTGCTACCATTGGGATTACAGTATTATAAAAATGAGATAGAATTAGATTTTTAATCTTCCTTCCTGCCATGTCTTCATATCCTTTCATATCCTTGTCTCCAGATCCAAATGCTCTTTGATTTTTGTGAACTTCTAAGTCAACAAAGATGCATTGTCATGGTGATAACTGCTGGATGACACTGTTGAAAATAACTGAATTAACTGGTTATAGTACAGTTCCTTATTTCATTATATGCCTGGGATATCAAGACATCTCATTTCTCTTTCTCAGTGGAAAACACACAATAATTTACACAACAAACTCTTCAATTGTGACATACATTATCTTAAGGTTTGAATGAAGTGAAATAGTAAACCTGACAATTTTACCCACACCGATAAATGATGTATGTGGTTTTTCAACCCCACCTCTAGTGAGTGCATCTGTTTGCACCTGGATAAAATGTGATTTGCAAATCTCAATTCAGTATACATTTAACACAAATTACTAGTACTGTTTTTTGTGGTTGCATTTTTGATCTCACTACACAGACCTTTGGCTATGCACATCTAAGGAATTCTTTATGGGTTTTCATTATATCCCCTATATTGAAAAACAAAACAAACAAACAAAAAACAGCAAAAAGCCCAAACTCCACCAAACAACTCTTGGGCATTCAGCTTTAGAAAAGTTGTATCATGGCAGACTTTAATAAAATTAGTTCTCAAAGCTGATCTCACATACTCCACCGATTCCAGTTGTTATTAGATGTGCTAGTCAGTAAAACTACCTGCCATCACATTTCTAACCTGGACAGATCTCTGTCTTATTTCTGGGCTCTTCTGTTATATAGTCCCATCACCCCTCTTCATTCAGTCCTGTAAATTAATGAGATTGACAGATATTCCATTAATTTTTATCTCACAGGCAGACAAAAAAAATGTGCATGTCATTTTGCTTGGAACTCCCAACACCTATTTGAATTTTTTTTGCAATTCTGCAGCAAAAATGGGAGCACAGTCAGCTGGTCTAGAGGAGCCCTTAGACACACACAACTAGATAAATTCCTGCTGTTCACTTTTGTCTTGCCTGTAGGCATTTTTCTACAGTTTTCAGTGCAAGTGCACTTTTGCCTTTTGTTTAATTTTAATTTGTCTAACAACATAATAATACCTTTTAGGAATATTAGTGCTACAGCAAGAGCATACATAAATTCTGTATATACATATGTGTGTGTGTGCACATACATTAAAAAATTAGCATTGCCTTCTCTGTAGCAGGTCCACTCACCAGCTTGCCTGAGCTGTAAAATAATAATATGATCTCTTGCATAAACAAGGGAAATGGACATTGTATTGATTAGACATTAGAGAAAGGGTCTTTAAATTTGAGTAGAGGTGAAACTAAGCAACTAGAGAACTCAGCAGAAATTGCTCCACACAATATATCAAACAGTGTGTCTTTAATCTGGGGAGAGGGAGAAGACTAATGTGTTGAGCACCTGGAATTTGGAATCAAAAAATTCAAGCTCCGGAGGGTGTTTCTGAGCTCTGAATTTTGCTGTCAGGCTACCCAGTGTCTCTGTCACCCAAACTTCTCCTTTCTTTGCAACAATACAAAAAAGAGATCTGCAGCAGCAATCAGTGCCAAACTCTGTGTCTTCTTGAAGCAAGACATTCAAGCTGCAAAGAGCTAGTGTCAGGGAAAATGGGTGATGTTCCCAAGAAAATGTTTTGGTGGACCAAGAAGAGGCTCCACGGTGGATATCTGGAATGCAGCAGCACTTGGATAAACCTCCTGAAGAGCACAGGGTGGTGCTGGGCAATGGGAGGATGCCAAGAGCTTTTTCAGTGCCAGAGGGAAAGAAAATCCTGCCAAATTGCCAGAGTGAGTTTTTGGAGTTTATAAAAAAATGTAGTTGTTATACTCAAAATGAGGAAAGGAATGAGGTTAAGTTAAAACAGAGACTAAAGAAAAAAAACTACTTGGGAGAAGGAATGAAAAGTAGGGAGGAGACAAACTGTTTTTGTAAAATTAAAGGCAACTCATGGCAAGAATTTGTAAACTGCTGATAAGAAGCCTAATAAGAACTGTGTGTGCCCTATAGAACAGTGTGGCATGCCTTAGTGGAGAGATTACATTGTATTATGCTTCATTGTACCCTGTGGAAAGCACACCCTTATCAAAGAACTTTAGAAAATGTTTAACTTTCAATTTTACAAATAAACATAAACAGGTGAAGTGCTTGATAAAGTTTAAAATACTTTAACAAGTCTGCCGCTTTTTTTTTTTTTTGTATAGGTAATTTATTCTTAATATTTGCTGGATAGGTCTTTCTACAGTCCTAGAGAAGAATAAAAAGGATAGGATAGGAAAATATGTTCCAGAACTGGAATATTTGTAGTGGACATGTACAAATAATAGTCCCAAATATATAAATATTTAATTCAGTTATACTTCCTAAATTCATAAAATTAACAAATTAAACAGGAATATTCCCAGAGGAACACATACTAACTCTGTCCATTTCTGTATTTTTCTGATCATTTCTGTTGCATGAATCTTTCTTCATATTGTCTTTGAGCCCATAAAGTCACATTTCCTCTTCTCTGTACTGCAGTAAAATTGTGCAAGGTCCAAAAAGCTTCCTGCAGTGACAAGGCACTGTTCTGTTTTTTGCAGTATCCCTTACAAAAGTCACCAACCGAAGAATATATAGCTTGGCATAGATTTCAAGTTGTATATGGCATAGATAATTTCACCCCTATAAAACTGTTATTATAAAGACTATGCATCAGATTTTCAGCTGGTGGAAACCAGCATAGATCTTCCCAATCAAATTTAAAATTAATTCTTTAAATGAAGAAAGTTATAATATAAATATTTTGTAATCTTTCACTATGGATATTGGATTTTTTTAGGTCTAAGTTCTGGGGCTTTAAAATTTTTAGTGTTAGTACAGAATTCCAAACTCTGAACTTCAAATGGTGTTTACATCCTCTATGGGACACTATTATTATATATAAGGCTTATATTATATACACAAAGTTGCAGGGAAATACCTGTTTTAACCTACTGGGAGTAGCACTGCAAACATACCCTTGATTTCAAAGGACATATGTGTACATCTTCAGAAGTAGTGATGTGAAAAAGCATTGTAGATTCCATAACTTTTAGCTTCTCCTTCAGAACCCTAAGAATGTAACAACTTCACTGATGGATTAGGAGACAGTGCTGCCATATGAAATGGTCTCAGAAACATCAGAATTCAGCACCTCAGCTAGAAAAGATCCTCAAGAGACGTCCCATATAAAATGGACTTTCATGTTATATGTGATCAAATCCCTTGTCATGTATGAAAAGTATATTGGGCACATTTTTTCTGTGTTTTCCTAATAAGTCTGTGCTTTTAGGGTTTTTAGTATCTTGAGTTATGAAGCCTCTGGAAAAGCCACTATGGCTCACATGGAGATAAACTCTAAAGAGTGACTTCATAGTGCACAATCAGGAGGGTGATCAGATTTTGTAATCACTGACAAAATGTAGAGTGATTCTGACTCCATTATGCTTCTCTGGGACAATAGTGGCCCAGATCAACTCTGTACTTAACCAGGGTTTCCAAAAGTATTTAAGACAATAGTTACCCAAGACCTTACTTGAAAATGAGCTGTAACAGTTTAGTACATATGAGCAGATGAAGAGCTATCAAGAATGCATGTAGATGCAAACAGCGGTGTAGATTATTTTATTTAATGGAAAAAAAAAGAAAACAAACCACAAAAAAAACCCCACCAAAACTAATTGACTATTTAAATAGTTTAAATACAGTTTTCAGAATATGAAGAATTAAGTTTTAATGCCTTATGTGTGTCATTCTTTCCTACACGTCTGACAATAATCAAGTCTAATGCAATCTATCTAATGCATTTCTAATATGTTTTTCATCATAGAAGCTATGTAGGTATCATTAGCAACTTATCTCTGTTCCCATTTTGCCTTGGTAGTGACCTCTTTTCAAACCAGACAACATTCTATGTCAGAAATATCAAGACTTCCCATAACCTGAATTTAGTCATCCCTGCGTACTTTTAGCTTCCTGACTCCTCTTGCTGTCTGCATTTCGATATGGAGTCCCCAGCACCTGCTCATCATTCCTGAATACTTTTATTTTAGCCTATGTTCCTGATTTCTGGGCCAAGAAGTTTAAAGAACTATGATGTACTCTGTTGAAGCATTTAATCAGGGCTGAGTAATCAAACAAAAAGCTTTTCAGGGCAGGGTGGAATATGGGAGGAACCATATTGTCTGCCCCATTATTGTGTTTCCTGTTCTCAGCCTTGAAAGAGTTCCTGCAGGGACCAGAAGACCTGCCTATAGCTTGATGGAAGAGTTCCTGAGTAAGTAGAAGCAGTGTAAAAAAGAGATAAAACAGCATAAAATCAGCAAAGTAGGAAAGATTTAAAGTATACACACTTTTTATCACCTAAAGCCTTTGTCATTGGGGTGCAAAACTCTCTAGAAATATTTGTGGCTATGGGTGAGGGGCAGGAGAAACCTACCCATTAATTCCTAAGAGGTGTTATCAGATGCATCAGGGTTTGGCTGTAAATTTGACTACATTGCTGTGGTGCACAGAGAAATGAGTGAGGAAATATCTGATTAAAGTGTACATTGCTGCTGAGGCAACTGAATGTTGCCATAGCAATTGAGATGAAATGTGCAAAGAGGTGAGATAATTAAATCTAACCCCTTTAGTAGTTTTGATAGTCAATGCACTGCCAATAGGAAAAGTTATCTATAGGTTTAAAGATAAAACATACTCCTTGTGGAAGCACTCCTTGTTGGTATTTTGTTGCTCTCTTTCTAAATGCATTGCTTCAGGTAGCTAATTTGAATGTTCAATACCATTTTGATGATGATTTTAATGATCAAATTGATTTTCAAATTTGATTTGATGATTTTAATGATCAAATACCATTTTGACCTTGGTCTGTAAGAGCCTAGAACTTTTGCTAACTTACTGTATCATGGGAGATGTCTACACAAAATATCCAGAAAGTTTTTATTCCCTCTTCCTGCAGTACAGTAAAGATTGGGCTCTCATCTCAAAGCTTACAATTCAATAATATCTAGAACGTGCTGCCCTCTTCAGGAACGAGTGATTAAAAATAGGTGATTTGTTTATTGATTCAGAAACTGTAGTGATGAAACAGGAACTACAGAACTGAGTAAGCTGGACTTTTTTGACATTTGAAATGCCAGTGCCAGAGACACTGAAAATAGCTGCAAAATTAATAGACAAATCTGATTTTAAAAAGGAAATAAAAACCTCATTAGTGTTTCTTAAAACAACATTTGAGAACTGGGTGATCCTATTTACATCCACTCAGATTACTTATTTCAGCCAGGGAAAGCAAAAGCTGGGAGAAGCCTTGACTCACTTCTAAAGTAGTAATTCTGTATTCTAATACTAGCAAATAACCCATTATTAAAAATTATTTGTGTCCAATAATAACTCGTGCATTAGCTGTCACACTATACATGTTTTACTTCAAGCTCTTCATCTGAATGCATGTAAGGATTTAAGCCACGATTTAGCAGAATGTTAAAGCATGCACTTAACTTTAAGTGCAAACATTGCTGCAGTGACTTCCAGGGCATTGGTCCAGAGGCTTGCACACATGGCTGGTAGTTAGGGGACAGGGTAGTAACTTTCAGTTCATATCTTATAACCTTGCAAGCCATACTGTAGAATCTCAATAATTAAGCAGTAAAGAAAACAAGGCAAAGTCTAACCTTTTGTGAATGTAGTTCCTTCTGAAGTCAATAAGAACTTTTGTTCATTTATGAAATGATGACATTTTATTGGTTTACAAATAACTTTAAAAAAAAAAACTATTATGGCTTTGTGGCAAGGGTACTCAAAAGATCTGTGGAGGAAAGGAAACTATTAGTTTGTGGAAATGGATGCATTTTGGTAGTGGATTAATAACTACCTCACTCAAACGGCTTTGCAGGCTATGAAGGCTGAGGACTAATGATCTCTGGGAAGGATGCAAAGGTTGATGCTTTGGGGGAACTTGGCTGAACTGGGATGCATGTTCAATGGGTTTGTTTTAAGTTTATGTGAAATACCGTGTCTTTGGCTGAGGGGGACCCTATTTTCCTGCGTTTCATAAATGAAGTTAAAGAGAGATTCTGTGCTACATCTCACAGGAAGAAACAAATAGAAAATGTAGGCCCCAAAGAATGGAGCAAAAGTGGCTTTAAGCCATCTCTGTAGATGTTCAGATTCAAGGCTGGATTCAGGCCAATGAATCTCCACGTAAACTAGAGCAGCCCTCAGGGACTGTTCTAATTTACATTAGCTTTGTCCAGGCTCCCTATATCTTGTGCTGTGCTGCAACCTAGATTACATCTGTATTTCTGCAGCCCTGAACACCCTGGAAACTCCCTTTTTGCCCAAGGTAAACTCCTTGAACGGAAATAACTCCTGTACCATACCGGGCAACTCTTTTCTATCTGAACACTCCCTTACCTGTAAACACCTACACTTCATCCAGAAGTCATGGTGAGAATATGGAATCAACTGTTCATTTCTTTTAGTTTTCCTCTTTAAAGGCAATAGTCCTACCCAGACATCAACATTTTGCTTCTGAGTGATTTGTGACTGTATCTCTTCAATACAGTAACACTTTCTAAACATAATTGTAAAGTGAATTCCTTAATTCTCTCCCTTGACTGTTTACTTTAGGATTTAATTTTCTCAAGGCATGAAAACAGCTAAGAATAATAAGAGGGTTTTAAGTTTTCTCCCTTCTTTGGCATAAAACTCTTTTAACTCTGAAATCCATGTGCAAAGCAGAAAGGCAGATTCTATACCTAACATTGGCCACTTCAGCAGTAGTAAAGTATAATCTGTGTGAGAAATGATCCCAGAATTTAGCCTATTGTCCTGACAACTTTTTATTCACCGACTGCACAATGGAGACATACAGCAAAAGATGTTACAGAAAAATTAAAAATCCTCTCTGTGTAGATACTGAGTGAAAGTGATCACTCTCTGTTCAGATTTAGTCAAAATAACAGGTAGCAGTGATTAATTTTTTTTTCCTAAAGAAAACAGAATAGCTACAATATCAGGTATAAAATAGATTGAAAGGGATAATATAAAAGAAAGGGGGAAAAAGAGAGTTAACTAATATCCATTCCTTCATTTCCACATCACGGTTAAAGCATGCTGATGAGGTGTGTGGTGTATGTAGTACTTTCTCAGTACCCCAGTCTAACCACTGCAAACATATGACCTATAAGCAATCTTTTTCTAAAGCAAAATGTAAAGGCTGATTATTAGAACTGTGAAAAGATTTTCTTTTTAATTATAATATTAAATTTTTAATGAGTTAAGAAGAAAATCTTTAACAATTCATTGATAATTGTCTCTTATCATCTTAACCCTTCATGCAAATGCTTTACCCTGGTTTTTCCCACTCCATAGCAGAGTGACAGGAAGCTCATGGTTTTATTTTCAAAAGCACAATCACAAACTGGACGCCAAGATCCTGTGTCTGTATTTATGAACACTATGCACATAAATTCCAGCTGGCATGCAGTTCTAAGTACAGATAGGCACAACAGCCTGTGCTTTTTTCTAATCTGTTACCTGCTAAGTATATGTAATATATATTCAGAACTGCCTTAAACTATTGATCTATGATTTGAACACATATTTTCATTTTTTTTTATTTTGATGCTGATGCATTGTTTGGCAGCTAGAATCCCTGCACATAAGAGTAGAGTAACTAATAACATTTCTTTGCTTTCTAGGGTATTTAAGGCAGGATGATGAATTCCATCTTTTCCAGAATGGTAAGCAGAAAGCTGTTCCTGTTTCTGATAACAAAGAATATAAGATAAATTCCTGTAGGAAAAGACTGGTAAATTGATTGAGAAAGAACTGTAATGTACAATTTGATAATTATATGGCTTATAAAAGGGAAAATATTTGAATATTCAAATCCTGTAAGCTACCTAGAAAATATTTGCAGAACATTATGCTAATTATTCAAAAAGAAAAGAAGTTAGGATATATCATCCTGGTTAGAAATGCTGCTGGCCCCAGAATGCTGAACATTTCTGAATATGTATTATAGACTCTCATAAGCATAAATACGTTGTTCTATTGGTGAAGAAAATAAATATCTCCCTTCTTTAGGCGGAGAGAGGGTGAATTCCATAGCACGGGCTACCATTTGAATTGTAACCAATTGATCTTTATTTATGTTTCACTAGGGCTTTGCTGTATCTGTGAATGTAAAAATATGTAGTTTCCAAATGTAGCCATCACTTCTGAATGCTATCATGTTGTTTAAAAGAGATGGTTTCATTTGTCATTCTCATATTTATCGCTGAAAAAAGGCAATATTTATTTTGCCCCTTGATCATAATATCTTTGCAATCAAATAAAAAGAAAACTTCATCATACTCTATGTGTAAAGGTCATCCTAAAATGACACTTCTGAGCAAACTATACTGAATCCTATGAGTACGTTGCTAAGGAGAAATGATTTCCAACAGGTCTTGGGCATTTGCTTTACAAAAAAAAAAAGAAAAAAAAAATTCTTTCCCACTACATAAAAATGTAGTCTGAAATCAACATAAAACCAGCATGAAGCGAAACTACTGTTAAAGTGGAAAGAAATATTACTCAAAAAATATCCCATTGGAACACAAATTCTGACTTTAAATGTGACTGCTTCTTAGAGCTGCATTTGAAAGGTCTTCTGTCTAATCCCAAAAGGAACTCAAAACGCTTTACAAAAGGAGATTGTTCACAAACTTTAATGTGTAAGAGCTTAAAACTATGATAGATTTAAAATATGTGAGACTTATTTTTTGTTTTCTTTGATAGAAACAGTATCAAAGTTGCCAGTGTTCAAGAAAACCAATAGCAAACCACAAGTTTTATGATGAACTTTAGGAATGATGATTTCTGAAGAATGTGGAAGGTGATTTGTTCTTTGAAACTTTTTTTTCTAGGAAAGTGAAACTTGCAGATGAAGCCATTTTGAAACACTTGGTTTTGACCTATTATATCTAGTATAATAATAGTAATAGAATAACAATAATAATAATAATAACAATAATAGTAATAATGTCTACCTTTGGCAAAGTCTGTAATGTAGTTTTACCTGACTGCTAATGGGGTACATCAGTATCCAGGCTGAGGATCTTTTAGGGGCGTATTTATGGTTACAGAGAGGGAAAATTCAAGCTGAACTGGGGGGAGGGGTCAATTGTTGGTTTTGGTGGTTTTTTTTTAAAAAAGACTAGTCCAAATAAGCACAAGAACTACATTTAACCTTCTCCATTCACAAACATAAAAATGTTCAAGAAGCATTCAAGAGTCATTTTAATCAAAAAGATTAACTATGTGACAGTGAAGTATGTTTGGGATTAAATGATCAAAGGGCCTGTCTCTTTTGTGTATATTTGCCTATTAGCAGTAGGTACTTGGCACAGGGATCATATGTAGGTTGCAGCCACAGACAGACACTTGCACTGCATACACCCTTTTCTGCAATGTTCATTAGGCAATAATATTGTCAAAGCTAAGTGTTTACCAGCAGCTTTAGTCTACTTAAAACCATTTTAGCCTGAGGCTGATCTTGTGAAGAAGGCTTGGGGGAAGGGTAGAAGAGAGACACCACGTTTCATTTTTTCAGGAAAACAAATGTATTCCGGCAGTATCCTGATCTGAGGTGATTTACAGCTCTAAATTTGCATGTTAAGTGAAATTGCAATTATTTTTATTTTGAGGCCAACTGTGTGATTTACACTATAAGCAATGAAGATAGGACAAAGGCTTGGACCTTAAGGTTTACTACAACAAAGACAGTAATAGATTATTTTTGTGAAAATTAAATTTTATATGTATAGCCATGTACACCTCAATGAATCTTCCCTGACTTGTTCAGGAATACAGAGTTACTGTGCTGATTATGGATTTCCTTTATGTAAATATTAATTCAAATATAAATATATTTCCAAGTTGGATGTCTTTAGTTTAAGGAATGGGAAACTGAGTTTCCTCATATTGCTCCCTTTAAATATTGCCAGGCCTTTTTTTTTTTTAATCCTAAAACCAAGATAAATATCACAGAAGAAAATAAATTGTTGAATATGATTAATATCACTTCAAGAAAATACATTTTCCTTCTTACTTCTAACTCTAGCTGTGCTTAATGAATAAAGATTAAATGCACATTACTATGAACAGTCACAACATCTAGATTTTAATCTAAAATTGGGATTTTTTCCTATATATGTTAATAAATGAACTGTTACCTCAAATTATTCCTAAATATATAACATGTAGTGGTAGCATTTCATTAAATATATAAACATTTTGTTATGAATTTTTAATTCCACTTTTAATATATGGAAAATCACGTTAGATAAACCGAGAACAGAAAAGACCTACTAACATACATGGAAGACCATTGCAGCTTAAAAATTAAGAAAGCAAAAAATAGTTCTCACTTTCCTCTCAATTAAAACTCTGTGCAATTACTCTTTTAGATTATAGATCTCTTTGGGGACTCTGGTTACACAGAACTTTTAGGTTCATTTCACAGAAATAATATTCATCTTAATTAGCAAAAACAATTGATGGGCTTTTCTCTTTTTTACAATAGGGAGTTCATTCAGTGTACGGATTACAAGTAGTAGATTATCCTGATAAATGAAAAGTTCTTGTCTTTCTGAACAGCAGCCGAATATGTTATCTGTCTTCAGCGTTGTAGCTTCTTTGTTAGACATCACCTTCTTGAGACAGAATGACTTACTTGTAAGTGGTTGACCCTTTTTTTTTCTTTTTTTTTTTTTTTTGTCTGGCACCCTAACATTGCTGGGCATTATGCCAAGCTGGATTCTTTAGCTGTTTATGACTGCAATCAAGGTTCAACTATGCAAATCACCACTATTAGCCAAAACAAGCACAGCAGATCTGTGTGTTTTGGTGTTTTGTTTGTTTTGGTTTGGTTTTGGTTGTTGTTATTGTTTGGGGGTTTTATTTGTTTGGTTTTTCTCTTAATATTCCCATAGTTCAGAAGGTCAAAGTGTTGTTTTCACAATTTTAAAATATCGTTTGGTAAATAATGACCAGAAACGTTTAAAGAGATTGTAACCTTGTAATATTTTATTTAGACTGAATTTAGGACACAATCATTTTTCCTCATATGCTACAAAAGAATTGTGCACAACACAGGAAAAAGATACATGAAATGAACTGAAATGGGAAAAAAAAGTATATATTTTACATGTTTGTGAACAGCTTAGCTGCAACAGACAGAATTATATTAAGATAAAAGAAAAATGAACTATGACAAACAAATCTGCAGAGAGTGTAGTCTCCCTCGTGAAGGAACCCCTGATGAAGCTTGCTGCATAGATCTGCAGAGAAGGGCAAGGCCCAAATACCTTCCCTGCCTGCAGCCCATTCCATGTTGTCTGCAAAACTTCTCTCAGCTGGTGTGAAATCAGACCTGAATCCAAATCAAATCCCTAGCTAGTAAATATTCACAAATATTTGTGCCTCTGTTATTTTCCACACTTATATCCATTTAGCATCTTTTTGGTGGATTGCAGTTGTAAGCAGACACAGGGTGCAACAGTCCTGTAGACTTGTTCTTGCACCAAGCATTTAAACTGTGGTGCTTTGATAGGCTGCAGCTTGGGACATTTCTGTTGGGTTCAGCATTGGTTCCTCATTCCTGCTGCACTCTCTCCCCACCCTCATCCCCCCATTTCCATGACATTTGAGCAAGGTGTTGCTACAGAAGATCTTTGGATTGGGTTTGCTCTGTGTTTTATGCATACTAAATCCTGATTTGAATCCCTAGATAATCATATGCACAGGTTGTCCTGGTCACTGTTATCCTGCAGATTAGCTGTTGGTTTGTCTCAGTTCTTCAAAGTAAGATTGAAAACATTGTTTACAAATCTAGAAGCAATATATGTTATGTAGTAAGAACTACTGCTTAAATCAAAATGTGATTTAAACATGTATAAAATGATTACTCATAAGCAGATTTTGAATAGCAGTCGTGTGCACAAGATGTCACAAGACAAAATTTTTAGAAGACATATATATCCACCTGACAAACTTAATAAAAGGACTAATAAACCTTATACATAGATCAACAAATGTATCAATAAAAGAAATACACAAAAATTTATCTATTAACCCAATACTTGAAGATTCTTTGACAATATAATACAAATAGCAATAGATAATGTGTAATATCTAATACAGAATATAGAGAGATATTTATAAGATAATAAACTATACATAGTAGACAATATAGTAAATTGAGACATTTCTTCCTAGAGAAAAGGGAAGCAGATTTAAATACGAGCAGTGCAGAGTCTGTTTTCCCATACATATTTGGTAATACTTTGGATTAGCTCCAAATTTTGTGGCAGAATCCAGCGTAGGAACATATGTTCCTCCACCAGTTTTCTTTATAGTTGTAAGGCAAAAGGCATTTTTAAAAGATTCTACTGACTAAGAAAAAACAATCTGAGTATAAGCTAACAGCTTATGAGTGTAGTTTTCATCTGTGAGATACTTTTTATTCATCATCTGTGTTTTGTGGGTTGTAGTAAAACTCACTTCAGCAGAAGGAAAAGAATTATGGGAGAAACAATGTGAATGAGTGCAGAATACAGGCACCTAACTAATCGTTCAAAGTCTGATTTCTCTGTTTCAGTTACCATCCACTCTAAACTCATTGATCTTAATAGGGTTTCTTCCCCTATCTATAACCTGCAGGATTGTGACTGTAAGGACTTCCCCAAATCATCTAGAAACAGTATTTCCCCATACTTCTCCTAATAAGGTGTGAAAGAGGCTTCTAATAAAGTAGGAAATATGTATTAAAGTGGGACCAAAAATAAAGGTTGAATTGGGAATATGGAGATTTTCCATCAAATTCATAGGGTTTGTACAAAGAAGTAGAGTTTGAGCCTCATTAATACAATACAAAGCCCTGGAATTTATCAATGGTTACATTACTGTGCTTTACCCAATCCTCTTTCTAAAGAGTCCCTTCTCCAGCAAAAGGCACAGAGCACTGTATTATGGTAAACACTCACAACTCTGTCCACAGTCAAATCTAAATAATACTTAAGAAACTAAATTCAAAACATTAGTAATAAAAATACTTAGCATGTATTTCTTTCCTGGGAACCTACATGGAAATTGAATTCCACTGAGCTGCACTTACACAGAACAGAATTCAATTAAAAAAAAAAATCCGCCTGGATTCCATGCTGTGAAAAGCCCTTGCAAATTTATTTTAGGGACTTCGGGTGTGGAGCCTGGACATAGTTTTATTTTATTTTTTAATGGAATCATTCTTAATGTCTAAGGTTATTCTTTAGTTGCCTCTGCTGCACAGTTTCCATATATAAGCCAACTGAGGACAACTCGTTATTAAAGAAGTCAGCAGGTGTCCTGTGCTCTGAAACATATTAAATAAAGAACTCAACGGGATCATGTTGACTGTAAGCTCCACAAAGAAATTAAATAATGGAGCTCTTCAACAAAGACAAGTTCTGCATAAGTAAAAAAATGTCTTGTCAGAAGATGGAAATTTCTACAGAATTTTACTAGACTGTCCATTTTGGTATTTTCTGATAACAGGCAGTCTATAGATTTTAGACACTTAAGCTTTCTGACCTGATTCTACTGCAACAGAGAGTGATCAGAATGGCAGAAAGTGAATAGTCAAAATCTGCCACTTTCTCTTCATTGCTCAACAAAAAAGCATATAAAATGGCCTTGTCACCACTGTGAAGTTTGTTGAATTGTCATACCCATGTCCATATTAATAGGAAGTAGATCTGGGAATTACACAGAAAAGAGTAGAAAAGGGTCCACTGTATTTCTAGTTAACAGCTTTCTAATGTATTAAGCCTTCCAGTCACAGAAATATTTAAAACACTGCCCCTTTAAAATTTAAATGTATTTTGCTATAAAGTAATTTTAAATTACACTAGTTGGGTTCAAACCCAATATAAATACAGGTTTGAACTTTCCTTTTATTATGAGTAATTGAATACTTGCATCAGACAAATGATTTTATAGTGGGCTTAAATATAAGAAATCACAAAATTTACTAAAAAATGTTGTCATGACATCATTGTTTGAAGGAAACTGACAATTAAGAAATCTAACTCAGTCTCTTTTAAATAAAAATGAAACTGGATTTAATTATTAAAAAAAAAAAAAGAAAAATGTTGACATCAATAGAAGTAGGTCCAGGCAACTCAGAGTCAATTTGGAAAATAAATTATGCTAAGTGAATCCAGACTCACCAAGCATCTTTAAGAAACAGAATGTTCATAATGAACCAAAGTCTTCTGACAGCTTAATATGACGTTAACATTACTAATATGAAAAAAAAATTACAAAAGCCTTTGTTGACCAGGTGTTTTCCCTTTTTATCAATACAATATATTCCTATAATGGCCTTCCCATGCTCTGTCATTAAAATCTGAGCTTTCCTTTCAGGTGCTTTGCCTCAGATGTATGGAATTCTCATCTGCAGTTTTTTTCCTCCAGTCTCCAAGCTAATCATATAGGGCTCCTTCAATGACAGTTTGCTGCAAACACAGTTCCATGCTTTGGGACTCAGTGAGTTAGTATGAATTTACCAGAACAATTAGAATTCTTCTCCAAAACCCACCATCAATTTTAGTAAAAGGCATATGACGACACACTTCCCCGTATCTGTGATTTCTAAGTTAATATTGTTGATGAGATTTAACAGTCAGTATTTTTAGAACTGGGGATATGGTCTTGGTTTGATTTCCTCACCTAAGCCTGTGTGTTTGCATAAGTGGGGCCACATCTTATATTTAGTTAGAAGTAAAAAGTAATTATGTCCTGATGCCATTCACTCCTATCAATAATTTGTTCTACAGTCACATTCATTTCTTCAGGAAAGAAACAAATGATTCTCTAGTATTAATCCTTCCAAAGACACAACTCAAAATTGAATCAGGCAATATGTTTGCCAGTCTCTTCTTGTCAGTCTAATGCCTTTTGTATGGGTAATTATGTGTTTACTAGAAGTTCACTTCAGCCTTAATGGATGATGGAAGTTTTTTTCTCCTACCATTTTTTCATTCCAGATGGCATTTTCAGATCCTCCAGCAAAAGTCCATAGTGATTCTTATCCTTTATTAAAATTAAATCTATGCACATAGGTCTGCCTGAGTCAAAAATTCAACCACTGCTGCATTACACCAATCCATGGCCAAACACGTATAATGGACTATGTGCTACAGTGTGTCAGGGGATGCAGTGGCAAACCTGAAAGCTGAATTTGAAGCAACAGGCAGGCTGAAAGCTATGCTTGTGGCTCAATCTTTACAACTGTCTAACACTGTAATCCCAAGTCAAAGAACGTGGTAGGAGTGTGGGAGTTTACCCTTGGAGATCTCTCGAGTGAAGCACAAATGGCAATCTCTAAGTGCACTGGAAGAGTGAGTGTAGCATTTTGATCCTGTGCTTATGTATGATTAAATTTTTATTAAAAGGTAATGCTCCTGTTTTGATGACAGTTAATTATATATAATTAAAATGAAAGGATTAATAATATTAAACATTTCATCAGAGGTAAAGATAAATATAAATACATACATTGTAGTATGATTAAATAAAAATATATAATATTGAGCATATATTATTTTCAACGCATTATGTAAAATAGCAAATTAATGACATAATATATGAAGTCACATTATATTCTGGGTGCTATGTAAATGAAAGGTCTGGTCCAGTACCTCTATGTTCATAAAATCTATTTGAATGGGAGGCGGGGAGGGCAACATGCAAAAAATAGTTGAAGTAGCCTTAATTATTGTAAAAAGTCCCTATGAAACCAGATGCTTGAACTGTTGGTACATCACCTTTCCATGTGAAAAACTAATCCCTATGCTAAATTATGTGCATTTTGGCCACAAATAAATCTTTTTCAGAGTCATAGATTAGAAATTGGACATACATGATTTCTAGCTAACTCTGAATCCATACATCTTTATATAAAGGCATAACTTTTGATTTTTAAAATCTTTCAAATGGTCCCTATATATTCATATACAGGGTACTCCTCTTGCATACCACTTCCTTATATCTGACATATCTAATCTCATTTAGCCCCATTTAAAAAAATTGAGACCTTAGTGAAGCAACAACACAACTTGATGTCTCCCCATAGATACACCGTGTTTTAATTTATAGTACTCATTCCATTTGTCATTCTGCCATTAGACATAGCAAATCTCTATCTCTAGGTGTAAATTGCTATGAAAGCACTGAACCTTTGTCCTGTAAAATTTTCTGCATTAACATAGTGTAATAAGCTGAGAAATATGTTAGATTTTTAAATAAACCTTTAAATTGTGTAATTTTAAATCAGAGAGATGTTTTGGTCCCCAAAAACTATACGGAACTAGTATTTTTCTAACAAGCTCTTAAGACCCTTGGAAGAATTTTAAAGATTTTTAAGAACCTCTGTATATGCATTATTTAGCTAGATTTTGGCATTATTTCAGCGTAACTCCACTACAAGTTAATCGGTTTATTTTATAATTAAAAACAAGGAAATAGGAACAAAAATACACAATATACAGTACTCGTGTTTATAATAGAAACATCCATAAAGAAGGAAACATGTTCTAACTCTTCTCATTACCCCAAAGGGAATTGCATCTTTAATCACACAAAGCACAACGGCTTTCTAATTTTGTTTAAAGTGTTTCAGTACTTACAAAAAACAGATCAGGTTATTGTAAATCTAGAGCAAATTAGAATCATTGGCCTCTGCTCAGCTGTATTCAAGAATACTATGTAAATCATAAATTTAATGGCATACTACAACACACATCTGTTTCTATTTTGTAGAAGTTAATAATCTAACTTCAGAGTATTTAAACATTACTTACATTAACTGGAAAATTGTGAAAAATAGAGACTGCTGTAAGTCACAATGTGTTGCTGCATGCCACTAAGGGAAACATAAAAATTGCAAGTCTATACAGTAAAGCATATTTTTCTGAGAGATATGCGCCATTGTCTGTTTCATGACCTTGCAGCTCCTCTGTTTACCAGGGAAAACATCACTTCCACAGAGCTGCATTGCAAAGTAGAATCTGCACCTGCACATAATAGATTTCAATTTATATTTTTAGTAGCAAATGTCTTTCACATCAAGGAGCAGATGACGCCTTAACTCCCTAAACCTACACAGATAATGACCTCATGACTTTTCTCATAGTTAACATTCTATAATCCAAATAAATAATCTGCAGATCAATATGCTTATTGCAGCTCATTTTAAAGATATTTTTGTCACTAGAAGTGATAAAAATGTTGTGCTGCATAGATCCATTCCCAGTATATGCTTATTTTATAAAACTTACTTTGTGGTCTAGCATAGGCACTGTCTTATAAGTCTCTACAGTTCTCACTGAAAAGTTTAATTTACTAACGGATTAATACACTGTCTTATACTGTATAATAAATTAGGCATAATTCATATTTTCTATAATTTGCGAAGAACCAGTTGTGTGTGATTTGTTTGAGAAATACATCACTGTTTTCAGCTTCAAGCTGCAAAGACATTAGTTTCCCCAAAGGAAGCAAACGTATGACCAAATATGTACTAATCTTTTTGAAAACAAGTTGAATTCAGTTGCAAGGCAGAACAGAGTTGGCCTGCCAGCTTTAGCACTGTAATAAAAGATCTAATTTGTAAGGTTTACTATGATAACAGACTGTAAGGTGATAAATTTTGACCAATAAATTCCTTGGCAGCTCAAAACTAGGTTTCACTAGGTGGCAAAGTTAAAATGTGCAGAATATTAAATTAAATCTTTATTCATAAAAATTACAATGTCAAATCCCTAATTTCACACAGAATTTTCCCTCTTCAATTAATCTATTTATTAAAAGACAACCAATCTGTTGGAAGTCAGATGTCATCATTGTGCTCTTTTGCTGGTGCTAAAATTACCTGTGGTAGTAGATACTTTGCATTAGAGCTTAGGGTGCATAAAGCTGAATGGGATTTATGTAAATAACTGTATGAATATGTATCTCACCTTTTACCAGTGCTAATTTCAACGAGCTGTATTTGAGAGGGAATTATATTAATATATACAACTGATAGGGAATTCGCACATTGATTTTACTATCAACCAAAATTCGAAAGAAAGTGAATTAAACCGATGTAACCATATAGAGAGGCAAAGGGAAGAGAAAACAAACAAAACTGGGAACCTAAATAGTACAACAGAAAATTTGTGGTTTACAGTAAGATTCAGTGGTTGCATACGCAGGAAATTCTCTCATTCCTGTGTAAATGCACACAGAGTTACCGCTTTGCTTTCCAAACATGCAAGAAAAGCTTAAGTGTGTTTTCTTAACGCTATATTAAAAGCAGTACTATGACTTACCAGATATAATGTGAAAATATAATATTTTGGTGCTGATTATTCAACAACAGCCAGTGTGAATAGTGAGGTGGAGAATAGCATCCTAATTAATTATTGAATATATTTCAATATTTATAATTAGGAGTAGTCCTATGCAGTCAACGATGTTCCTCACAACAGGAGCATGGTAGTAATATCATTCTTTGACTGCAGTGTTTTCACAAAGGCGGAACCATGCTTTCAATCAGATTCAAATACTATTTGTCAAAAACATTGAGGTCTGTCAGAAGCAAAGGATCGTTTAATTAAAGAAAAAAGGTGGAATATCTTTGATCCCTATACTTTAGTGATATTAATTCCCATGTGCTGCAGGTGTTTGTAATGTAGAACAAATCATTACTGAAACAGAGGTTTTTATAGGCAGTTTCGGTGAAGGAAAATGACTGTTCTTAACAGCTGCCAGAGTTACACCTGGCAACGTAACACAAGCATGATAAAACGTAAACTAGAAGATATAAGTCTGGAAACATACCTGGGTCTCCCTCTCCATGCTCTGCCCATGCCATCTGAACTAGATTGCAAAGCAATGCTGATGTACAAAGTTGATGGGGAGGGGGAGAGAGACTGAATTTGCTGTTCTTTCTCAGCTCTCTGACCAGTGATCCATGATGCATCTCTGATATCCACTCCAGAGGGAGCCAATCACATAACTGTCAGCATTTCAATGGCAATCAGTACCAAGAGGAAAAGATATAATCTTAAAAAAAAAAAAGAAAAGAAAAAAAGAAATAAGGGACCAAATCTTTGGTTTAAACTGGAAAAAAAAAAAAATCAAAGTGGGTATAACCAATCAACTGACATTATGAGCACTTTCAGAATGGCATGGGAACCAAGAAGCAGAACCAACTTAATACATCATCTTGATTAAAGTTACCAGTTGAAAAGTCTAAATAAAAAAGGAAAACAACAAAATTCCCAGTTGTTCTTGCAGAATAACACCCAGTGGTACACTGGGAAAACTGTAAATGTGAACTGAAATATGCAGGTTTGGAAGCAAGTATGGCTCTCATGCCCCGCCTTTCAATAAGGGAATTCTAAAGTTGCAATCATGAGGTGAGGAAGTCTCGGTAGGAGGTTCTTTTCTGTTCATGATTGATCGTGAGAACCCTGTTCTTTCCTCTTCATAACCTATTACCATATCTCTGAACTTGATTATTATGACTATGGACCAAATTTTCACATAGGCATTGTATAGAATTCCAACAACTAGACTCCTAAAGAGAAATGTGGAAGGAGTTTAAGCCCTTAACTTTAAAATCCCCTCTGCTTCAATGCTGCCTACCTGGGAAAGATGTTTGATAGGCACTTCCATTTTTTTCCTATTAAATTCACTTAGAGCTGAAATGCTTATCATGCTTCAATCAAGACACACCAAACTAAGGACTCTGCACCTACACTTTTGCTAAAGCTGTCTGTAAAACAAACCTGAGCAGTTAAAGGTGACAGTCATAATCTAAGAGCACCTGACACCCACCAACAGAGTTAGCTGTTCACTAAACCCACCAGTAATCACCACTTTCTTTTAAAGTTTTATTCTACAACCAACAGTCAGAGACTTATCCAAAGTGTGTGACCCAGGATCACATCTCTTTGCTGCCTCAGTGGATTCAAGTGCGTATTTCTCCCCACATAAACAGTTTTCTAGGCCTGATTGTAGATGGAGATATTCTCCACTTCTGTTGAAGTCACACACCAGGCAGAAAATTATTCAGGATTCAGTGGGTTACAAAGTGAGAGCACCAGAAGAAACTCATCTGTGGAATGGGGGGGCTGAGTTCTGGTTGACAGTCCAAGAATTTTATGCATTTTATCCCATAACTTCTCAACAAAGTTTAACCTTACCTCAAAGGCAGGCGTCTAAATTTTTGTGGGTTTGTAGAGCTATGCAGATAAACTTACCTTCAAATCTTGGCCAATGACATCAAGAAGATGGATTATAATGCTGCCTAGGATGATTATATGAGATACTTGGGTAAAAAGAAAAAAGCTCTCATGGATTCATACTTCCAAATACAAGGGCTGGTCTTTGAATTCTCCCTTCTTTGTTCATCTTTTTTGCATCACCTTTCATTTTGTGACACACAGCAAAAAAACAGTGGCCAGGGACCCAGGTAAAGCACTCTTTAATGAAGGTAAGTTCTAGATCTGCAGTTGGAGTTTGATAAAGTAAATCATAAGAGGTACAGAAGTTTATCATTGATATACAATCTTTCCATTCACTTTCAAATCTTCCCATGCTGTTATACCAAGCAGTAGGGTAACAAGAGGTGAGGAGAGGTGGCGAGAATATGCAGTGACCCCCACACACACTACTCTGAGATATGGTGTACTTTGCCTGAAAATTGCTGAGTGAAAGATACAGAGATTTATCAAAGTCATAGCAAATTGGTTAATATAGTTGTGTAAAGGGGAGAAGGAGCTCCTTACCTGTTAGGCGAAATTACATTTATTTTAAATAGAAAAACCTATTAATTTCTTAGTATTCTCTTAGTCCTTGCTTCAGTCCTTAAACGACATTATTTGCTGCCCAAATACAGAAGCAATGGCTATGCAGACATAGCAGTGGGAGGAAAGGGAACCTAGAAACGTGCAAAACTATTTTGAGAATTGGGATCTCACGACATGTCTCTTTCCCCAAAAGCTCAGCACTGCAGTTCCTTTCCTGATATGATCGTTTCAGCTTCTGTGCTGAGCTTTTCATATGAAAACAGGGAATTGTACTCGTCTCTTTCAAAACGTGTTCTGCTACATGACTCCTAACAGCTCAATCTTGAGAACTCTTTGGCCTTTACAAATGCCTGCAGTATTAAACTGTAAACTTTCCTCCACCGACTCATACCCAAAGCCCAAAGTAAGGAATGTACTCCTACAATAGCACTGAGGTCCACTGCTCCCCCCCACATTTGTTTTTCAGAGAGTGGAGAGGCAACTGCAATATCTGAGCATAAAGATAAAACAATGCATCTAAATTCATTGGTAAAAATCACATTGGTCTCTTGTGTTTTATTAATATGATACAAGTTCTGTTTCAGAATACCTAGTTAATATGGCATACACATGCTTTTGTTTCCTAGCTGCATTTTCTCTGAACAAGGTTGTTTTCTAATATTCCTTAATGAAACAAAATTAAATTAATTTCTGTCTAAGAAACAAGAAACAACAGCTTTGTGGAATAAAATTATCTTCATTTTCTTGAAGCTATTTAAATTAAAACCATGAGTTTCTACAGTTGGAAAAAAAAAAACTATGGTTAAAATGTTTGAAGCCCATCAATCTCTTTAACCACACAGCTAATGTGTTCCTTCTGTTTTCTTTGAATGAAATCACCATGAGTGGCTAGATGTTGATTTAACATAAAGCAAATGGAAATGGGTGTTTCCTTAGACATGTGTAGAATTTATTTTTAAAAACAATTAGTAAGTGTTATGAGTAAGTCAATGATTTTGTAATTTCTTAAATAATGGTATAGATTATGAGTCATTAAAATTGATTACTGAAGTAAACTATGCAAAATGCAAATTCATGTTACATTCATTTGTTAGGAACAGCTGCAAAATTCTTTTTTTTATTGATGAGTTTCATTTTCCCCCAAGTGACACTAAAATCAATTACTTAGTTTAAAAGATTGGTAATTGTCAAGATAAATTTCCAAACTTTTAAGACAATACATTGGGTATTTCCTCCTATGGGTTATATCATTCACACTTTATTTATATAAATTTGTCTGCAAGATTAATTGGGAATTTTACTTAATAAAACAAGCAAAATTTGGCCTTTCCAGTTCTGTGTTGAAATGGTAAAATCGTGTAATAGTTTACTTTTCCATGTACCATGGAATAAAAAACCCATGTGTTTACATTATAGCAATTAAACCGCATCTTTATATTACACCAATTGCAGCTGATGCTACTGAAATACATGTATAAAACCTCTTCTGTCAGTCTTTGCTAACATTACATCTAACTGTAAGTTCATTGATACATTATTCACACAAGTCATACAGATAGGAGGAAATGTCAGTTGCTAGTATTTAAAGTTCAGGCATAAAGCTCCAGTAATAAAAATCCCAGGTTGCATAAAACCTGTGTAAACCACTTCTCATGGGGGAACTGACTCTTAGGGTAATACAAAATATTATTTAGCAAGATGTTAAAATATTTTAAATTAACCTTTTTAAGAATAGGCAGATGTAAGATGCAGGTCTATGGCAAACAGATCTCCAGGGGAGTCTACAAGCTTATATTATAAATATCATAGTTTGTCTAATTTTTACTGTAAGTTAAATCATCTTTCTCAGATGCATCTTCAAGTACAGAGCTGATGGTTAAATTTTTTCCAGTTGTTACTGTCCTACATGAAGTCCCTAGAAATGCTTAACTGATAAGCAGTTCCTGTGTTTATTTCCAGAATTACTGTGAATTTGCTTTTAGTTTTTCAAGGACATGATCCAGTAGGTTCACCAAGAAATTTGAGAACAATAACCACAGAATGAGTGGCTTAAATCAAAATGTCTCAAAATTGGTAAATGGAGCAAACAAAATACTATCAAATGATTTTGCTAAGGTTGGAGCATTTCTTGTAGTGTTTCAAGGCAGACATTTTGCACTGTTGAAAATGGACCTGTCAGTACTCACTTGTGGAGTCTGTATTGAAGAGGTCCATATTTTACAGGGATATGGGAAAAAAGCAAAGAGGCAGTTTTAATGGTACAAAGAACCTTGATTTGTTATAATCCTTCTTATACATTAATATTAAAATCTGGCAATAATTGTGGCTGAGTAAAAACTAAAGGATCAGATTCAAGTATGCCATAGGTACATGTATCTATGTGTATACAGTTTTCCTGTTTCAAAGAAACAGATGCTGATTCATGTGAATAAAATTAATCACTCGAATTTTACTTGGCCAAACCAATATACACCTCTGCCAGGTATTCTTAATCCAGATTTAATGAGAATTAATGCATATTTGAAATGAATGCTGAAAGGTCTATGTCTGCATTTTTACTAATTGCTTAAAACTCAGTTTTACAACTTAAAGTTGTAAAACTTAGAGTTGTAAAACTCCATTTCTGCATATAGAAAGAAATATAATTCCAGAAGTTTTTTCTGAAAAGCAGGTAAATAAACTTTAGTCCTGCAATTGAATCCACATAGTTGAATTCACTTTGACTTCACCAAGTATGAATGTAAGGGCTAGTTCTGCAGTTCTTTTCAGTCTTTTGTGGGTAAAAATATTTTACAGAAAACAACAGACTTTTTGCCCCAAATAGAATAATTCCTCTGTCACATATCCTCTCAAAGGAAAACCACCAACCCCACATAATTCTTGTATTCTCTACTCTTTTCTGGCTAAATCATGCTCGCATCAGATAAGCCAATGGCTGATAGCTTGGGTTTATCACTACTTACCTGCAGTTACATTTATTGGGGTGGTGGTGGGGGGAGAAGTAGGATTTGTTAATGGCACATTTTAAAAGTCAGGTAAAATGCTAGCCAATCAATATGTATATGTTTACATTTCTATGACCCTCTTTTTAAGCATATTTCTGTTACAGATGCATCCAACCCTTTCAAAGTTTACTTTCTACTAACCTGCATTAAAATGCCTGTATGATTTAATTGCACTCAAAATGCATACGGGTTTATAGCCAGATTTATACAGCTATTTATAATGATGTTTTCAGCAAGAAAGGGCAAATGGCTATACTAAGGATAGACAAAGATATTTAAAAAAGGGGGGGGGAGGGGAATGGAGAACTTTCTCTTTTGCTACATTTTGCTCTCTCAGTAACCTGTACTTTTAACTGTATCATAGTAGATACAGAGCTATGACACAGTCACATGATCTCCCATCTTCCCATGATGACTTAGGTTTTGAGGCAGTTTGCAGATTTAACCCAGTTGAAACTGGCCTCAAGAATATGCACTTTGGCACAACTAAAAGCCTGGGACTGCTCTTCCACTCCCCTGTCCCCTCAACAGGTAGTGGGAGTTGAGGAAGATCAGCATGGATATGGCACACCGATATTTCAGTGATTTTTTTAGTTACTAATCTCAGGAATTATTGCTTGCACTGTTTAAAGTTTAATGTGGTTTTGAAGAACCCTGGACCAGCTCTATGATTCTTACTACCTTGTGTGGCAAAATCTTAAAGATCCAGTTGCCTTCTAAACATTTCATGTTTCTCTAAATACACATTAGGTGTTCCTGTTCCAAACAGGAATACTAATTGCCCAGGTATGCAGAGAAGTCAAAATAATTAAGTTAAAAATAAATAATTACCGTTAACAATGGTAATCAGGATCCTGATTTCCTGATGTGGTGTGGGAGTATTAAACTGAATTGTCAATATGCTTTGGACCTACAAGAGCTGACGAAGCCCCGAGAGGTCCTGCCTTTTATGTGTGATTCTCTGGCTAGAGTCAATTCAGAGGATTTCATTTCGCTGCTGCTGCTAGAAAACGGTGGGCATGGTTAAAAAAAATCCCAAACAATGGGTAGGGGTTGTTATCAGGGCAGTCTGACACACGTACGGACACACGTTTTGCTCTGTGTCCGTATCCCTACTGTGGCCGCTGCAGCCCTGCGCTAGTTACGCGCAGACCATGCCAGGCTCTCCGCGGGCCCCCGCGGCCTGGCCACGCTGCGCTCCTCGCAGAAGCTAGTCCTGGCCGATGCCCAGCCACTCTTCTCCCTCACGTTAAGGGCTGTACATCGTTCTTTTTGCACATTCTGAAAGGTCAGAGCGGTTCCTCAGTATTTTGCATCAGTACAGTGAAAAAAAGAAAAAAAAAAAAAAGGGGGGGGGGAGGGGGGGGGGGGGAGAGAGAGAGAGGAGAGAGAAGATGGAAAAAAAAAAAAAAAAAAAGAGTCAAATCCGCCCAGCAACCTCGAAGCCGGGCTGTCAAGCGCAGCTTTTTGGAAAGAATGCAACAGCGCTATTGGACCGCGTTTTGTATCTGAGCACAGGAATGAGTCAACTTAGTCTCCTTTCAATCGTTTCCAAGTGCTGTTTACCCTGTCCTGACATGTTTTCCCTAACGCATCTTTGTGCATCTGAGCGTCGTCCTTGACGGCTGGTGCGGGCGGAACGGCGCAAGGCACCGCGCTTGAGCCAGGCAAGCTCACTGCGAGGACATGAGGGGAAGGGGCCCAAAGACCCATGAAAGCATCAGGGAGCCGAGCTCCCCCTTCCTCCCGCTCCTCGCCTGCTTTAGCTCGCTAGTCGCCGAGCCTGGCGAATTATTTTTGGGCGAAGACGAGGAGGGCGGGAGAACACACACACTGCTGCAGTGAGTTGGCCCCCCGCGGGCAGCCCCGCTCCGAGCAACACCTGAGCGGGTCCCGGCGCACAGCGTAGGTGCACGGTCGTGTTGCGCGCTCGGAAACGGCCAAGGAGAAAGTGCCGCGGAGACGCCTGCCGGCCTGCAGCGCGCCAGCAGCTGCCAAAGGAAGGGAGAGGGGGCGGTGGCAGGCCCGAGGCCCCGGGCCCGGGGAGCGCCGGGGCCCGACGCGCCGGGCAGGGGCAACCAGCGGCTCAGCGTCGGCGAGCGAGGGCTCTCCGGGGCCTCCGCGGGGGCTCTGCGGCGACGCGCGCCCTTCGGCTGCCGCGGCGATAGGTGGGGAGAGGGCAGCGCTGGCGCATAGCCCATCTGTCCGGCCTTCGATGCCGACCGGCCAGGCGTTTATTGTTAGCCTTCACCCCATCCCCAGCTGGAAGAAAGCGGGGGCGAGGGGGGCAGAGAAAAAGGCAGGAAGGGAGAGATTTTCGTCCTTCGCTGGTGCTGCTTTATGTGATAATATGTTTATATGATTAGCAGAGCCCAGGGGTGGGGAGCGGAGGGAGAGGGGGTGGAGATTGGAGGGGGAGGAGGCTGGAGGTGACTCCAGTTCAGAGCCGGCGGAGAGTCTGTGTCAGGACTTCGCAGTCCCCAGTCACACACGGAGAGGTGCATGAGCAAAAAGGAGACTGCGATACAATTCATTGGGATTTTTTTTTTTGTGTGTGTGTATGTCTTGCGTTTTTCCCATTGCTGCGCGCGTTACTAGCTCAGCGCTCGGCGCCTGGTCACCAGTCGCTGGCGGGGCAGCATCACCGGGAGGAAAAGGAGAAAATCTGAGGAGGGGCCGGACCCGCACCCCGCCAGAGGCCAGAATGTCATCCCGGGAGATGTAAATCCGGTCGGTGCGAGCGACAGAGACACAGATGAGGGGGGGCCCATTGTAACATTTTCGAGTTGTTCCCCGCGACTCTTTCTGCTGGCATCGCTTCCTGATCACTGCACAGAAAGGACTCCAGAGCCTGGGCACCCACACTGCGCCCAACGTCCTCTCCGTTTATTTATTTTTTTAAATTGCCCCCCTTTGTTTTTTGTTTTGTTTTGTTTTTTTTCCTTTGGTGCGTGCGTGAGCCTGGTTGTATTGTACATTTCGTGCGGAGCGGAGTGTCGGAAACTGCAGGAAAATGTTGACTTAGCCCCAGAGAAGCCTCCCGGCTGGCTGCTTGGAGGAGAAACCTCCTTCTGCTCTGCGCTGCCCCAGCCCACCGAACCGCAGAGCCAGCTGCCTCACGCTCCCCGTCCGAGCCCGGTGCTCGCCCGCTCCACCGTCGTCGCCCCGGGACTAATTCCGCCGCCCTCTCCCGCAGCCCTGCGCTTGGAGGGGTGACCCGGCTCGCGGGTCTAGCCGGGGCGAGAGACCCCGGCCCGCCTTCGGCTCCGAGACAGAGGTAAGAGGAGCCCTACGCTGCTGCATCGCAGCTCGTCTCTTCCTGCGCCTGCTCCCTACTTCTAGCCGTCCCCACCGAGCCGCTGGCGGGGAAACGCTTTACTTTAGGGTCTGCCTCGCCTGCTGGTGCCCGAGGCCGCTGCACCCCCTCCTCCCCACCCCCTCCCGCACTCCCGCGGGGGTCGCTACCCCGCCTGCCGGCCCCTGCCGCCGGAGGAGGAGAAACGTGCCCCTTAGTGAGGCCGCGGCCCTTGGGCGCGGGAAGCGCGGCTGCGCCGCTGACCCGCAACCGCCGCATTCCTCCCGCGCCGGGCCGGGTCTCGTCTCGTCCCCCCACCCCGGCCCTGCGGAGAGGCCTGCGGCAGGTCCCAGCGGCTCCCGGCCGCCGCCGGCTGGCCGCCCCGCCGTAGGGGGCAGTGGGGCTGGGGGTCTGCCCGCGGAACAGGCCCGGCCGTGGCTGTGCTCTCCCGTACGAGCATCGCGCAGCGGGGAAAGTTGCATCCGTTCAGTAAATAATTACCTGTTGCGGGTTTATTTTTGTAACTCAACCGGGCGTCCATCCCCCAGTCCGTGCCGTGTGTGTGTGGGGTGGCATTGGAAAGAGGAATAAATAACCCTTTGTCGGCTGTGGACTGGGAACAACTTTCTTTTCTTTCTTTTTTTTTAATTTTAAAATAATTTCTATTTATTTTCACATGTAGAAATCTGGGGCCATCTGGAGACAGAAAACAGAGTGTGCCATGAGGCACCGCTGCTGTGTCTGGCTCTAAAAATAACATCTTGTTGTTAGTCTGCACTAGCCCTGTTGGGGTTTGAACGTGGTTTGTCGAAAGTGAAGAGATCTGCTGGCGCTCAGGTGTGTTTTTCTTTGCATAGAAATGCCCCTGTGCGCGACGGAAGGAGTCCTGCAGAACAAATGTTCTGCTGTTTGGTTTTCTCAGACGCTCCGGCTCCCTCCTTTTGTTGATTGCCACGAAAAGAGGTGCCATTTCGCATCATTCTACAGAAATTGTTTGAATTAATGCAAGTGTGAATTCTTACCGTTTGAAGGAGGGTATTAGCATATCAAAGGTTTCTTAGCTCCGGCTCAATTGAGAAAACTTCAGCTTGTCTTCCATTTGCTTCCAAGCAGAGGCCCAAAGGGCAGTGGGAATTGTAAAGGGGTAAAATGGGGAGGTGGATTTGGGTTATGTTTCTGAACTTTTGCTGCTCTGCAATTATGCGAGTGAAAAACAAGGTCCCTTCTCTGCAGAGCCCTTGCGAGCGTTCGGACAATTACACCCAATTGATTAATGTTTTGTTTCGAAGAAAAAAAGTGACCTTTTATGACAGGCAGTGTTGCGTGGTTTCTGATGTCTCCTCTCTGTTGGAGGCTTTGGAAAGCCCTTTCTGCCGCACTTAGGCTCTAGGTATGGCCTACATGTTACTGCGTGCGGACACTGAATGGGGAAGACCTGCTAATTACTTGCGAAAAATTTTGTAATAAAAGACGTCTCGATTCTAGACCTTTGAAAGAAATATGCTTTCCTCCTTAATGAGTGGGTAGGCTGGAATAATAGATATTTTTATATAGAGTTTTAAAAGAAGTTTTGATCAACACTGACCATCTGCTTCAGTTTCCTTTTTCTTGTAGAAAAAGTGAGAATGAGTAATTCTTATAATCTCATTTAATCAGAGATAGCGTGTTTACTAAGATAACTTTATTTGCGGTTGGTATTACACTGTCATAAATACTTTGAAACCAAGTATGGCAGGAGTGCTGTTTTGGTAGAACATTTATTGTATTGTAAGTTGTTTTACATGATGGCATGTTTGCAGTTTTTTACTCTAACTATTTCCTTGAGGCTAGAAGGGGATATGGCCTTCTGTATTGCTATCTCTACAGGTCAGTATTAATAATCTAGCAACCCAAAAGCGAAGCAATATCTAGTTGTCTGTCAGTAAGTTGGGACGTTTTCCAGGGACCAGATGTTTATTGTGGACTCTCTTCTCGTGTGTATCTCTGGCAAAAAGAAAAAAAAAAAACGAAAAAAAAAAAAAAACCCAAAACCAAACCAAACTTCCTATGCTTGCTTTGCCTCTTCCTTCCTTCCAAGTCTTTTACTTGACTGATAGAGATATTAAGACGTGTTGTTTGTATTTTTAAAAACGTTGATTTCAGTGCTTTGTATGTAGCACTTGGGTTTGTGGTGGTGGCGGTTTTGTTTTGTTTTGTTTGTTTTTGGACCTTCTGGTTCTCCATTTGATGGGGGTGTGTGTCTCTTTTTAAGCGTTTCTTGTAGGATGTCTTCACTCACACTTCAATTTACTTTCATTTAATGAAGGAACTGAGTATATATGGTATGCCTTGGTGAAACCCCCTGCAGTTAATTAAACAATTTACATGGATTTTTGTTCTTCTTAAATGGACACGACCATTTGGGCATTTTGTAAATACATGTGTTCGGTGGTCCTAAAATTGTGTGTCATTATTTTTAGGTAATTTTCAGCAGTTTATTTACCTAATGTCTTCAGTTGTCTGAAGTAGTACCTTTTGGTGGTATAAAGAGAGCATAGTGATGTAATTGCCATTATCACACTTAAGTTGCTGTTAACTAGTCTGCTTTGAATGCCGAGTGCTACAAAGAAAGCGCATTATCTTTTCAGCTATTACAGATAATCTAAAAATTGTCTTGAGAATGTTGTGCTTTGGTTTATATGATGGCAACTTCAAATTCGACAGATCTCTGAAGGTAAAAGAAAAATGTAGTGGAAAGAAGATTTTCAATATTCAGATGACAAAATTGGACCACTTAGAAAAATTAATGTGTTGCAGCAGCACTTCAGCTGCCATTTTCAATCACCGTGGGTTACTGTGTGTTGGCAACAGCAGAAAGCGTAGACGTTCATATAGCTCAGGGAGCTGGTAGTTGGAGGAATCAGGATGTTGAATCATGTGGGGTAGAACAAACCAATTACTTCAGGTTTTGACTTGAGAATTTCCAGTAAACATTTTTTTCTGGCTCTTGGCTCCCTTGTTCGTTAATAGACCAACATCAAAGCAGGCAACCAAACTTCCAAATGTTATAAAAACTAATGTAAAGATACAGATCTCACATGTAGTCTTGCAAGTCTTAATTTAAGACAAGCAGTTGGAGTTTTTATTGCTGCAATTTTCACAATCAGCAGAGACATTAACACCAGGCTTCTGGGTGTTTCCATTCTTAAAATGAGCAAGAGGAGAGCTTTAAAAAAACCCAAAGTTTGCTTAGTTAGTTCTTATTTGATCACTTCATCAGCTTTCTCAATGTTTTATTTATATCTTATTGCTTTTAATGTGTAAAGTCAGGAAAGGGGGTTACTCAGGAATTCTAGTATCTAGTAATGAAACACCTTACTAAAATTTAAATAAACCAGGTAGTTTAATCTTAAGTGTTTGTAGTCTTTGTGGTTAGAAATATGTAATAATCATTTCTGAAAATTCAAATATAGACATGACATTTTGATTAATACATGTTTTTTAAATGGAAATAGATATGATGAAACAAATGTTACAGTCTTGAATGATAGCTTTTTAGAAAGGTCCATGATTTTTACTGAAGGATGTTGAAGAGAGAAGTCTCTAGTTAGGCAAAATATTCATCAAAGCTGTTATTTGCAATACATTTCTATATAGTGTATCATAAATTCATACAAATACCCATTCAATGTAAATAATTGTTTAATGTTTAGAGAGTGGGTAGAGACATAATAATACACTTTTTACTGAAATTTGGTCTAGAAAGTTTATGTATTTCCAAGCCCTTGCTCTTCCTGTGTCCACCTGAGATGTTGACATATAGTTAATTTCTAGTACTGCTCTTGCTGAGGATAGTACCATGTCTGCTAACGAGGAAAAAAAATCTGCTAATAGCCATTTGGAGATAATTTATATAAAGAAATGTTCTGTGTCTCCTCTTCATTTCTGCTGAGGAATATCTGTGGATGACTGATCCCACAAGAACTGGAAGTAACGATTAATGATTTTACCTGGTGAACTGCAGAGAAGTTAAACTATGCCTGGTGTATAATTGAAATCATATTCATGCATAGATAGACAAGCAGTCAGTTATAAAGCAGTATACTTTAGAGCACAGACTAGTGAAACAGACACGTTACTTGGAGATGTCATGTTAAACAGATTCTCTGGAAGCTTTTTTTAGGATGTTTGTGATGTACAAAAGTGAATTGAAATTGCAAGAAATTCTCCTTTTTAAGTATTTATGTTCAGCTTTTAAACTTAAAAGCTGTCTGTAATTTCTTTAAAACCCTCAGTTTGAAGCTAGTAACAGATTGAAACTATCGTGGTTGTAATTGGATGTAAAGAAATCCGGAAAACCAAAAAAGCTATTTTAAGACCATTCTCGTTACTCTTAACAATCATGTTTAATATTTGAATAATTTTCAAAGGTAGTTGCATTTTGTTTTAAACAGTTCTTAAAATAAAAGTAGTAGGTGACTCTGTTGGAGTATTGGTAACTTGCGGTTTAATGTGAATATAAATATGTACCTGGTTTAGAAAATACTTCCAGTCTTTATTGTTAGCACTATGGTTCTTTTTAACATTCTTCATTTAAAAGGTGAAAGATGACAGGCTTAAAGCCGTTTACAATAGATAATTTTCTTGGAGTTCATGTTTTTTCAACTTGTAATGTACGAGATGTGTTTTTATAGCATAGGCTGTGAAGGTTATGTCACATAGTATAAGCAATTTAGTTACAGAAATACAGTTTCTTATTGAATGGTATGGTCTTACAGGATTCCTTAGATACAAACTGACAGTTCACCAGATTGGTTGATTCCTGAGTTAAAAAAACCAAGAGCCTTCAAATTTGGCATTGTAGCATCTCCAGGTCATTATATTAAGCAGAGGAGTTATTTTTTGGGCTTTAGAAGAGTATGTAATGTGCTTGTCACAATTCTTTTTTTTTTTTTAATTTTTCTTGAGATACTGTAATAATTCATCTTACTCTAGCCTGATATTCGCCCAAATTGTTTTAAAAGACATCATAATAAAAAACACTGCATCCTGACTGAAGCGAGTACAGTGCTTAGCACCTGCAGGTGTAGTGCAGTCTCCAACAAAATACTATTCATTGTTACCCTGGCACAAAGCAAGCTTAAATGCAGTTTGGTTAATTACAACAAAATTCATTTTTATGAGTATGTTTGGGGTATGTTTTGTGTGTTGTCTGCTAAGTAAAATCACGTCACTCTTGTATAAATTTGTTCAATTATCAGAGCAACTAAAATAAGGGGGAAAAAATCAATTTACCCTGAAAAGCACCAGAAATAAGATTACCTTGGCTAGTAGTAACTTGCCAACACTGTCTAAATTGCTTAATATTATCAAATGTTGCCATTTTTCATGTTCAGTAAGAAGGATATTGACTATTCTACATGTCCAGGTCTGCTATTTGGCTATTGCTTTGTAAGATACAAGCATGTTGTATTTGTATTCCTACAAAAGCAGTTACAGATAAATCAGAGGATCTAACAATAACTTTATAAAATGGATGGAATAATACCATTCACTGGAGAAATAGTATTTACTTGAGATAAGTGATCACAACTAGTTTTTTCTTCTGCCTAGCTTGTTCTTGTAACAGACAAATGTAAATACCTTTGCAGACATTTCACAGTGAAAGGCAAGAGATAAAATGTAATTACTTTTCAGGATGGCCCTGATGACGCCTGTGTTCTTGCCTGTAATAGAAAAAAAAACACCAACTCTGCTCATCACCTTAGAATATGAAGGCCATTGTTACTTCTGAATATATATATATATATATTTTTTAATGTTGACCTCAATATCTATCTTCAGCTCTTCTTTGTAAGCTGGTATCCTTATAGCTGTAAATTCTAGTCGCTGTTATCCAACCAGGCATTTAATATAGCACCTAATGGACTCTGCTCCTGTATTTTTTTTGAATGTATAGCATCTTGCTTCATTCAGTCACCAAAACTAACTTTGCTACAAGGACAGGCAACACGACAAGTTAGAATCAATGGACCATTTGTAGGTCACAAAGTCAGTTTACTGGAATTTCTGAGGAAACTGGCTGAAAAGAGAGGACAAATGTCACTTTGAATAGAGATGTTTAAATCAGACTTCTGCCTTAGGGTAAAACTTAGGTCTGTTGTAGCCTAGATGTAATGTCTCCCTCTACAGAGCACAGCATTAATCATGGCTTGACAAGTGATCATGGGCTGAGAAAAATAGGGCCTGTCTTGGTTATGTGGCTGATTGTTTGTTTGCTTCCCCCCCACCCCCCCAATCTTAATCTCTTAGGAGCACATTATAAACGCTAACATTTACACAAAAAGATTAAATATCAATGTCTGTATTTCAACAGTGAAAGTAGCTTCAAAGAAAATCTAGTTAGAGGTAATCAGAAGCTCCTGAGGTTTCTTACTGAGATGCAATATTAAGAATATTTTCCTTTTAATGTAATGCAGTTTTTTGGTCATAGGAAATTATCTGATGCCATTTCCCCATACAAATTTGGTGAAGTCGTATGCCTATTTTGGCCATTGGTGTACTAAGCAAGACTGAAATGATGGGTCTTTGCAGTTTAACAGTGTCTTAGAAGTGTTTACCACCCAAGAAAGATACACATATTTGCCCAAGCAGCAATATAGGGAAAAAGTGGAACAATTTAAAAAATCTAATACGGATTCACTTGACACTGATTGATGTTTATTATACCGTGTTTATGTTTTAATTATGTGTTACTTGGCCACAACAAGCTACAAAAGCTGGACTGAGATAACAGGAATGAAGACTGCTATTTAAGATCCTGAATTCCGATACCATACAAATAAAAGCGTGTTTAATATGTTAATTCTTAAATTAGGGATGTCTTGATGCACAGATTAGATGTTAGGAGTGTTCATACCTTTTACCATAAATAAGATTGTTAACGAGGGGATTTTTCATATTTCTTCATTGCTGCTTTTGGTGATGGGGACAATGTAAGAAGTAGCTGGACACTCAATGTATGCTGCTGCTGGAAAGGTGTAGTGCACAGTTGGATTTGAATCTGCAACTGTTGAAAAAACAGATAACATCAGCAAAGTAGCAGCAAAACAATTTACTGCTGAAGAACTGTGCTTTAAAAATTAGGCTACTTCTGTTTATTCAGTTGCCTCTGGATGTGATAAAATCTCCAATCTCTCATTTGGAGTAGGCTGCTGCTTTCCTTTGTGTGCACTTTTGGTATTTTCCTATCAGTTGACACCTCAAACCGATTATTGCTCTGAATCTAGATGACAGAATAATCTAACAACGATTACTGTTAAAAATTGTTTCTGGCAGCTGGGGAGGGGATGGCTGACCTTGCTTCTGACTATCATACTTGCTTTGCTGTTGCTGGGATCTGGTGTAAATAGAGTGAGCCTCACTCTGAGATTAGTACTGCAGTGGTGGAGAGATAGCATATGCCAAAAGGAGACTTTAGTTCACCTTTCTATGTATTCTCTTACAGTATCGTATTATTTTTTTATGGCAGCAGAGTCTATGCCCCTGTGAAGAGTATGTAGAAACAATTCCCTCACAATATGCAGCATTGGTTCTAAATAAAGTGACATCTTTAGAAAAGATTGGTGAGTTCTGCTTTTGACTCTATTTATCTGGCAAGTTGCCAGTGCCTCTGTTGATGGTAGGTGTTATGGTAAATCCGTGATGCTGATAGAGGGGAATATTAGTGTGTTTCAAAGCACTACAGTAGGCAAAATTTCTTTCATCTGATCCAGCCATCCTTTTATTCATTCTTCTAAGCTTAATTTAGACTTTTTCTACATGAAGTGTGACTGATTTGTAAAACTTTGCTTTCCCGGAATGAATAATGATTGTGTCGTTGTGTTGAACAAGGTGAAGGTTTTCCGTAAGACCAATTCAGAGCTGGATTTTTTGGACTTTTTTGTCGTTTAAATATTGAAGGGCAGTTTCTTCTGCAGCTTTGATTTACTTCAGTCTATTAGGTATTTCCTAAATGCAAACTGTCAATCGTTGAGGCTGATTCTTGTGTAAATCACTATGAAGTGCTTAAAGGAGAGAAGATGCTTTTGCAGCTGAGGTGTATTCCTGGCTGAGTTGCTGTGCCAGGAAAATGAGCTGAGGCTGGGAGTTTTTTTTTAGAGAGGGAGGGGAGTTGTAGGCTGACACAATTTGAAAGTGAGAAGAAATCCTTTTGCCCTTGAGGCAATAATCTTACCCAGTGCTTGAGTAGAGCATCATCTCTTCAAAATGTTAGATTTCTTTTTCCTGCTTTGCTTCCTCATTCTTTCTCTCATTTGAGAAGGTGTGTAATAATGTCTGATAATAACTGTTTGTTGATCCAGCTGCTAAAGTTATTTCAGCAGCAAAGAAGAGCTCTGTATGCAGCAGTCTCATCATTCTCAAGTGAACGCCCCAAATTTGGCCTATATTTGTCCCATGTAATTAATGGCTGTCGTCATACTAGAATATCATGAGTATTTTTCCACTTCGTTTTGTTTTTGTTTTTAAAGCTCCCATTAAAACCTTGAGAAGGTTGTATTTTGGAATTTATTTTTCCAGTGAAACTTAGTCACACAGGTCATATGTGACTTCATGTCCTATGCATATACATTTATTTTTTTGAGTTTTCTTCATGAGTCAAATGGTACTACTTGCAAAAGAAAGTGAGATTTGGCTCTGCAAGAGAGACAAAACCACAGGTATACTTCTTTCAAAGTTATAAAAGAAATTAATGCTGTCTGAATGGCTTCTCAGTTTGGTTTGTTTTTTTTTGTATGTGTGTGCTAAAGGTTAGTTAGGATGAAGACTTAATTTTGATCTGCTTAATATTTATAGCTTCAATCTTTGAAGCTTTTTCCCATTTGCATTGAAGGGAGTTTTATCTGGAAAGCTTATGCTATTATGGTTAACACACGACATTTTAAAGTGAGCATAATGTCTCTTGGAAGAAAAGCAGTTTGCCTCCAGTTAAATGAAAAATACATTGTTACTTCATGATTTGATATAAACTGATAGAGACTTTTTTAATTTTCAAGATAAATTACAAGTAAGTTCAATTGCTTTGTAAACTTTGGTGAAGTATATGTGTCTAGGTTTTATCTCCCAGTAGTAAATAGAATGGGGGATGGTGCTGTTTGGTTTTGGATTAGGGAGATGCATCAGATAGGATGATTTTTTTTTTTTTTTTTTTTTGAGGTGGTCTTTCATTTCTGTTTAGTTCTGGGTGAGTAGTGCTATTTTCTTGCATTTTTGTTTTGTTTTCTTCTTTTTTTTTTTTTTTTTTCATGCCCTGAAAGCATTTAGGTGACTTTTGGGGAAAAAAAAAATCTGTATTTTGTTACAGGAAAGACTTAAACCTGAATGTTTGACTTTTCTGAGGGGGAGGCAGAGCTGGGAGGAAAAAAAGATTTTTTTTTTTTTTTTTTTTTTTTACTGTTAACTTCTTACATCAGATAACCTTGGAGAAGGATTTCTAAGGGAATTTCTTGAAAATTAATGATTATTTGGGTTCCTATGCCGGTTGTTACCCACATTTTTCACATATTTTGGCTCATTCTTCTTATTACCTGCAGAGGGAGCCTGTATATGAGATAATCAGAGTAATCAAGGCATTCGGGGCTGAATTGTTTCCACTAGGTACAATTTCACTTCACAGTGCTTTCTCTGTTATGCAGAGCAGAAAAGCTCTGCGAGATAGCTTTTAAAAGGCTGTTTATCGGTAGCTATAAACAACAATAAGCAAAAATTTTAAAAGTCAGTAAGCGGAAGCTGACTTTAGAAATACTATTTCAAAGTATTTCAAAGACGTGTGCCTTTGTATTGAAAGTTTAAAAAGGAACAGAGGAAAACAATTCTTGTATGTCTGAGGTGCAGGAGACAGTTTTGGTACTGCGTATGATGGGAAGCAGATTTTTGTTGCATAAACTGTCTGTCTTCTCTGATTCTAAAAATGTCATGTCAGCATGGGAGAGGCAGCACAGTACTTTCAGGTCCTCATTTCATCTTATGCAGTTTAGCGTGCTAGCCAAAAAGCGGTAGGTAAGTCTCTTTTATTTATGCAAGCAGTGTTATGAATCATAGTCAAGGTGATCACAGATGCAAGGCTAACTCTTAATTTTGCTTTTTTCTCTATTATGTAAAAAGGTGAATGAGTTTCATCCAAATATAATGGATGAATTCTTACAGTCAGACTAAAGCAAGCAAACAGTGGTAAGGATTGCTGTCTTAAGCTTTAGAAAAATGCTGGCAACAGAGAGCAAGGAGTAGCATAACCTAAATTTATTTGCAAATTGTAACTTAAAAACTAGCGTGAAGAATCAGAAATGATTATTTGAAATAGTGATTTTTATTAATCTAGCACAGTGAAAGAAATGATCTGGTGTTTTTCAGGTTTTATAATTTGCATTGTAGTTATCTGATTAGTGAAAGTATACGATTCTTCAGAATGTTAATACTTCAGAGAAGAAAATTACACAGTTTTGCTTGCTGAGCATGAAGCATAATATATGGTGCTTAGATGAATTCTGCTCTATTTAGCTCTGGAAAAATGGTGACAATCATTTTACTTTAAAATATTTCAGTAAATTTAAAGATAATTTGCCATGATGCTATTAGGAAATAAAGCAGTATGCATTCACATTCCATAAAACAGAAATAGTTCTCCATAACATCTTCTTCTGTAATAAATCTGCCATATAAATCGTTTTGAGAATTGATTTCTCCCCCTCACCCTCTCCCCTCGTTTAAACTAACAGAACTTTAAAGTTAACATATGTTCAGCCTAACATGGTCTTAGGTTTTAGTTTGGATACTTTTTTTAAACACTAGGGAAGATGTACCATATTTAAAAGAGCAGCAACTCAGTGTCCATTTATTATTTATACTGGCTAATCCTTGCTAATGTGAAAAGTCAGCTTGTTATTGTAACACCAAATGTCCCTCTAAGTAGGGAAACAGTTAAGTAGATCTCCTGTAATAGGTTGTTGTCTAATAAAGAGATTTATGGTATTGGCAAGGGCTATTGTATAGGTATTACCCTCTCACAGCATGATCATGTATTATCTTAACAACTCACTGCCACATTTATGTTGAACATTTTCATAACAGGGTAAGAATATTAGCCACAGCAATTACACTCCAATAGGATTATGATGGTAAGATTTACAGAAAATATATAAATATGTCTCTTGTAGATTTTGATAGGTGCTAGGAGTTGAAAAGTTGCATCATCTTTTTTTTTTTTGCATGGGAAAATACTGATGTCTTAGTCACGATAAAGACAAAGACGTTTCTTAATTTAATCTTGTTGAGGAATTACGGGAGGCAAATGGACATAATCCTTCTTTATACCGTGTGTCTTTTTCTTCCTCGGTGAGGTAAAGATGTTTCAGAAATTCCATTCAGTGGAGATTGTCATACCGTATGAAAATCAAGATGTACATGTATAACTTTATTTCTGTTGTGGGGATAATACAGCAGGGATTAAGAGATATTTTCAACACTTGTATTTTGAAGGTAGGACAACGGTAATTTACTTGCTACATTGGAAGAGCTTACTTGAATAAAATCAGGTTACTTTGTTTTAGCTGTAGTGTGACATGTTTTCTGTTTCAGTAGCTTCAGGTTTTTACGGTGATAAGTAATGCAGGTACTTTAAAAAATTACAATAAGCAACAAGAGTTGCAGTAATGTCATATATGTATAGTTTTCATGTGACATCCAAGCTGTTCTTAATTCTTAAAGTTTTCCATCTTTTTTTTAAAAACCAAAAAAGTGAGACATTAATACTCACTTACTTGGCAGAAGCAGTGTACCAGTCACATTTATTAAAACTAATTATGCTTTATCAATAAAAGCACTTATGGGAGCTGATGGAACAAAATGCATTAAGTTATACGGTCATTTATGAATAATTACACTGAAAAGAACGGTCATCTGAGTGGCAAAGTGTGGCAAAATAGTTACACATTTCAAGATGATACCTTGAGATATAATTCAGTAAATAGTGGAATAATGGGTGTTCAAACAAAATACCTTCCTTTCCCTGATTTACTCTATCAAAACTGTAATTAGGTCATTCCAAATTAAGAAAATGTATAGATGGAAGTTCTTACTGTGGAAGAACTTTCCATACATGTTCCGTGTATTGTATATGTGCATGGGTGGGTAGCATTAGTTTTGTAAGACATGACATTTCCTGGATGTTTCAGATTAATTCTGTGTGTAAGACTTTGTGTAGAAAGATGCTGCACTCACCTGCTTTAAATTGTTACTGATTACCAGAAGCCAGAGGAAAGATGCACCTGATTCTTTTAACATGAAATACCCTGCTCCTGAAGATGTGCTGGTAGAAGGTATCATGGCACACAGATTTAAATGTTTTCTGATGAATTACTGGAAAAAAACCTGTAGCCTCCAAGTTGCTTTAAACAAGGAATATTTGAAAGTAATTATTTTCATAAGCATGATACCAGTATATGGCCTCATCTATCATCAGTAACTTGTACGTCTTGCATTTACAGAACTAGAGCAAAATTTGGCAGCTTTGTCTTTAGTTTCATGTTCAAAACAAGAATTATGACCCAAAGAATAATGTCTTCTATTTTAGAAAAACTCCTGCAGGTTCTTAGATTGGCTTCACATTTCATTCATCTCAAACTGTGGAAAACGATTGTATCTTTTGTCTGTAAGTAGAAAGAAAACACAATAGGATGAATGTTACCCCCGCTGAATGTGGAGCTCCAACCGATTTAAGAGCGTGAACTGTGACTGCATTGTTGAGGGCAGTGCTTGGCTTGTAAACCCTAGCTAAGATGAAGGCAGTGCTTAGAATAAAAGGGCAAATAATGCATGGAAATTCAATAGGAAGTGAAGCGTTTTTATCAATGCTTTAAATATTAGAATTTTTTATAATTTATTTTTAAACTATTAATCGTGTTACTTTAATAATAGTATTTAGTTTTAAAGTATTTAAAATAGGTTGTGGTGGATTTGTTCTGCACATATTCATAACTCAAAAGGTTTTCCGATGTTTCAGAAGAAAACTTCTGTGTTTGAAAAAGGAAGATGTATGCAGAAATATTCTGATCACATTGTTAGCCTTCTGTGCTGCTCCTGAAGCATTTTTGAAATACGTATATACAACTGTAAGATAAAAGTTTAACCTTTTTGCTCGAATGCTGTAATGAATGGCTTCTTAAAATGAATATTCTTCTGTTTGCAAGACAATACATCAAAGCACAAATCCACACTGTAGGCATTTTGCTTGTAGTGTGCATTAAGAATGAAGCCACACTAAGTCATACTTAACTGCCCACAGACAAGTAACCCTGAAGAAGGGATAAGTCTGTCATTTTTTGTTTCCTCCCTTTTTTATTATTATTTATATCTTTCTGTCTGTTTGTAACAACAGTGCTGTTATGACTAATATAGCTTTTGTATTTGGCAAATGGGATGCAAGTAATCTGCAGTTCTTGGCTCATAACTGAAAAATCTGTCCAACGGAGCACATAAAACCAGTATAACCTTTGAGGGATACCTGTGAATGAAATTCTTCTTTGTACTGCTGTCACCTGTATAGAATTCGTATGTCTTTACTACATCTTCACTTGTAATGATACTACTTTCAATTATAGTTGTATTTACACCAGTGTCTGGACAGTGATATGATTAGAAGGTACTGTTTTCAGCCTGCTTTGCAACATATAGTCCCTTAGATTTTTCTTTTTAAAGGTAACAATATAATGTCTTACAGTAAAATTAGCATTTTCCTGTTACTTATTACTGACCAATTTAAAAATTTGTTTTAATTTAGTTATATTTTGCTTATTTTTATGTCCAGCTTCAACTGTTTAAATTCTCTTTGTATTTTGAATATAAATACATGAAATACACCAATACCTGAAATAAAGCTGCAGCATTCATAGATTATTAAAACCAATTAATAGGGATTTCTGAAAAATACACAGGGCAGTGGAGAAAAAAATTCATTGCTGTTTCACTGCTGTGGTTAAGCAGTTTGCACAACTGCATTCACAATTTCTGCACAGTTGAGAGGTATGATTAATATCTCCTCAATCACTTAATTACAGCCATTACTTAAGATACCTAAAAGAAAAAATGTTAGGTCTTGTGCATACAGGAAATACGAGCTGCTACTAAACCAACTGATCAAATATGCTTGGTGGAATTTTATTTCGGCTCACAAACGGTATAAAAAAAGTAACGCCCAGTACTGTGCTCTCTAAAATTCTCAAGTCCATCTGAATGTTGAATTAATTGTATTTTTACTCAATGTTGGTGAAAAACTGAATGTTGATGAGTACAAGAATATTCCATTAAAAAAAAAAATAGGGAGCACCCTCTTTAGGCTTGCCATTTGGAGCTCTGTGGTGACATGGTCTGATACGTAACTGTTGTCATCCTCCATGCAGTGGTAGTCTCTGTCAAGACTGCCACTCAGATCTGGGAAAGTCTGAGACCATGTATGCTGCAGATCCAAATTCATGGCTAGATTGTTTCAGTCGCTTCATAATAAAGGTGTCATTAGAACAGTTAGAGTTAATCATCATGAACTGGAGATAAGTCTCATTTGTTCTTCCCTCTCAAAAATATCCTGTGATATAAAAGTGCGGTTGTCATGAGATGAGATAAGGGAGCCTTGTCTGTGCTGTCTGCAGATGAACATTCTCGGAAACCAGGTTTGTCCTTTTTCTGTTATTCACAGTCAAAAAGTCAAAATCTCCATTTTAATGAAGACGTTTCAAAAAACAAGACAGGTCGAGAAAGGTGTACTCTCTTTCTTTACATGCTCCTTCCTCTTAAACATGGAAGAACCCTTAGGCTATAAATTAAAGAGCATTTTACTCTGTGTAGTTGATCTCAGGCTGCCCAGTAGCAATGAGTTAAAGTTTGAAAACAAGAAAGAAAGAATTGTAAATGGCTTGGTGGTTTTATATTTTGCTCTCTGTGGTTATCTCATGTCCTGTTTTTGTCAATATTTTGAGAACTAAGAACTATAGCAAGTTGGAGGAAAAGTGGAAGAATGTTATTATGCCAGAGATGCATTCTCATGTGTAAATCTTTGTAACGTCTTCATGTAAATGACATTCACTAGGGAAACTGTAGGAGCACTTAGGAGCAAAAAATGCATCATGTGCTCCATGGGAGCATATTTTTTCCTGGAAAGGGCACATGTGTGCGTTGTGGCTGGAGAGGCTTCAACCGTGCTCCCTGTTCAGGGTTGCAGGTGAACGGTGCTGGAACATTGTTTTTTAACATGTTGTTTTTTTTTTTTTTTAATTGGTGTGGTCTCGCTGACATTGCGTTTCACTGAATGCTTATTTCTATAGGGGGAACCTACAACAGAATAGCTTTAAGATCAAAAAGCCCTTAGAGTTGTGTGGACAAACCTTATAAAACCGCGCAGCATGGTTGATGGCACAAAGTACTCTGGTGTATACTTGGAGCAGCAGAGTACCCCAGCACAGCAGCCTGAGTCACTGGCAATACTTGTAACTTAGCTGGCTGGATTCCAGAGTTGTGGTTCCTAGTGTCCATTTTTTTTAACATGAAACAAGGAGAAATGTAGATTTAGTTATTTCGAAGGCATCATAGTTGTAAGCTTTGTTGATGATTATTGTAAAATTTGAAATTGTTCTATGATGTTTGTTGCTATCCCCACCACATTCTTAAAAATTAATCATCTGGTTGAATAGTATTTCCCAATCAGCTTGAATTATTGATGTTTTAGCCCATAATAGAAGGGCACTGCTTCTTTTCCTCCCCTGCTACAGCCCATTCACCCACAGTTTAATAAGTTACATCCCAGCACCTACAATAGAATACCACCAAGACACAAAAAATATGGTAGTTACAGCTTATTGAATGGGACTCAAAATGAAAAGTAGTAAATGGACTTCAGTTTAAAGTCCAGGTTTTAAGAAAACAATACTTTGTGAATGTTGAAGCAACGCATACCTGCTGTTTGCAAGTTAGAGCTATTAGTGATCATTGCAAGATAATGTTGCATTCCTCTTTGGAAAATTTAGTAGTATTTTTAAATATTTTGAAGTATTTAGATAAATGTATTTTTATTCCTAGATGCCTTAAGCAGTTCTTAACGACTGTGTTTTTCATAAATATTTCTGAAAGTAAATGAAATAATAAGAGAAGCTGAACAATAGGAAATTAAATGTCTGCTTATGGATGTGTGTGGTTGAGTACATGTATGCCTGGGTATACAGTACTTACTGAAAAGTGTTTAGTTTATCATGTAATAAAATTGTGAGGCAGATGAGGAGAAGAAATGTTTGTCCAGAGATGTGGACAGAGGTCACTGCCAGCCAAGAAGAGCTTGATTTCCTTTGTTCTGATCTTAGCCAGCTGGACTGTGTGTACATGTTCTAGTTAGTAAATAATAATACTGTGGAAAAGCTAAAAAAAAAAAAAGTGGTATTTACTTAACTGCTGTAACAGAGAATTTTGCTTTTATTTCAGTAACTCAAAATCATTGGAGTGAAATGTCAGGCTGTTGAATCTTACACTGTTCTTGCTGCAAGCTCTTGCATTGTACAACATAGTAATCTTGGGTTAGATATTTTTAGTTTCAGAAGATCTATAAAGCTGCTATTTTTAGGTCAGAAATGTCAAATCAACTTTTGACTGAAGAGATATTAAAATAAAACTGAATAGCTTTCAGAGAGTATGTTGATAACCAGGCAGTGTCAGGTGAAGTGTTCTGTCATGTCTTCTCTCTCTGTGGCTTCTCATGTATCCAAGAAGACAGGCCTTTAGTGTTTTTTTTTTTTTTCCCTTTTCTTTTTAATTTTTGTCTGTTATTCATTCTCATATCTTTCTTTTTCTTTCAGAAATGAAATCTTAGTTCAGCTTAATAGTGACCTGTGGCTGAAATGTACACTTATTACTGTCATAACCTCTTCTGGACTTGATTTTTAAACAAAACAAAAAAAAAAAAATGCCCAGAATGTGCAGTAGACATAGTGAAATTGTGTTCAGCTTTTAAAAATTAGAGAGGTGATTTTTAGAATATGATTACTTGCAGAACAGCAAATACTTCTAAATAATTGTGTGCGGGTGCACACACAGACATGCATCTCATCACAAATGTGTGCTGGCCCCTCTTGCAATATTCAGTGCTTTTTCATGTGGATTAAAAAGCAGATAGTTGCGGTAAGCGTAGCTCATGTTTGTGTCCTGGATAGAAGCCTCGTACATGGTATTATAAGAGTGTGCCAACTGATCCCGAATGCTGGCAGTCCACTTGAAGATCAGATTATGCTCAGATATTTAAAACTAGCAAGTCATTCCCTTTGCTGTGCTGCTTGTTTTCTGTTCCCTACTGACTTGCATTCCTTCACTGTCAGTCTTCTGCTCTTTTAATTGCCTCTTTATTTTGCACAGGCTCCTCCACACATCCACCCGTGGCTCGCCAGGACAAGCCTGCCCGCACTGCTGTGTCTTTCCTTGGGCCTTCCCTTTTCCATCTGGTTGCTTCCCTTCTGTGCGATACCCATGGGCTTTCCCACTGCTCTTGAACCTGACTGGGGGGATGCCATCTTCCAGCTCTGGCTGCTCCCTTTGCTTCCTTTCCTCCTTCTAATTTCCGCCTCCCCCCCCCTCCTCCCCTGCCTGGTTGTGGTGTGGGTTCTTGTTTTTTTTTTTTCCCTTGGCCCCATGGTGTGACTCCAGGTCCAGAAAATTGGCAGTACAAGGGAGTCTACCTGATGCTGATTTCATTGTGCATCTGATTTGTAGTCTCTTGCAGAAGCGCCTGCAATGCAGAAGGCTTGGTGGTGGTGTTTAGTGTTAGAAATGTAAAATGTTGAAGTACATAGAGCACCGGCTAAATCAAGGTGGCTTGTGCAGCATGTGTATAACTTGCATGGTTTTGTGAGTGTGAAGATTTTGCACAATATGGTACCTTTAGGCAATCTGTGAAGTACTGCAATCTAGATTAAATTTGGAGTTTTTCAGATTGCCAAATGAGAAGCTGGTAAAACCACATGCATTCTCTAACAGGGACAACTTCTCAGATTAAATTTGGAGTTTTTCAGATTGCCAAATGAGAAGCTGGTAAAACCACATGCATTCTCTAACAGGGACAACTTCTCTTAAATTTACTTTCTATCTGTTGAGCTGTCAGCTGCTTTGTCAGCTGCTTTGTCACTAACTGCTTAAAACTATATTCGTAAAAACAAGAGTTTGCTGGATTTCAAAGAAAATGCTGTTTTTGTTAAAATTAGCAATCAGACCAAAAGGTTAGACTATCATCAAAGTGTCTGTAAAAATATGCTCAAGACCCTGTTCTGTTCATCACTATCACAGGAGAAGATGACTTGTAAATTGCCTTTCATAAAAGTGAGTTTGATTTAAGGTATTAATAAAATCTAAATTTGTGCATTCTTGCTGTGGGGACTTGGAAGATTTTAATTTAGGGAAATGCCAGAACAATTTTTCTGTGCTGAGTTTGATGAGTGTTATGTGAGAATTCCATTTTGCTAAATTAGGGCAGACATATATATTACGCTGTTTACAAACTGTTATTATTAAAACCTTCTAAATTTCATCTTTAATATTCAGTCATCTTTGAGCAAAAAAATCACCTCATTTTTGTCTCAGCGCTACTGAATTCTTATGCTAAAATGGATTAAATTGAAAATGTTAATGTAAGTAGCTGTAGAAAGTTGTGACCTGGATTTGAAATAGCCAGGAGACTACTACAGCAGCAGTAAATCCTCACGAACATGTAAAGCCAGCACATGGCAGGGGACATGTCTAATGTGAGAATAGTGCAGATGGAAGAATAGCTTGAAAACAAAGTTGTGTGCCAATATAATGTTTTTCTATTCTAAAAGAAAAAAAAAAAGGATTTGTCACGTTCAATATAAAGTTGTATTTTTGCACATATCTTGCATTAACTTAAACTTTTAAAAATGATAATTCAAATTCGAGTTGTATTTAAGAAGGTCTGTTTGTGGCACTGAGGCATCTGAGTTCTTAATCCCTATGTGCTTCCGGAGGGACAGTGATTCTGATCTTTGAGATACATACGGGAATTACTGGTGCAGACTTCAACCTAAAGAAACCATCAGTCTGAGCAAAAAGTAGATGCTAAATGTACTTACCTTTTGTTTTAACCATTTCTCTTCTGTCCTTAAATTACTGTGTTTTTCTCAGCTAATCCTGCCTTCAGCCCTAATTCCGAGTACTGTAAACCCTTACAGCATCAAAAAGGTCTGAGTGTTAGTTATCAAGCATTGGCATTGCTGAAATTGCTTTAATTTTCCTCGTCTTGCTTCTGACATGTCAAATAAAATGTAGATGATGTCAGGAGAATATGATAATAATAATTTTTAAAGTCATATTTTGACTTAATGTTAAAACAATCACGTTTAAGGAATTCATAATGGAAAAATCAGGGGAAATTAATTGCTAATTAAAAAAAAGTAGATTAAATATTTTCTACGTACTACTTTAATCCAGTTTGATCTCTTGTATCGCTGGATATCTTTCATACAAATTTATTTTCGAATAAGTGAAAGAAAAGGGTCTTGCAGGTACAGGCACACGTGTCCACACAACAAAATCATCTTGGAGTATAACACAAAGGGATTGTGTTAAAGTTTATTATTGCAAAGTTTATTATATTGCAAAGTTGATTCTTTCTGGTTTCTAAAGAAATCCTAAGATTGTAGGGGTTTTGTAGTATGAAGCTGGTATACATTACCTGTCAATATTTAAAAAAGCATTTTAAAAACTGCTTTACAATTGCATGGTAGCACCAGCTAGAATATGACTTCGTTCATTTTATTCACTACAGAGAAGGGCTGATTGGCAGGCTCTGGCATTTGGCTGTCCATGGCTGAACTGCAGGGCTTGAGCTGCGCTGGCAATGCTGTGTGTAGAAGTTTGTGTTATGTTTGCCAACTGTGTTCTTGGCTCAAGCTGATGTTACACGTCCCTCGACTCTAAAGCACTCTTATTTGCCAAATTCTACCTAAAAATGTATACTGGAATTCCTAATTAAATAAAGTCCTTGATATTTATTTTACGCCTTGGAAAGGCATGCATTCCTTCACAGTAGATGCTGCTTTGGTAGAAATGCAAATAAAAATTAAAAAAAATCCCAAGATGCCATAACTGGTATTAGAAGAAAAATTGTCTCTTGCAAGCAGTTTGCTAGCTTTGGTTTCTTGTAAGAACTGAAATTGTGGGGATTTAGCAGATTCTTACGTGAAATAGATTTTTTTTTTTTTTTATTTTTCAAGTATTTTGAAAGTTGTTCCACCACAAATTGTAATTGCAGTTGGTATATAATTTTGTTGTTTTTCCCTACACAGCAATATAGGTACCTTACTGTTGCCATAAGCTAAAGTTACCAGTTGAATGATAAAAGTATAATTTATGCCAAACCCGTCTATAAGCTTTTTCAGAAGACCGATAGCAACTGCTTTTATTCATATTGCTATGTAAAATGCTTATTAATGTTAGCAGATGTTGCACTTTAATCCCCCAGAATGATTGTTTGGTAGCAGCAGGAGATTTATTAAGCTTGAGTTGTGTGAAATTGTGTGTGCATAAGCTGCTATTTAGATTGTAAAAATGCCATTGAAAACTGCTAAAAAGTTCTAACTGTAATTGGCAGAGAGGTATTAGCTGTTCTAAAAGAAGTATATGTGTACCATTGGCCCTCTCTATCATTTATCTTCTTGTATTAATGTCACTAAATTATTAATTCATGAGCAGGGTTGGATAGGGTGAAGGCACTATTTAAATGTGTAGCACAAGTATCCTTATCGCTGGAGACATGAAAAGAGTCATTTTGTGTTATCTATAAAATGGAAAGGACATTTAAAATTTCATTTACAGTAATCCACTTCACTTCCCAGTGAAACACCTAGATTATTGCTACTATAATACAGTGTTCTTATTAAAATTTTGTAATCTTTCCACTCTGTTCACTTATAAATACTGTTGATAGACAAATGTTGACATTTTTTTCTTTCAGTTGCATGTACAGTTCATGAACTGGAGCAGAACAGATGAAGAACAGTATTTTCATTAAAAAAAAAAAGGAAAAGAATACAAAATAAAAGCCAGTCACTATTTGTAATTGCAAAAGGCTGAATAAATTTTCATTTAAAATCATAACATGGCCAAACTAAAGGAAAATACATTTACCCCCCTGCCCCCCCAGAATAGCAGTGCCATTGTCACATTGAGCTAGCAAGAAGTTTTAAATGCATGACACAAACTTCTTGGTCTTCTTGATGAAATCACAGAATATCAGAAATCATGTTGTTGCTAAAAAATGTATCTTAAATTTCATCTATGCTGTATGGATGATCTAAACAATACTAAAATGTATGGGATATACAATGTTTTCTGTCACTGGTGAAAGTTGTTCATTCTTTTGAACACTTCAGAAAGTATTAAGAACACTTCAAAAAGTAGCAAAAAAGTTCTTCAAAGGAAAGCAATTTAGGGATACTTTGCCCTCAAGTGCTCACTGAAGCTGGTGTGACAGTACTGGATATAACCCATATTCCATTTTGTTTAATAGTTAGAAGATACCACTTCATGTTTGTCGTTTCACAGTGTGTTGAAAAGGCCTTTACTGTTTCTGCAATACATCCTGTCTATCTATCTGTCTATCATCTGTCTATCTACCTATCTATCTATTTTATTTCTCCTCACCTCTAAGGAAGAGAAAATGCTATGTAGGATACTAGAGAGGAGAATTTTAAAACTGTGGTACATGCAAGCAGAAGGAGCCTTTCTGTTGAAGTGTCATTTAGAGCTCTTTTTCCTCAGAAATTGTCCAAATGTAATCATTATAGCTCTCCTACTTAGTCTTTCTACAAAAGGAACAAAAAATGAACTGAAATAGTTTCTATTTTGCTATTATATTTTGAAGAAAAAAGGAAGCCCACAGTTTACCCCAGTTAAAGGGAGTGGTACAGTTCTGATGAATGACTAAGAGTTATTCAGCTGCCTTGCAGTTAAGAATAGTCACCTGAACTGAATGCTCATTCTTTATTCATTTGTACAAGAAAATACTCTTAACTGCAGTCGCACCATTAGGTGCATAGGCAAACCTTACATCTTTACAGAGCCCTTCATTCAGTGGCAGAAGTGAGTTCTTTGTTTTGTTGCAGAATCAGGCCCTTTCTGAGTAGACACTGAAGCTTTATTTGACATGTTTATTGACATGTTTTGCACGTTCTTGATGAAGTTTGAGCAATGGTTACATAATTTAATTGTATATTCATATATAGGTGTAAGGAGGAGAGTCTGTGCAGTGCTTCTCACCTCTGAGTTCTTATTTTCACCGCAAATGTGTATATGAGAAAAGCGAATTACGAGGGGAAAAAAAAAACAGAGTTTGTTCATTTTTACTTCATGATTTTTGAATGTTCAGCCTTCGAAGTGCTACTGGTATGCAAAGTCGCTGAACTTGAAAGTTCAGTGTGATGTGTGTGCTTCCTTTTTTTTTTTTTTGTACTTAATATAAAGGAAATCCTTCAAAGAGTTATGTATATTCAGTAAAGTTTCTACCTGTAAGTTGTACTTGCCTTGAGAATTTCTTGTGTGCTTAGAAAGTAGTTAAAGAGCATTCTTAGTTGATTTTTCTTTCAAAGGTGACATATTTGAGGTCTCCACCATTTCTTCCTTTCTGTTGTCAAAATCACAAATTGTGAGGTGGCTCACGGCTGAGTATGGGATGATAGCACACAGCACTTCTCAGATTTTTCTGCAAGATGCCATCCACTACCTTTTAATAACTAATTTGGTTTGGAAAATACAGCTTTATGGAATTAATCTTAGAAGTTTGTTTGCCATTTGTGGGTTTTAGTGGAACTAAAATACATTCTTCTGAAACTCCTGATTTACAAGCTGCTGGTAAGAAAACAGTAGTCTCTGGTCACTGTAATATTATTTCTGCTTCAGATAAAAGAAACAAAACTAGTAATAAGGTGAAGAGTTATTTGAAAGAAGAAAAATACTTAAGTACAGCATATTTTAAAAAACATAATTAAAAGCATACATTATGGAAATGGTGTTTTATGAAATGCATTGTAGTGATGCTATGGTTGAAGATACGATGGAAGGAGTATTTAAAAATACCTTTCTCCTGCTGTCTCTGTGTTTAGTCACAGGTTTTTTCACATCTCTTTAAGTGCTCATCTGATCTATTTCATCCCAGATTACCTCAAGATTATCCCAGATTGCTCCCAAGAAATTCCTTTTGGTAATATTGATAACCTAATATATGACAGATTTTGGTCATTATTATTTCATTTAGTGGTCATATGTATAGACCAAGAGGGAATCTGAATATTGATTCACTGAATGGCTAGTAACAGTGATTTATGAGTCAAGGATTCAGTGCAGTGAGCCAAACACAGAAGAGATTACATCTTACGTGCCACCATTGATTTTGTTTCATATTTCACTGCACAATGATTAGACCATGGTCTCACAGATGTTAACATCAGAACTATATTCCTTTCTAAACAAGAGACAAAAAAAAATTACGTTGCATTGTGTGCATATATATGTGTGTCCTACTGATTTTTAAAAAAGAATATATATTTTTCAGTTACTTTTTAAAGAGTTAGTATTTCTCTTGTAACAACAAAGATTTTTGGTAGAATGTGTAAAACCAATGGAAAGTGTCTTTGCCCACACAAGCTTGTTCTTGAAACTTGAGCCATACAATTTATATTGGACACAGACCACATAACACTGATCTTAAACAACACTGATAGAAAATGGGATGCTTTAGAACAGATGCTAAAACAGCAGCTTCATGGATCTTTTTGATAATATTCCTTGGTATATGCCTAGAAAAGAAGTTTTCTGTGCAGTAGTTTCCAGGGGGTTAGTCCTACCAAATTGAAGTTTGTGCATGAATACCAGATGTGGAGATTCCAGCACATCTGTCCCCAACCATGGTTTGATTTCAGGTCCAGTATATTGGGGCTATATATAGCCCCCATTAACCCAGTTAGAGCATGGGTGAAAGTGCTGTAAATGAATGGGTAAAAATATGTTCTATTCTGCACTTGCCTGTAACGTGAATTTATTTTGGAAGTTAGTAGCTTGTGGGTGTTGGTGGCTCTGTGCTGGTCTAATGAGGATATCTTACATGTGTCAGCTGTGAAAGAACTCATTTCTTTGCTTAAGCCCAGTAGTGAGTGCTCATAAGCAGATCAGGTGTGTTAAAAAGCCTTGCAGTCAGCTAGAGAAACACCATGTTGCTGCACAGGTACGGGCGTGTTTGACCACAGTCCCAGGACTTAGCTCTGTTGGTTTGTTTTTCAGTCGACTTCCACTTCAAACAAGTTCTTGGCTGTGAAAAACACTGGAATGGAGGGGAAAAAAAAAAAGAAAAAAAGATCAGCTAAGTGGCATAACAGCTTTGAGAAATACGGGCTTTTGCAAAGCCTTGTCAAGACTGTCAACAAACAGTTTGCTGTCTTACAAGACTTTGCAGTGTCTTTGGTTGATGTTAGTCTAGTGATATTTTTTTTTCTGAGGGAAAAGAGTATCTTCTAATCTAAATAGATTATTTTGAGGAGTTCTGTAAAAAGTTTGAAAAGCCTTTGAATTTTCTTAGGTTGATTCTTTTGGTTTGTCGTATGATTCTTGTTTTTTTTTTTTATAGCTGTTCATTATTTTCTTGTTTATTTTTGATGTTCATAAAATCTGTCCTATGTAGGTTGGAAAATGAGAGCTATTTGTTTTGCAGTTTAATGAAGAGAATGGCAAACAGCCTCAGACTGTGCCTCTGGTGTCCAAAGTGATCAGCATATTTAACATGCTCAGCATGACGCAAAGATATTACAGCCAATAATGGTTGTAATTGACTTGCAGCATCCCTTTCCCTCCCCCCTTCTTTGGATGCTGGGGATTTATCTTTGAGACCCCAGGAAGATGTAGAGACACAGAGGGCAGAAGTATTAGAAAGGTTTTACCTGCACTGCTTGACTGGAGGTGGTCTAATGTAGTGGCACAATGTCAACTTAAGTAAAGTATGGGGAATTTGCAATGAGGATCAAGTGACACCTTCCCACCCCCTTTGATTCTGAGCATTTAGCAAAGGCAGAAAGAGAAATTCAGACTTGGCAAAAGGAGAGCGCCTGGAGCCAAAAAAAGCCATTCTTATTAGTGCTAGCAAAGGTTTACTTTGCTGGCTTATTGAATGAAAACTCCCTAGAGTGTCCAGACTTTATCCTGTGTTAACAAGAAGGGGCAAAGCTGGCTTGTCGGGAATGGACTGCCGTGTAATGTGTCTGTAAAACACAAGAGTGAGGCCAAGCTGAACTGGAGTGGTGATGAGAAAGGAAAATCTTTGTCTTTTCCTCTCAAATCCTATTTATTTTCTCTGTGAATGATTGTGGTAGACCACTGAGCTGCTGTGGACTGATAGACTAAATTGTGATGCTGCTCTGTTAAAGCAGTGTTAGTGCACTGTTTAATGTCATGTCTTGCATAGGCAGATTTGGTAATTTGAATGATCGGCTGCCCCCATGAGCTGGGAGCCCAGGCTGATGAGGGGTGGGTATTTCTGTGGTGCAGAAATGGTGCTCCATGTTCATTGTGCACCGTTTCAGGTGTTCCTCAGACACAGGTGTGTCACTTCTAAGCACAGCACAGCTGAATGTATTGAAGCAATTTTTTTTGTAGCAAGATTGGATGACCTTGGTCAAATCTTGTTCTTACTTTTTTTTTTCCTTTCTGTGATACTGTATTTCTTCCATGAAACTTAGGAAGAGATGTTTTATGTTACAAATCCTGTGTTTGTGGTGACAACAAATGGAGAGCGTTGAACTCAGAAAATAAGTCTTTGTTAACCAATTCTAGACAGAGCACACTTAGCATTTCCTTTCTTCTTGCAATATGCACATGTTTAATTGGAACTGATCAGAATGATAGTTTACAATAGGTAGTAGAGGGATGCTAACTAAATCAGCATGGAGTCTTGCTTGTCTTCAGGGTTTGGGTGTTTTTTTTTTTTGTTTGCCTTTCTCTTTTTTTTTTTTTTTTTGGTAAGGTCTTGTAACTGAAGATTTTCTACAGTCTGATGCTCTAGCTCTAATGCAGTTATTAATGTAAGTTAGTTTTTGAATAACTGTATTGAAGACGGACATAGCTCATACTGAATGCATCTGAAGATTTGTTCAGTGTTGAAAACCAGAGCTGAGTCTCACTGTAGATACATATAAAACTAGCTCTTGAATCATAATCAGTGTTAGTCTCATTCTAGTGTTTTACTAATATGGCTCAGACACTTTTACTCATCAGACTGCTCTAATTAAATTTTTATGTTACAGATTATATGAAGTTTAACTTTTTTTTTTTAAATTGGGAAAGCTTCATGATGGGAAAGCACGTGGACACATGATTTCTCAGGAGACTAAGTAGTCTATTATATTGTATGAATATATATCTACTCACCCTTGTCTCCTCTTCTCCCGCCTTTCCTCTGCAGAGTGTCTCAGATATATTACAGGATTACTTAGTTTCATAAACTGGGTTATGAAAGGCTGTGGGGATGCTACATGTGTGGCAAGGTAGGTCATACAGGATTTATAAGGACTGCCAGGATTCTGCTAGTTCCTTAGTGCCAGTGAGCTGTGCAGCAGTGGCTGATGTTCCCTACTGCTCTGTGTGTCCTTTTCTGTAAAACTAGTGTAAATTTTGTTTCTGAAATAGGGATGTTAAATCTTGACTGAGGTCGCAAGTGCTTTGCAGTGCTTCTAAGATGATTCTGAAACTTAAGCACTCTATTGTAAAAGACATCAGTGTTCATCTGAAAGGCTTCCAGCTAAAGAAGAACATCCTTGCTTAGCTGGAAAGATCTCTGTGCTTCCCTCTGTCTTAACAACCTGAAAACCTGGATGGAACAGGAGGGAAAAGGCAGCTCTTGAACATGCTGTGTCAGTTGTCCGGAAACTCCTAAAAGCCCCCTTTTTTTGGCTTTTGAAAATAAAACCTTGGGAAGGTTAAACAGAGTTGAGTCAGAATGCAGCAGTCCTTTAGAGGTCTTTCTCTTTAGAGATGAAAGTATTTCAAGGAGCATGCTTGGAGCAGCTTTCTCTTATCTCTGGGGTGCTCTTGAGCAATGTTGATGGCCAACAGTGGCACACATTCTGTAGCAGTTGTGTTCTGTCTGTAAAAAGCTTCAGAAGTACAGAAGAATGGGAAGCAAGGGGGGGGCCACCAAGATATTCAGGGCTCAAATATGATATGAAGAGATGCCCAGTACATTTGAAGCCTATAGGTGTGAGCATTAACATTTCCATTACTGATCTGGTCTTTTTTAACAGCACATATGTGAAGAAACTTAATGAGCTGAACCACTCTGTTTCCAGCGGAGGGTTGTGGTTTTTTCTATGGGAGACTGCAGTATGGCTCAGAGGTAGGGATTTAGGTTACAACTGAAGTTTTCTGAGCTGCTTTTACAGCACTCTGAAATTTCAAGCAACCTTTTGCTGTAGGGAGTTTCTCTGTGCTCCTCCCACAAGCCCAAGCAATCAGTGATCCAGAGAAAAGGTTTACCAGCCTCTGAGGAGATATGTTATTTGCACAGGTCAGCTGCTTGCCATGGTCTCCTTTTTCAGTTTACAGAGAAGTAACTTAATATGTCTTTTCCTGGTTCTATTTGTTTGGTTTGGGATTTGTTGTTGTTGTGAGATGCCACTGACAGTCTCCTTATCACTGAGAGATGGATGCTTGGAAGGATGTGGCTGATGGCCGTGTCTATAGCTGGAGTGCTCTGGCTCCAGCTCGTGTCTGGGTACCTTTTTCAGGATTAGCTTTTGTTCTGGTGATGAATACTTGGTTCAGTGCTGTGTGTTCTTTCTTTTATTTGGAGCCATACGGAGTTTCTGAAACACATAGATTGCATTAAAAATTGTTCACTGTAAAACTGTTAATTTTTATTGGAAAGAAGCAAGAAGCAAACCCAAGCCTTATTGCATCAGTTTTCAAATATTGCCTTTTTTTTTCCTTGCTTTATTAGAAAAACATGTGTTACTGATAATCTGATAGGAGCTTGCTAGTTTATTTTGAATTCTTTTCACAGCAAGCAGCACAGAGTTAAATTCTGTGTCTGTAGGCTACAGCAGTCCACAGAGAACAATATATTGCATAAAACAGTTAACTTTTTCCTTAAAATATTTTGCATTTATTCTTAGCTGAATAGTTTCTGCCATAAGTTTTTCAGCTATTTCGTAAGGAGGTGTTTGGTATCACAAATGCTGCTTTGATTATTGTTTTTTGGTTTTACCACCAAGGGTGATAAAGCACCTGTATATGTCACTATCCCCTTGAGGGTGAAAGAAGATGGCTCAAAATCGGAGTGTGTGCTGATGATGTTATGGAAAAAACAATAAGACTTGCATCTCAAGAAGTCAAAATCTTCTGGACAGACTGGGAGCAATCATAAGACTGACTCAATTTCACTTTTAGCCATTACTGTTCCTCATTATTCTCTTGGATTATTCTGATTGCTTACTGAAATTACACTGATTAGTCTGTAGTGTCTGTAAAACAGTTTTATGATTTTTCCTTTGGGTGCTACAGGTAAAAAATTAATCCAAACTCTTCCCAAGCTTTTAGCTGAACTATCTCCAGGGTTTTTTTTTAATGTATCATGGTGGCAATTTTTTCTTCTTTACTCAGCAGGAGATCCTTTGCAATTGTAATTTTTGCTGAATGTAGTACATCCTTTGTGGATTTTTAGATTTTTTTTTTTTCCCCCCAGTTGCAAAACACTCTTAGCCCAGTGTGAAAGAATTGAGAGATACAATATGATTGTCTCTGTAACTGCTTCTAGGTTGTCCTGTACCAGCTGGTATATCACTATTTAAACTGAGGGCACATCTTTGACCTCTTGGCACATGGGAGTGTGCCAGGGAGAGCCATCCTCTGACTGTCCTGCGCTGAGGTGCTCGCTTTGCTATTGCATGCTCTTCGTTGAAATATGTGCAGATAAAAGCGCCTGTGATTGAAGAGCACCTGTCTGTAGTTGGAAATTGGAAAAAGGGCTTGTTTTTATGTATAAATAAACATAAAATCATTCAGCCTCAGATGTCAGTTCTCTTTCATTTCCCTGTGTGAGGAATCGCAAGCGTATTTGTGTTGCGTGAGAAGGATGCTTACGCTGAAGCGGCATCACTCCTCTTAAATATAAGCCAAGTAAGAAGCCCGCTTGGTGATTCAGTAATCCTCTCTTCTGCCACAGTTTCATTGCCTTCACTGAGAGCCAGAGAGTCTGTTCCATAATGTTTTCTCTTAATTCCTGTCATTCTCGCCTTGGGGGAAAAAAGTGTCAGTGTCGTTACTGTCTGTGTGCTCAGGGAACAAATTTATCATTGATTAATATAAAAAGTGTTATACTTTTTCTGCTTCTGGAAATGATCTACAGTTCATAGTTTCTGGCATTTACACGGTCTTCTTTATAGTTCGCCTTGTCAAAATGGTAAACGTATTTTTAAAGCCCTGAATATGCTCCACTACTCATAAGAGGCCCTTGGACCTTTTCTGTTAAATTTTTATGTAGTCATTGTTAAATGTTTTTAAAGCAATTTTAATTTCATATATCTCAGAAATGCATCGATACAGTCCTGTCCATTGGTCTTGGAGGGACCAAGCTAGTGTTGCACTGGAGTCAGTTCTTCTGATATGTAATTGCTGCAGTGTTCAGATTCATTCTTCCAGGCTTGTTTCACATATTGGTAGTATATAGGGCCAGCTTTGTAGTTAAAAATAACTTGGTTTTATATGGATATTCATTTTTCTCTAGTTTCCCAAAGCTTAATAGTTTGGGCTTCATAAAGTGAGATATGGAAGAGGATGTACATAGTTACTCAGCTGGCTGCTGAGAGAATTAAAGTCATTAGTGAAAGAGAGCACTCTGCTGTCAAATCTTCTATCACAGCTACTGCACTGTATCACTGTAATTACATTTTTTCAAATGCAAATCATAATTTTAAGAATTCTTCCGTTGGTGCATTGTTTATAGGAGTAGTTCACTTCATATTTCTCAATCAGAGACAAATCTCGTCAGAGGCTAAGAACAGGAGAGTCTCATATGTTATGTTTATTCCTGTTTCTCTGAAGTTGTTTATTGAGTAGAGATATGCCAAGCTGTGAAGTCACATGAAGAGGCTTCCTCAGCAGAGTTACCGCTACCGTTTCTTATCTGTGGAGAGCGACCTGTGTTGCACGGAGCCATGGCAGGGAGGAGACCTGCAGGATCTTACTCTTGAGCAGGGTTGCTCCATTGTTCTCATGTTTTAAATCCCTAAGAAATGTGGTAGTGCCCTAGATTTAATTTTATTGTGCTCTTTGAAGTAGAGAAATGCAGGTTATGGCAGATTTGGGAAGTGGGAAGAGCTTAGCCTAATCATCTGCAAATCCCCTTTTTTTTTTTTTTTTTTTTCTTTTTTCCCCATGTGTTTTAGTTCCAATTACATGAATAACATTCATACTTACAACTTTAATATGTATCATTGTTTGGCATTCTGTTTAATGATCACTGACCTTGAGAGATTACATTCCACAAACCTGCCAGATTCCCAGCTACAGTGCAGGTGTACTGTCAGTTTTATTAAAAATTACAATCTTCATGTCAAGTAAAATTTGGTATTACAAATTATTGATGTTCTGTTCTTGATGGATTTTTTCCCCCCTTTTTTTCCAGATCTTCTGCTTCTCCAGGTATGAAGATGAATAATGCAGACCACTGCTTTCGATGATCCTGGGCTTTTATAACTGGATTCATTAAGGAATACAAAGAAAATTCTTAGAGGGATCGATAATGGTGTCTTCTGGCTGCAGAATGCAAAGTTTTTGGTTTCTGCTCCTTATCAGCTTCCTGCAGTGCACTGAAGGTAAGTTTTAGTTTATTTTTAACTTGAGTTTGCAGATGAGGTGAATGGTCTGTACAATTAATTTCTGTTAGATGACTTGAAGTTTTAGGATGTCAAGCTAAAAGTATCTGTGGCATGTTCTAGGTTTAAAATTTATAAGACTCAAATTGTCTCTTTTAATGAAAAAAAAGCATATTTTTTTGTTTTGATACACTTCAGACAACTGAAGTGACGCTTAGTTTCCTTGATTGGTGGGGTCTTACATTTGAACTCTTCCCATTCACTGCTTTTTTTTTGTTGTTGTTGTTCTCATTGTGAAAGAAGCAATACGTAGGTAGGTTAAATGTGATATAAAGTACCTAAACAGTGCAAATGGAATACCTGCTCTGCTTTTCTAATTTGCTGCTTGAAAATAAAAAGGCAAATACATTAAGATTAGAAATATGCAAGTGAAATTTCAGGAAATAAAATGCTGAAGTGCATACAGAAATAGCATCTACTTAAAAAATATTTTTGCTTTAAAAAAAAAGAAAATATTTCACTGCTACCAAATGGGATGTTTAAAATAACCCTGCCTCCCCCTCTCTTATTTCCCAAAGCTATACAAACAAAAAGGATCTAGCCCCCAAAAAACGGCAAACCCCAATATTAAGAATTTAAGCATTGTATGGAGTCTGGCATGTTCACTGTGTAATCTCCTAAGCATTTGTTCTAGACCAACACAACTTGGAACTTGAGTTGCATTGACAGACAAACTTTGCTGAAATCGGTTGTTCCTATGTATGTGTGAACACACTATCAGGGAGTGCATCTTCATGGAGGTTTCTGAATACAGGAAAGTCTCATTTTACTTAAATAACTTTCACAGTCAGTTTTGCCTCCCTCCCCTCTTCTTAAGTGTTGCCAGTGTATATTAGAAAAGTGGCATTTTCCATAGCGCACTGCAGATCTTGGGTGGTTCCATCATTGATGGGCTTTCTGATTTGGTAGCTGCTGTACTGACTGCTCTCTTGGTTGTGTGTTGAGTCTGGGAGTTGGGTGTAATTTCACTTTTATAGAAAAATGCCAGTAGGTAGAAGGTAAAATGCTTTTCAGCTTCTTTCACAGGTAAGGAAGGTAAATGCCTATTAGGAGAACAGAATTCTAAATCTTACCACTGGTTGGCTGGGTAGTAACTTATGTTAATTATAAATGCAGCAAAAGTGGTTGCATTAGTTGAAATCAGAGGTGTGCGAAGTAGAGACATCTATTTACATTTTTTTCTGAAATTTTAAAATACTAAGGATTTTTTTGTTACTGTAATTATTTCAAAACTATCTAGTACACTTTAGAAAGATTCAGATGCTTGCAGTTTAATCCTGTGTGGCGGTTGAAAACATTTGATGGCAAAGGAAACAGACAACTTTCTCTGGTTACAGTAGCAAACAGCTTGCTACAAAGAGTGTTTTATTTGCTGAGTTTGGAAAGAACTTCTGCAGATTGAATTTTTGCCATTTGCAGAAAGCTAATTTTCATTGTCATCTGTAATATTTCAAGTCCATTTTGTTCTGTGCCTGTTTTTCTTGCTTTTAGTAGCCAGTAGCAATCTTTTGATGCTTCAGTTGTGAATTTACTTTTTCAAAGTCTATACAAGAGCTGCTTTTTCAGCTAAAAGAAACAGGGAAGGAAATTGGGAGCAGATAACAGAATCATGCCAAATTAATTGTAAATTCTTAAAATAAATGAAATATTGTGGCTCTGTATACTGGAAATGAATATTAATATAGAGCTGGCTTCCAGCCACAGAAGCAAAATGAATACTGCATTATTACACTTTCTCACAAGATTACATTGCCTTCTGCTTCAGTAATAAGAGATGCCAAGTGTAACGTGCTTTAGTAGCACTTCATGCCTGGAAGTACGAACATGAACAAAGGTTAAAATAAGAGCATCTAACTCCTGCTAGAAATAAGAAAATCTTTAGTTCTCTAACTTGGAACTTAGGGGTTTTTATAGACATATTATGTCCATGCAATCGTTGCAGTTGGTTAGGGAGATGAAACCTGGCTGAGTTCCCTGTTGTCATGTTTTAATGTTTCTGTACAAAGAGGGGAAAAAAATAACCTGGATGTGGACAAGTGATTCATTTGTTCATGTAATGAAATGTTTTCCAATCAAGGTAGAGATTTCATTGTACTCACATTGCCTTAACTTTAACTCACCAGGGGATTAGTAAGCAGGTGCAGTTACATAAAGGCTGAAATTTTATTTTGGTGTCACCTACCTAAATAGGAATCATATCTTTAGTTAAGAAGGTCTTGGTTTTACTTTGTTTTTCCTGGCTAGTGCAGTGCAGGTGGGATTGCTTTTGAAGCAGTCCATTCCTTTAGGTAAAATGAACTTGGAATGGAGAACTGCTGGCAGCTGGAGGGGAAAACCACACCAAGTTATTACACGCTGCTGGTACATTGATGAACAGCAGCTCAATGTTGTTGTGCAGAGGCTCGAAAAACATTGTTATTACCATCAAGAGTATGCGTTGTAGCCCTAAATAAGGAAGAGAGAAGAAGCTGGAGAAAGGAAGGAAAAGCTGAAGTAACAAGCTTGACTAAAAATGTCATTTCTGGCCTTTTCCTAACATATTCTAGTAGAGATAAATCTTTAAAATTACAATTTTATTACAAAAGACAGATTGAAAGAACTACCTTGGAAAGTAGTTTGAATTGGAATTAGGCAGGTAGCTGTGTGAAGCCTGGTCTAGTGTCACAGCTGATGGCCTGGGGTGGATGGGAGCTCTCACTGTCCCACAGCATCCTGGCTCTGGTCACATAAAAGGAGAAAGTTCATGCTCCTCTGGGTTGAGTCTCTTTGCTTATCGTTACTTACCTGTTTCTCATAAACTGTAGGAAATAAATTACTTTTGACACCACATCTTTTTCTTTTTCCCTTTCTAATTAGGTGAAATCATCCAACAAGTTAAAAATTATCTGAGAAAATACAGAAAGTCAGGGAGTGAAATCACACAGGCCTTGTTTCCATAGCAAAGCAGAGTAAAAAGCTTATTATGCATATTATTGGTTTCTCTTCAGCAAGTTAAGACAGATACACTAATATACATATGAAAAAAAGATGTCAGAGCTAAAAATTCTGATTAAGATTGGGTTTTGGACTGTATAAGTTTCAATATTTTAAGCTTTATCTTGCTTACAAAATCCACCTTTTTGACTAGCTCTGGATGCCTTTTGTTTTTATTCTCTTCTGCTCCTTGAGAAGCATGAGTGCTTGGGAAACACTGAAATAATTTTCTTCATTTACATTTTATTTTAATTAAGGTTTAATAAGATTTTAATTCATTTTATTATGAATTGTTCTCTACACCTTGTCCAAAGGAAGAAGGACTGTGCTTTCATTATCTATTTCTGTTTTCCTAAACAGTATTCATTTTTTTTTGGTTTAAAATCCAGCCCGTCTTTGTCTCTGAATGTACGTTTTAATTAACATTATGCTGAGAAATATATTCTACTTATGCCAGCTGAAGAGATGAGTGTTAAATTGAAAGCATTCTAAGTGAGTTTCCAACATTAATGCATTTATTAAAGAAAAGTTATACTGAATACAGGTAATGTATGTTGTTGGATCACTACAAAGGTTATTTGCAATTTCAGTGTATTGCTTCAGGTCTTCAGCCTCCTGTCAAGCCACTAAGATCTAGAGTGTCTAAGGCACTCAGCAAACTGAACAAGCATGTCAGTCTTCCCACACGTTTACTAGGAAGTATTAGTAGGATTTTGCTCAGGATAAAACATAAAATGAATATTTTACCTTGATCTTGAGAAGAAATCAGCCTCTGTTGCTTGGCAGTTAAGTTCCACAAGGGGGTGAAACCACTTATATAGTCACACAAGGGCAAATAGGAGGACTAATTTAATTCTTAGCCAGGGAGTTTATCACACAAAGCATTTGTAAGCAAATCCGGCATACTGAGGCCACCCAGTTACTGCCCACCCTTTAGAAGGTCACCAAGAAGCCTTCAACAGTATTCTCATTTTTAATCATATATTCCTAACATGTTTTGTGATTCTTTAGCAAATGCTTTTTCATAATTGACTCATGCATGAGAAGACACCTGTGTGAAGGGAGTGGTTGGACTTGTGCAGAAAAAAACTGCTTCACTGAATCGTATTTTCTTTTCTGGATGAGCACGTCATTCTTCACTGTGATTTCCTGGTGCATACTTAGCTGGGACATCTTTTGCCTTTTCTATAGAAAGTGTAGACCCAGTGTATCTTCTGAGAAGGAAACTGATCTAAACAGTGAGAGTAAACTTTTTGAAGAAGAATATCTGTTAAACTTTTCAAGTGCATTTACAAATAATAGAGACTGACAGACTGCCTGGAAAAGGCAGAGATTATTTAACATGCTGGCAATGAATATCCTTTCATATATTCCTTGAGCAGCACAGTCTGCAGAATCCTATGCTGTAGCATTACATTTTTGAAACCAGAGCAAAACCACTAATATTTTAAAATGTAGAAGAACCATGTAAAGGAATGCATGAAAAACCATTTAAGATACTGTGCTAGCATTTATATGAGATACTGCCAGGAGATGTTAATGTAAGGGTGTTATAATTGAAGCAAAGAAGAAACTATAAATGCATGATGACGATGAGATGAATAATAGCATTCGGGGTTTGACACACTGTCTTTTTTTCTCAGGTATTTGAAAACATTCTTCCTTACCAGGAGAGCTCTGTATTCAGAGTACGAAAACAATGTAATGTGGAAAGCTGTAGAAACACCCATGTGCTGTGCTAAAGGCAGATGTTATGTTTTCAGAGCCCTCCAAGCTATTGCTCCAATTTACCGTTTTCTGTTGCCCTAACCTTGGTGGGTCTCTGTGGTCAAAGCAAGCCATGTAGCTGACTACTCTTAATGAGAGGGGATTGACTTAACCTTCAGCTAACCTGAGCTAACAAAATCGCCTGAGGGACTTTTATGAAATGTAAATCTGGGTATATTTTAGATTATTACAATAGTGTTTCCAAGACTGTTACAATAGTGTTTCCAAGAACACAATAGCAGAATTCGGACAAGCATGACATTAAGAAAACAAATAGGCTTCATTGGTATTCTGTTACTAAATATGAAAAACTGCATAATTTAATTTTATTAACAGTTGTATTTTTAAAGTATTATTTTCATTTCTGTTTTCTGACAAGTAGAAGAATACTATTTTCTTAGTAAAAAGAATTTTTATATAGCTATCATTGTCTTGTCTCTATATTGTACTTTGAGCTCATAGTGTAAAATGGAAGTATAACTGCCTGAAGCATCTGATATTAGTGGATGCCTCAGTACTGCCTTTCTTACTACATTTAGTTCATAAAAATTATCACAAAGTATGATGATTATAGGTTTAATATTCAATGCTAAGTTCTACAAGCACATAATGGGTTTTATACTTGTAAGCAAAGCAATTGATGCTCATGATCTACCTCTACAAGTAAGCGGTCCAGAGAAGTAATACATTTTGTGCTAGATGTTTGTTGTGCAGCTGTCTCAATAGCACCAAGCCTATGTAGGAATGAAAGCACTGCAGAAAAAGGGCTTATGTAAAGAGCTCTAACATGTTTTGTCTATGTGCCCTCTTCCATGTATACGATAGTGTTCCAGGTTGTGTTACTTGAGGAAGACAAGATAAAACTGTGCACAGGGAGAAGTTCTTGGCTTTTTGTCCATCTATACTCTCATTATAAATGAGCAAAATAGCATAGGGGATCCCAAAATGTTGTTAGGCAGTTGCATATATTTATATAGTAGTCTTTATGGATGTTTTACAGTGGCTAATTAGGGTAATATTCACTCATCAACATTGGTTGATTAGAATAGGATAGCTGTTCCCTGTGATTATTTTTTAGAAATTATTATTATTATATGACTTTGTGCTTGGATAATGTGACTGCAAAGCCATATATTTGTTGTTTTAAATGCTGTCCAAGTGTAAGATTGGAAGAAAGGAAGAAAAGGAAATAAACCACACATGTATAGTAAAGGTTCATTAATTATTTTGTTGTACTTTCAGTTTTACATGGTGCTTATTATGTGTCTGCATAGATAGACTCATACTGCAGGTTTTCTATTTCTAATCATTTAACATTTGATAAATTTTCTTTCTGTCAAAACTGAATTGGCTTCAGCCTTACTCATTTCTATAGATAGTAGTAGTTTATCCATTGATGCTTTGTATGGATTGACATTTTGATTAAGACCTGTAAGCATAATATTTCTCCAATCATTGTTTACTATTTTTCAGCAATACTATATTTTTTACATTTTTAATACAGAATAAATTTTGTATGAATAATTCTGTAAATAAGCCATACCTCAATAAAAAGACCTTGTATGATAAAACGAATATGCAGCTTGTTCATCAGAAAGAACTGATAGGAGCTGCAAAAAATCGATTTTGCTTGAAGGAGTTCCAAATTATTGCCCTTCCAGGAAGAGTCTTGAACTACTCCACTGGCTTTCAAACCTCAATTGTGCTAGACTTCTTTGCGTTTCTGTCTTTTGAAGAGTAAAGAAAGAAGACTTATATGAATGTCAGCTTGGTTTTGTGACCCTGTGACATTAAGGTTACTCATGTAAACAGACAGTCATGGTGGGAGGGGAGATTCCCTGGTTCTTCCTTCTGAACTTGGACTAACCTAGATGGTTGGGAATGTTTCATCCTTTTTGTTTTCTTGATTTGTACTAGCTTAATAATCACTTGGTATATAAAATATGTGTGTGGGAGATGAGTTGAGAAGTAAAATGGATTTTTTTCTTTTAGTCTGTTGCCTGAGCAACACGTACATGTGAGAAACCCAGGGGGACCACATAACTTTCAATTGGTGGATACAGCACTCAGTGACTTTTATGTGAGGGATCTTGATGGTGGAAGGAGAGCTGGCTTTTGTGTTCTCCCTTGTCAGGGAATTTGATGTCTCTCTCAGGAGTTAGAGAGTTTTGTTCTGTTCCAGCACAAAGCTATTATTTGAACAATTTTCCTGTTAAATTTTAATTTGGTTCATTTAGGAAATAAGTTCATTTAGGAAACCTGAGAGGCAGTTGACACAGAAACCAGATTCTCCTAACTGCTGCATTTTAAGTTGGGAAAGCAATGAGACATATTTACTTTCTAAAGACTTCAGCACTATTTCATATTGGTTCTGTTTTAATCATCTTCCTAGTTAGCTTCAGTCAGATTTGCCTGTTCGCCGCTGATACTGTTTGACTATGCAAGTGACTTGATTTGTATTATGAAGTATTTCACATTAATTTCTCTTATTTCTCCCCATTGAGCTGCCCCAGTTCTTCTCTAACTTAGACTTGCTGATTGCCTTTAATATTTTATCTGTCTTTCATTATAAAATGTTACTTTAAGAGCAAAGTTGGGATTTATTCTGTGCCACAGTTAACATTTATGATAAAAACTCTCCTGGAAAAATGTAAATTTGTGGCTTAGAACTGGTCATGCTTTTTTTAGTGGCTTAAGGTAAATATGCTTTTAGTAAACAAAAACAGTTTGCTACTTGCACTTTTGCATCATGTAATTTGCATGCGTGAAGAGTGGAGCATGGAAAGTACTAGAGGACAAATGAGTGATTTGTGAACGGATTATTACCCGTAAGGATGAATAGAGTCCACAAAACATCACTTCTTCTATTAGTGTACCAGCTGGAAAAAAATTAAATACATTAGCATAGCATATCATAAACTGTTTGATTTACTACTTCAATTCAAATCCTGCTCAGTAATAAAAAAACTTTATATCTTCTGTTTCTTTATACTAGTGTGAAGACATGTGTATGTATTTTCATATACATGAAAAGCATCTGTGCAAATACATTTCTAAAAATTCAGAATACAAAAGTCTCAAAGTCATCTATATGTGAACTGTCTTGAAGGATTTATAGTACATAATGTGGAGTATATTTATAGTGTACTACTCTCTGGAGTAAACAAAGTGCTGACACAAAAATAGTTGAGAAGTGCATCTATCCATCAGTCTTTACCAGTTACACTGTAATCCAGAAATACAACAATTACTTTGTATTATGTATAACAGTATAACAATTATTTTCCTGTATAAATTGTTTTGAATTTCACTCTGTTGAATCAGGAGAGTCCTTATGCAACTCTTGTGAACAGCTCCAGTTGTTACATCTAACCTTACCTCTTCGATGCATTGCTTTCTAGCTCTTGGATTTATGGATCCATTTTAAGAGCAGTTCTATGTTGCCTGCTTTTTTAAAAAGGTTTTTTATGTCATTCGTAACATTTAATGATTCTGAGTTTATGTACCTCAAAGGCTTGTCTGTTTCCATTCTTTTTATTTTTTTTCCTTTAATTTGGCTGATTAAAAAAAAAAGGTGAAAATTAGGAAAACCTAGTGTCAATAATGGAGAAAACCTATACAATAGACACTGCTTAATCTCAAAGTATGAATGATTGTGACATGACCAGAATTTATTCTCTTGATCCTATTTCCACTTGGAATGAGGGATCGGATAATAACGGGGTTAAAATAGGGGAAAAAAAGGGAAAAAAGTGTATTTAAAAGCATTCAAAGATGTTAAGCAACAATAAAATGCTGTAACCATTTAAATGACAGCACCTGACTATTTGAATTAACTTTGTGTTTGGCTTAATTTGGGGTCCTAATTATTCCTAACTTACGTGAGTAGATTTCAATTATACAATACTGCAGGGATTTGTAGCTAAGGCAACTAAAAGAATCATTTTACATAAAGTACTTTTGTTCAACTGATTAGGCAGGTTAAAATGGAATGATAGAAAATGGGAACTCTTGTCTGATAAGGCACAATGCATTGTTTTCAGTAATACTGTGAAGAAATGAGGAAATCTCATTATTGAAGATTTTGAGAATTTTTATGCAACATATATCTTGATGATGTGGTGTTAGTTAACTAATCACAAGTGATTCTGATGAGTATTGATTATTCAGATTTCTGTGGTACCTTAGTTTAGTCTTCATGAGGTGACTTTGCCTAAAAGCTGTTAGCAAAAAATGTAAAGGTTAAAAAATATTAAAAATATATTTATGCAAATTACCTATTTAAATAGTCAAAACACACTGTTTACTGCATGATTTTTCATGTTTTTGACATAAAGAAGATTTTTTTAGACATACAGTTCTCATCTCCAATATCCATTTTATCTAAAATTTCCCTTAAGATAACCTGGGGGAATTAGAGATGAAGGAGATACTGGAATAAAAGACTCTGGAATAATTTTTTTGTTTGTATTACCAACACAAATATTGTTGTACCTGTTATTGGGAACTAATTTTTGAAGAAATTACTTGTATAGTTTGAGGGAAAACAGATTTTATATGTGTGTGTGTGTATATATATATATATACTGTTAAATATATATATTAAAAAAATATATTTAACAGTGTGTACGTTTATCCTCAGCTAAAATTTTCATTTTTATTCTCTGAGCATTTCTAAAGTTACACCTCCTAAATTAGATCTGCAGCATAAGGTAGGTGCCTCCTTTTGATGATGATAGACTAACATCCCCAGACTTTAGAATGCTTATTTTTGTTTTTCTCTGGGCTTTTCGTACTCGCCTTATTTTGTTTCCTCAACCAGGGTATTGAAGGTTAAAAGAATATGCTTATTCTGCTGACTTGGGAGAATAGACAACACAATAGCATGTCTGCAACTTAAACTGATAAGTCTGTTTTTAGAGCTGTCAGATTTGCCCATGTCATTTGAACATACACCTAGAGTTTAATAGTTAGAGACTTTAAGAGTAGTGCTGTTGTTTTCTGTGTGTATTGTGTTTGGGAGATCAGAACTTCAGGTACTTCTAATGAGGTCAATGTGAGGCGAGGCTTTGATGCTGTTTAAAAGGAGAAAAAAAAACCAAAAACAACACCTGCAAAGCATATGGTTAGAATATTTAACAGTAATTTCTGAATCAGATCCCAAGTAAGTATTTCTAAAAAAAAAAAAAAAAAAGGTAAGTTAGTGCAATAATGGATCAATGTGCATTTTTTTTCTTACCCTTGACAAATTCCAGTTTTCTGTGGAAGAGAATGTATTTTTGATCGTATGTCTTGTGTTAACGCATATTAACTCTACACACTTCCAATTAGTACTGCTGACAAGTTATTTAGGAAAGTCTCTGGAGCATGTGGAAATGTGTACAGTTTCTCCATGTCAGGTGTTTGCTTTCCAAAGTGGAAGCATTAAGATTCAATTATCAGACGATGCCTGCAGTAGTCAGTGCCCCTTTGGAAGACCGTCAAGGTCAAGGCTACAGGTGTCCTCTGAACACCTGGGTGGGAGGACATCCGCACATGCCCTGAGAGCTGACATCATGGAGGTCAGGCAGGGCTGCATTTCTGGGTATGTGCATTTGAGTGGGGTAAGACAAAAAACACTGAGCTGCAGTATTTTTGCCTGATGGTGGTGAGAAGTCTTGAGCCCTGCTCTCACTCTCCCTATGAGCTCCCTTTTGCTGGCTTTGGCACCCATGTGATGGCCCTGTGGCGGACTGGTAATGGGGAAGAGGACTGACAGGAGACAGTCTGTCTTATGTGAAGAAGCTACACTTTTACAGAAACTCAAATAGTCTCATTGAATCTTGGTGCTTCTAGTTAAGATTTTTTTCCTTCACTGGCGGTCAGTATTGGAAGCTTCAGAGGAAGGAAGGTACCAAAATAAAGTGCACAAAACAGCCTGCTTACAGTAGGCATTTCTCAATTACCCACTGTCATTGAGTTCCAGTAGATACAGCCTGACTCATTGCTTAATTAAATGTGTTTTTAATAATCTAAGTTACGTATTTAGGTTTTGGAGTTCATTACTGTGGTCATGAATCTCCTTGTCTTTTGTGGATTTTACATTTTAAAGACATTATAATGAAACAGATTTTGCCATCTCTCTCACCCCATTTCCAAATCATTTAAGAAGTATACGGAATAGCACTGTTGCCTTGAAAAGTTTGTCATACTGTTTCTTACCCTCAATCCCCCTTTTCTGCAGAGGAAATCATTTAGCTTCTTTGCATTGTCTTCCTTAGCCTTAGTTGATCACCTTATTCAGTGAACTTGTCACTTCTCAGACAAAAGTAGGCTTCCTACTTTTGTTGTACTTAAGAGAATTTCTGTCTATGAAATCATTGGAAAATATTTTGGAAAAACATCTGTGAGGTTAAGATGTGCACAGAACTAGGCATGGAAAAATATACTACAAACTCAGGAAACAAAACCAGTCACTTATTGCTGGTTTGGTTAACTTTATATAGTAATATGAGTTGTAGTGCCAGATACTTTTTTTTTTCTTTTTTTTTTTAAATTTTGCAGCACAGTTACAAATGCTGTGATATCTAATTGCAGCAAATTTTTCCTGCTCAGCAGATTTTTCTTCTTGCTGAGCAAGTAGTGTGTTTATATGAGTGATATTTGGATATATAAACTTGGTTTATGGATTTTTAAGGGCTCTTTAAAGTCAAACTTAATTTTTAAGTTTTTAAAAAGTGGTTTTAATGAGACAATTTTATGGCCAACACATGCCCCACGAGAAAAAGAAGTTGTTACAGATGGTCCAGAAGAGAGGGTCTGCTTCAGACGTAAAAATTTCATGTCAGCATTTCAACATAGCATTTTCTTAGGGTATCTCTGTTATCACTGACACTTTCACATTGACAAGCATATGGGATGTAGTGCTGAATGTGTAAATTGAAATGATCACATCTAGCATTTCCCTCTACCAGGTGCCAGCTTGCTGCTGCAGCTCTGCACTTAATGGTGAAGGAGAGGTGCTAGGAATAGTTTCATTTGCTAATTACCTCTTATCTTCAGTACATAGTCCTTGGGCAAACAGCTTACCCAGGTGTTTTTGAGAACACCTATCTGTACAGTGCAGGATTGCAGGTGGTCCTGTGGTGACAGTACAAAGTGCAGAACATGTAAGAAATCTCCTTCCATCTGTGTTTAGGGGTTTTTTGTTGGTTGGTTGTTTTTTTTCTTCTTTTTTTTCTCAGTCTTCAATGACAAAAAAGACAAATCTGAGAGGATTTTTCTGTGTCATTGTGACTGCTATTCCTCAACTCAACAAAAATGTGTGCATGTGTTTGTTACAGTTCTTTGATAAAAAACCTGATTGTCCTGTCTTTTGATTTCAGCAGAAAGTACATACGTGCCCATAAGAGTTTTGCAAGAACCTGCAAGTTAAAATAAATACAATGTGGTGGTTTAAGGAAGTGGTAGAGTCTAAATTGCTTTTCAGTAATTCTTTTCCAGGATCCAGTTTAACAGGATTATGTAATTTTACTAATACCACTTTGATCTGTCATTTATACAGAAAGGCAGGCTTTCTGAAGCATTTGCCTTACATGTTCTTTTTGGGCTAGACTTAATCACTTGCAGAACTGATAACATTTTCTCATTCTTCAAGAACTCATATTACAATCTTACTTTAAATATGACTGTGGTTTGAGTACGAAATGGTGAAATGATCTTTTAAATTCATAATCCAGTAATTCAGACAGCTGAACTGTGCTTCCCTTTACCTGATATTTGATAAAATGAATCCCAAGAAACTTCAAAAGTGTAGATGTCATCCAATTGCCCTTTTAGGTTTCTTTAACGGTGTTTACAGAATAGACATATTCCATACTATATGTAGCTAAAACATCTGGTTTTTTTACGCTTTCTTCTTGCATTTTTCCACACTCCTTGTAAGAGTTCATTTTCCTTCTCAAGCATTCTCTACAGTCCAAAATTCATAATCACTTCAGCATTTCACTTATATATGTATGCCCAGTACAATTTTATTAGTAATTGCACTTGGACACTTGTTTTATTTCTTTGCAAGCTAATATTTAGTAGGACTCGGGAATCATTATAGAGCAACTTGTTAATTAAAAATCCCAAACAAACAAAGCCAAGGGAAAAAGACAAGGCTGGAAAACACTTTTAAGATCAAGTCCAACCGTAGCTCTGCTAGGGCCACACCACCACCATGTATTTGAGCAGCGTATCTAAACAGCTCTTAAATGCATCTAGGGATGGCAATTCAACCACTCCCCTGGGTAGCCTGTTCCAGTCTGATAACTCTTTCAGTACAGAAATTTTTCCTAAACTTCACTTGGAGTTACTTGATGCCATTTTTTCTTGTCCTATCTGTTGTGACTTGGAAATAAAAAACATTACTCACCTCTCTACAACCTCCTTTCAGGTAGCTGTAAAGAGCAGTAAGGTCTCCTTAAGAGCAGCTTAGTCTCCTTAAGACTAAGAGCAGCTCACTCAGCTGCTCCTTACAAGACTTATTCTAAAACATTTCACCAGCTTTGTTGCCCTTCTCTGGACCTGCCCCAGCACCCCAATGTCTCTTTTATGCTGTTAACACCCACAACTGAACACTGCTCAAGGTGCAGCCTCACCACTGCTGAGTATGGTGGGACAATGACCTCTCTAGTCCTGCTAGCTGCACTGTTCCTGATTCAGGCCAGGATCCATTGGCCTTGTCCACCTGGGCACACTGCTGGCTCATGTTCAGCTGACTGTCAGTCAACACCCCCAGGTCCCTTTCTGCCAAGCACCTTTCCAGCCGCTCAGTCCCAAGCCTGTAATGTTGCACAGGGTTGTTGCAGCCTAAGTCCACTTGGCCTCTGAGCAACTGGCCTTGCTAAAGCCCATATGATTTGCCTCAGCCCAATGATCCAGCTTGTACAGGTCCCTCTGAAGAGCCTTCCTCCTCTCCAGCAGATCAACACACCCACTTCACTTGGTGTCATCTACAAACTTACTGAGGGTGCTCTAATCCTCCTTGTCAAGACCATTGATAAAGATATTATGCAGGAGTGGTTTCAGCACTGAGCTCCAGGGAACACCACTTGTGACCAGCTGCCACCTAGATTCAACTCCATTCATCACCACTTTCTGGGCTGGCCATCCAGCCAGTGTTTGATCCATCAGAGCGGCCTAGGGTAGCCATTTTTTGTGTGTATGTGTGTGAGAATGCTGTGGGGAACATCATCAAAAGCTTTCCTGAAGTCCAGGTAAAAAACATCCACAGTCTTTCCTTCATCCACCAAGCAGGTTACTGTGTCACAGAAGGAAATGAGGTTTGTTAAGCAAGATCTGTCCTTCATGAACCCATGCTGTAACTCAGACAAGAGTTTGTACTCCTTACAAAGAAAATGTGGTTACTAATGACACACTCTTTAAAACCTGCTCTGAAGAGGCAATAAAATATTTTAATACACAGTTAACTGATAATTACAGAATCTAGCAAATCCAACAGGATTTCATAAACTGGTTTGAAAATTACCATCTCTTGATGTACTCACATTTAGCTCATGCTTCTGTATGATACTATATGATAATTTGTCTTTAAAAGCAGTGGTCTTAAGCGTATTCAAGAAACATGAATATTGATCTGTTTTAAACCTGTTTTCAAGTATCTTGGTTTGTTTCCAAGGTTAGTTCTCATATGGTTCTGTGGAAACAAATCCCTCATATCTCTGTCTTTCTTTCATTTCTGTATAACCTATTTGGCTTGCACTGTTACTGCAAGAAAACAAGGAGGTTGTGTTTAACAGCTAGAAAAAAATCCCATTTCATTATCACTTCTGAGTAGAAGTAAAAACAATCAAGGTAATACCTCTAGTTGGCTGACATTATTGATGTATTTCTGAATGTGTTAGGTGCATAACTTCAATTGCAATCAGGGAGAATTAGGTGCTTTAAAAATGTTTAAAATATAGCACTAAATAAGAATTCTCACTTAACTGGGAAACACTTCCTCATAAATGGTTAAATTTCTCTCTGCCTTTGTTTAGACTAGGAAGACTAATCAAAGGTAGGCTACATTTACATCATGCACAGATTATGCCAAATTAATCATCATTTCCTTTCATTCTTGCCTTGACTCTATTCATCTCCAGCTCCTCCTATGCTGGTTTTGGTGCTAATCTTGGAAAGGTGTTTGGGTGCTCAGCAGAGGCAGCTTGCTGCAGAATCACGTTAGCTACACTGGGGACCTGATCCTGCAAAGCAAGCTGAGCAGGTTAGCTGAGTGGCATGGAAACTTGGAGCTCAGAAACCTTCCTCTGTGTTGCTGCCTTGAACCACCACCCACCTGTTAGATGGAACATTTCTCTTCCCTGTTTTTCTATCTTCTGCTTAAGTTTCTAGAGAAGAAAACATAGTTTGGATGGTAAAAGGGAACAACTGCATGTATCCATAGAGTTTTTTCACCCCCATGTTAAAGCCTGGTCTTCTATTAGCAAACCACTTTTAAGTAAATTTCCCAATTATGAAAAAAAAAGTAAAATTACAGGGAAAAAAAGTAGCATGAAAGCTTGGGGGTAGACGTGCAACAGATTGCATCACAGCTCTCCACTGCACAGTGTCCTCAGAACATTTTACGAGCGGTCAACTTCTAGTACTGTTGCACTAACATTTCTTCGTTTTATAAATTAATAAATCATGGAATGAAAGGTCAAGTTAGTTCCCCTAAAATATGCAGGGAATAAACACTGGAACCCTGATGAGCATTTGGAGATTCTTTCCTCTCAAACTAAAAATGCTAGAGGAAATGTTATTTTAAAAATAAATTAATTCACTTACAGTCAAGTCATTTCCTCTGGCATCTGCTGCATAAAATATCCATTCACAGATGAATAGTTTTGACTAAAAAGTCAGCAGGTACCAAAAGGATAGTTATAAATATATATTTGCATCCTACAGGTGCTAAACTATCCTGAATTTGTAGTCCTAAAAGGAATGAGTCTGGAATAATACCTGAGTGTGCAGTTAGTCTACGCAAATCAGACTGCCTTAAAAATCCGTGTGTGGGTTTTGATGTAATGGATTAGATTTTTCTCTGCTCTTTGCAAATCTAAACCATTGGCAATAAATGTTTCTGTTAGTGCCAATCTAAAGTAAAATAAATATTCATGATAATTGAATTGAGCTCCCTAAAATTAAACTTTCTCCATGTGCTTAATCTGTATTGTTTTCTGTCTCTGAGTTTGTAGGCAGCAATTCGGCAAGCTCTGAGAACAATTAACTTCTCAAAGAATTTTTTCAATCAATTAACTCTAATTTAATTCTTAATCTGATTCTGGAAGTAGAATTGTCTGCCTAATTCATGATGACTGGAGCTTACTTGAAACGCAGCAACAGCAGTGGTCAGTTTGCTTTGTGCACTTTGGGGACTTAAAGTGGATATCCTGGGTTCTCAACGAGTTCAGTTCCATCAGTGGTCTGCCCTGGCAGTAAATGGGGTGTGCTCCTCCTCTGCTCTAGCCCCAAATGCTGATTCCTCCTCTCCCCAGTTCTCACAGCCATCCCTGCAGCCCTGTGCTGATAGAAGATAGGGTTTGGCCTGGTCACAGTGCTGGCCTGGATTTTTTCCCAGCCTTGGGGGTGACATGAGGGTCTGGACCTTGATGGGGACATGAAGGAGAAGACAGGGCTACCCCCTTTCTGTGACAGCACAGAAACATGATGAATGAAGTTAACTCTGAAACTCTTTCCTCCTGTTGATGTCCTAGTTTCTACAAAGTTTTGTTTTTCTGTCCTAAGAGAACAGATATTTTTAAAGTGTTGATGGGCTTAGAGGCAACCACTCCATTGTTGTTGCATGCTATAGGTTCTTAAGTGTTACAAAAAGTATATTTATGGATGCCATTGGCATTTTATCTGCATTTTAGGAGACTAAAGTATAGGCATGGAAGGACTGTGGCAGTGGCATTTTCCAGCTCTTTTTTTTTCTGATGAAGTGCATTAACCCAAGGGATAGTGGGTAGATAGCAAAGACCAAATAACATCTTGCACCTAGGAATTTATTTCAGGCCTCTGAAGAACTCACTTACCTTGTTCAAAGGGTCATTCTTTAGCTGACTCCTAGACCAGGAAAACCAGAATTGTCAGAGAATGCCTCCAGGCCACGTAAGGCCGGAGACCTTTTAACTCCGACTTTCATTATAATGGCTTCCTCAGTCCAGGCATGAATAGGCATGTGGAAAGCTGATCTCTTCATCCTGCAGTAGCCTGAGCAGAAAGTTGGAGCAGTGATTTGTCTTTCTGGTATTTGTTGTAGCTGTTTCACAAGTTTTACTGTGAGATTTTTGAGCGCAGCTGATATCGATTGTGTAGAAGCTAACAACTGAAAGGAGACTGGACATTTTTACAAAACTCTGACTTTTTTCACTCCTATCCAAAACTCACCATAGAAAAAAGGGTCCCCCTAAATGAAATAACTAGAAAATATCTAGTGAAATATTTTATCTTGGAAAAAAAGATTTAGTGATTTAAAGAATAATGTTTATTATATCATATGTTAGACATTAATTCTTAAAATGATGAAAAAGTTTGGATAAAATTTCAATGTAAAATACTCATTTCATTTATATATCCTGCAGTAAAAATGTGTTATTTGGCTTTAGTACTATAGTGTGTTACACCTTACAGCTGCAATTTAATGATTATTTGAAGGATGGTTTTATTTTTTCTTTTCTTTTTTTTTTTTCTACAATGCATGTTTCTTTCAGATCGGCTTCATACCATTAAGACTACATTCACTCACTGTTTTGAAGTATCTATCTGTATATATATATATATATATATATATATACATACATATATGTGTATGTATGTAGGGAAATAAAGGCTGACCTATTAATTCTTGAATTGTTTTCAATGTTTAGCATGCAATCTCTTTTGTTATGCCAACAACCAAAAAATATTTCAGCACATTGTTTTGCAGTTCAATTCCAAGTATAGTTTTCACTGTTCTGAAGGATCTTACAATTTGATTATTCATATGACAAGCTGCTGGTGCCAAGGAACAGTTTTTTTAATGTACAGGTTGCCCTGTACCATGTGGAAGAGGTTAGATTTGTGCAGAACACTGTAGGTTGTTAGGTGTTTAGAAAATTCCAAAAGAAAATCTTGTTATTTTAAGAAACACAAGACTGTACTCTTTCACCTCTTTAACATGGTGTGTTTTCTGTTACTGGAGCTTAATGAATCTGAATCTGAACAGAGGAGTTGAACATTACAGCAGTACCAGAAATACAGACTTGTTATGTTTGCTGCTTTTGCTTAAGATTCAGCTAGAGGGAACTAGTAGTGACAGGTCTCCCAAAGTGATGCAAAACAGTAATGGTCAGTAATCGGCAAGACATTCTAGATGCTAGTTCTGTTACTCACATACGACCTCCATAAAACACTAAAAAGAGGCATTAGTAGTAAGCGAGCTGTGTATCTGCTGAATACTTCTAAATAGATAAGATTTATAATCTGGACTTGTGCATTATAGTAAATCTTCAATTTAATTTGAATGAAACTGGATTCCCTAGTGCAAGGAGAATGGTGTCCTACTTAACTCCATTTTTTAAAAATAAATTTGTACTCTAGAAAGCAGGGAAAAATAGAAATTTCCACAGCCATGTTTGATATGACTAGTACTGGAAATTGTGAAAGGCAGAGATGCCTGATAGGAGACTAAGATACTCTACTTTGATGGAAGGGAGAAAGAAGGTAGCCCTGAGCAAATGCTGTGAGCAGCCCTGGGGGGACTCCCGTCTTCAATAAAGGAACAGAGGAAATGTAGCTGGGAGTGACTCTCTGAAGCTATGGGCTGATGAGGAGCTGGAAAACCTGCCAAGTGAACCAAGACACTGCAAGAGCTAGGAAGGGCTTCCTTGGGAAGCAAGCTCTACAAATTTGCTTTTGTATTTTACATTCCTTTCTTAACTCCTCTTAATTTTGTAATCAGGAATGTGACACTTTCACACTTCCCAGTTTTAAAAAATATTTATATGCTTAACACATACAGGGAGTGTCCAGGACATTAGACTGGCAGCAGTGGGATGTGTTTCCTGCTAAGTTGCTACTGTCAGCCTTGCAAGTGGTACTGTGAGCACCAGGCAGGAGGAAGATGCTCTGTTGCCTGATACCCTGCAGGCAGCAGTGTCCCATTTGGTAGGAGGCAGATAGCAGCGAGGTGAGATGTTCCGTCAGGGTAAGAGGAAGAAAATACTTCTTATGCAGGCGAAGCTGCAATCTCTGAGTCCAAGTAATTGTGTACAAGAGACATTGAGTAATACGCAATTTCTCAAATGGAAGACAAAAAATAGCAAAAACCCCCACAAACCCCCAAATATTGTACAGGTGGTCTAGTTAATTTTTGGGAGGCTGAGAACATTTGGAAGGTATCTGAGGCAGAAACGTCACCCACTTCGGGTTTCTCCACAGTGCCGTGCTTCAGCAGGGTTAATGCACAAAACCCCTCCAGACAAAAACACTTAGCTGTACGAAGAGAGTGCACTTCTAAACAGGGAGTAAACCCAACTGAGTCAGCACTACAATTAAAATATTTTCTATGTTGTAGATAGTCAGATGTTTTGATGCTATATGGGTCTAGAAATGGTAACATATATCTTGCATCTCACTGAATTGGGTTGTTAGCTGTAATCTCATGAGAGATCTGAACCCTCTCAATTCCTTATCATCTGCAGGAGTTTCATTTTCTTTCTAATTTCCCCTTCAGCTGTTGCTCTCTATTTCTGGCTTGTCTACAATTAAAAAAAGTTTTTAGAACTCATTTCTTGTTAATCCCTTTCTTTTGCAGTGTTTCCCTTTGGGGCAATTCTTAATCTCCCAGAAGCATCAAGGCATTCAGGTTAATGTTGGTTTTGTGGCCAGTCTGGATACGAGAGTATTCTTTAGCACATGTTCTTTTTTTGTATTTTGTGTCTTTTTTTCCCCTTCTCTTGATCCAGTAGGATTGTGAATTTTTAGAAAGGTTTGGAGTTCAGGCTGCAGATGTGTTCAGCTGCTAGTCTCTGCCTTCTACCATCCTTCCCTATTTCCTTGCCAATTCAAACAACACTTTGCAGATTTTCTTAATGAAATTCAGTTCACCTTACTCAGCTTAAAGTGAGTAGTAGAGGAGTGTACCAATTTAACCTAGAAACTCTTATCTGAGAGTTATCTCAGATCCATCATCGTAGGTGCTTGTTGAGACTTGGATATGAGTCTCAGGAATGAAAATTTCTTGCCAGAAATTTTAACTGCAGTCTCTAGGCATAGCTAGCATTGTCGAAATAATGAAAAAATTATCTCATTGCTCTTCACTTTCCAGAGGTGAGAAGTGTGTCAGCACCTTCCCACAATGAGTACAAGTATTTATGATTAGGTATATGTCTTTACTTAAACTTAATCTGTTCCCCATGCTCTTATTTTTGTCTTTTTTGCCTGTTTTTTGCTTTTTTTGCCTACTGAAATAAATATGAGTCTATGCTGTTCATCTGGGGACAGAGCTCGGTCCTGGGAAGTTTTTTTTGCTGTAGGCTGTCTACTTCTATGGTTTAGTCTTATAATTTGAAATACCTACTCTGCATTTAAAACCATAAGAAAAGCATAAAAATAAAAAAAAAAGGAAGACATCACAATTAAGTGGTTTTCATCTGTATGGAAAGAGTGATTCTCTCATTAACTTTGTTAATGCATTTAGTAAGAAAAGAACCTGGCTGAAACAAAGATATGTATCAGTAAAACTCAAAATAAATGGCATCAAGGTAGTAAAAAATACTCCTTGAAATAATGTTTATTTTTAAAATTAAGACATCAAAGCTTAATTTTTTTTTCATTTTGACACAATTATGTACGTGTTACCAGCATTCCAGTGAAGACAACATTTCTTGAAACAAAACACTCCATTTATACACGTTGTTGAAAACTCAGCTCTCAAATTATTCTGACTTCAGTGGTATGACTTACGTGTATAAGCAGAGCCTTCAACATAAAGTGACTGCGGCACTGGCATCATCTTTCATCTCCTTTCCCTCCCGTCTCACGCTTACTCCTTCATTTTGTAAAGGTCATATCTCTTAGTGTAAATGGTCTTGTACACCAGTACTAGTAATAATAGAAGGGAATGGCAAAGGAATCTCAATTACAGAGAATTATCAATACTTGCCACCTTGTCTATATTTAAATTACTATTAATCAAATTACCAAATCCTTCAACTGCCGAGAGTAATAGAAAACTGAGATTATACTAATTTGTGATTAAAATAAGACATTGTGTCCACTTAAAAAAAGCATCTCCTCTACCCCTGGGACTTATTTCCAACTTTACTCTGCCCCTCCCTATAGAAATGTGGTCTGAACCCTGATAAATTATGCAATTGGAGCAATACACTTGCACCATACAAAAAAAAAAAAAAAAAAAAAAGGCACACCACAGAAACACCTATCCAAAGCAAGGGAGGAGCAGTGAAGATGAAAGCCAAACTGTTTTTTCCCCTTTCCTTTTTTTGTGGTGATACTCAATTATGCCATTTGAAAAGACAGCATTGTTTTTTTTTAAACTCAGGTTGTAGCTGCAGAATGGGATTTTCCTAGTACAGCAAGTTATGAGAAGACAAATTGAAGGATAGAACCCATGATATTTTTTTTGCTCCCACTTTTGGAAGGAAATGAGAGATTTTTATGGCCGTTTTTATTTAAGGAGAAAAATAGAACCCAGGTTGGGTTTGATGTTACGAGTATTCCCTTGCTTATAGTTTTGAGGTATCACCAATGTTTATGGAGTAAAATCAGTGCTAATTCTAACATGCAGCAATCTATTGTTACTTCTTTTGCTGTTTTACAGTTTCTGTTCTACTGCTTGATTACTTTTATTGTAAAGCCACAAAACAGCTGGCATAATGTGCAGGTAAAAACTATACTTTCACAAGAATGATGAAGTGTTAAACTACTTTTGCTCTGACATTTTGGGCAGCTAGATTTTAATTATTTGACTAAAGTTGTTAATTCAGCTCAGTAAAAGCCACACCTGCGTGAGGGATGTTGATGTCAAAACGCCACAAAGGGTTCCCTGTCTTTGATTAGAAATGTTACTATCATGTTAAACGCAGATTACAAGAGCATCTTAAATTCTATCGATTCTGTCATCCTTCTTTTTAATGTGCTGTTCAAAATCAAGGCAAAGAATGACACTATATTCCTCTTCCTAGACCGCATAGCTTCTCTGTAAGTTACTAAGAGACAGCCCCCATGTCCTTCCGTCAATAAAGGACTGAATGAAACAGGGATTCAGTCTGACTTGACTGTCTTGCTTTAAGTGTCATTTTGTTATATATGCATCACCCGTCTTGGGACGTTGTATTGAAGCATATGCTTGGGGGATGCAGCTGTCAAGCGTTATTCCAGATAAACAGAGCTCAAGGTATATCGTATCAGAGAAACTGTCCAGAAAATCAGATACTGCTTCTTTCGGGGTTGGCTTGACTTTTGCTTAGATGTGGTATGAAAGAGCTTACAGAGAGGAAACGCAGTTCTTGGCACTTTCTGACTAGTTGCGAAGTTACGAATGTTCGGTATTCTGCTTTTGTTTAAGGCTTAGTCCTTGTAACCCCAAGTATTCAGTTATTCCATTCCTTTTCCCGTACCTTGTTCTTCTTTTCTCAAGGAGATAACAATGGTAATTCTCCTATGCGAATGATAAAATTCTTCATGGCCACATTCTTTAAAAATGATAGTATTTTAGGAATAAGAAAAGAGTAAAGAAAGAAAAAGTCTGTCAATAGGAGTAATCCTGTGAAGGATGGGTCATACCAAGTGGTTGAATCTCTTCCTTAGGTGCGTCTTCTGGTGTGTTTTGTCTGACCCTTAAGGACATAACCTTGTAAGAAGTAATGGTTAAAGTCTCAGGTTATAGGGTAAATCCATGGTAGCAACTTTTAGCGTTTGAAGGTGGAAGGGCAGTTAAGAAATGCAGTATCTACTATATTGAGTGGAACATCTAATGTGTGTGATTCAAATCTTAAAATTACGTATCCTGAACAGAAAAATAAAAATTAGAAATAAAACTTACTCAGTTCATACTGTCCTGCTTAAAAGTAAAACTCCTACAATCTGATTTTTTTTCCCTAAACCCAAATATTAAAATCAGCATGCTTAACTTGTAAAATTTCTTTCACATAGGTATTCTGCAGAAACATAATATAAATATTATGTACTGTGACTTGGCATTTATTGCATTTCAAATTTTATGCTCCAAAAGGATGAATTAAATAGGAATGAAGACTTCCCCCCCCCCCATTTATTTAAGCAGTTGCTAGGAAAGGGGGAAATAGTCTGAAAGTATCATCTTGAAATCGTGAATTAGAATGAGTTATGCCAAGTAGCTGTGGAGGCCATTTAGTATTGCAGAAACACAGCAGGGGAGCTTTTTTAAAAGACATAATTAAAAACAACGGATGATACAGGCTTTTATGGATCTTAGGTCCCAGGCTTCCAGAATAATTTAAGTTCCTCTAAAATTCCTCTTGCTGTTGTTGTTTATTAGCATTTTTGCAATACTTCTCTTTAGTCTGTATATTGAAATGGGGAGATTTCAGTGGGTCACAACTGTGTTGGTTATTTCTGTAATACTTTGGTAAAATATTGTTTGTTTGGGTTTATACAGTAGAACTTTTGGGAGAGTATTCAAATAACATTTGTGAGTTTCATTGTTTTGAAAATCTTAACTAGGAGAAAGACCATACTGTACCAGTGTAGGTAAAGTTACTTCTGTTGTTCTAAATGGCGAAGCTGTTCAACTGACTGAGAGTAATTTTCTTACCTAGTTAGCAAATTGTATGTAAATTGTTCACAATCAGCTCTCTACTGCTTTCCTTTCTGACACACATACTCCCCACCAGCACAGAGCACCATGCTTTAGAACAATTCTGCATAGCTATACAAGGATATATCTTCAATTTCATTGTAGTATGAGCGGTTTTATTTGGAGGAAATTTTCTCTGCTGCTAACAGTGAAGATTATAGTGCATATTTGAAAAACAGAGAACGTAAAAACATGCAAAACGTTTTCAATACTACAGCAGTGTTCCTGAAAAATGTTAAATAGGATTTTGAATTGAAACCTTATTCTTCTCATATTACAGTGTTGGATCTATAATCATTATATACTGTCCTCTAAATTCCAATGACATATTCACCACTGTAGATGTGGGCCAGTAATGCTGTGAAGCCGACCATTGGCATTTTTAAACAGGATATTGTCTAATGCAGTTTATAGCTTCATTCTCTGTACCATTAAATAAATAAAGCATTCAGTATGTGCATCAGTGCCATCAAGCATGAATACCCTGGTGGACTGGGAATTAAATGCCAAAGTGAGGGTCAGGAGCAACAAAGGCTGAATAACGCTCAGCAAATGTATACATATTAGGTAAGGAACAGTCCCCCTGATGCAGAAGAAATTGAATAAGCACCTTGCAATGTCTAGATGGAGCATGAAGGCTTCTTTTGTTTGCTTGAGCTGCTGTCATTGACCCAATAGAATATTCCATTACTGAATGAACTGAACAATAGTTTATTTTAGGTCAAAGGAAATCTTGGGGTCCTACATTTTTTTGTGCTATTGTACAATTGGGCCTGATCATTGTACAATCTGTAGCCCCTCAGGCCATATGAACTAGTGAAATACATTTTTAAGATGTTTGCTTAGCAGGCAAAAAAATACTGTCAGGGTTCAGCCAGGTTTTCTTTCTCTTAAACTACATGTACAACTTTAGATTCTTACAGGTAAGGAATAACTGACTGTGCTAATTGTGTTTTTAGTAGTTAATTTTTGATTCTATGAAATATTTATTCTGTTTTTTTCCTAATTCAAAACATATGTGTAGGTGATAATGTTGCAGTGTGGTTGACCAGCATGAAGTTACTGCTGAAGTAGCTTTTTTCCCATCTAGTTTAAACAGTTTCTCTGAAAATATCAATTATGTTTTATGATCTAATATAAATGTAAAACAATGTGTCTAGCAAAAGTTCCCAGAGGCTGAATATAGTTGTTTCTTTCTTGGGTTATGTTTGAACAGTTCCCATAAAGAAACATATTTGTAAATACTTAAATTTGTTATTCTTTATTATTATAGATCAACTTGCTTCATATTACCCTGTAGTGTACAAATATCCTGGAAGTGTTATTTTTGTTAATAAAATTTAACAGGACTGAATGCTTAAAAGAGTTACATTCTTTGCTTTGCTTGTATGAAGCAAAGATGATGACCTGTTTGGCTGATCTAATACAGGTGATTTTATTTTAGCATTAAAGTATCCTGTGTAAGCAACAGAAATGAAAAGGCAAAAATTGTATTATGAAACCTTTGTTAAAGGGCAAAAATTCAATAGGTGACTTCCTGGTAAGATGAATCAGAGGATAATTATTGCTTTGGATGAGCAATAATCCAGAATGCTGGAGTACTGATAACTGTCCATGTTCTCAGGGGTTTGTTGTGGTGGTGTTTTTTGTTTGTTTGGTTGTTTTGGCTTTTTTTTTTTTCCCCTTCAGTCTTCATATATAAAAATCAACTTGGCTGTAGCTCTGTCCATGGATTGGGAGAATAATTTTCGAGTGAGAAAGAAAAAGTGTGGTTTTCCACTCAGTTACTTAAATGTGTTCTGCACAATCAACAGCCAAAAAAGTATGTGAATTGCCTAAATTGGTGGGAATTAAACAATGAAAATTAAATGAAATTTGTTTTGGAAATAAAAATGGGAAAAAAAAATCAATAATGCGCCGAACTGCCATAAGAGGCTATTCAGTTTCTTGCATAGTTTTAGTAATTTATCTTCTGAAATAAACTGGTGGATGTGCTGATATATAATACTACACACTTACCAAATTCTGTAATTTAATCCACTCTGTAACTCAATAGCCTTTTGCCTAAGATGTTGTAATCTCTTTAGGATGTGCTTATGCATGAAAATAGAGCCTACCAACCTCTGTGAAACTATATGGGCAGAATTTAGTGCCCATTTAAGTGGTTCAATGCCCTTCTCATTAGGTATATTAACAGATGTGATTTTGCAAGGTTTTGTTTCCTTGAACCCTGATGTTAAATTAAGGTAAAATAATAAAACATAGGGTAGTCATTTTATATCTACGAATGAGAGATTTCAGACCAGATCCTCATTAAATAAGTTGAATTTGCAATTTCACTAGTCATCGATTCAGTACTAGCTTTCCCTTATTAAGATTTGTTTTTATGATTGTGTAAATATCTCTTGTTTTCCTGACAGTCTGAAAACAGACATATAAACCCTAGAACTGCATTTAGTACCTCCACTAATTCCTACCTCTGTTTATATGGTCAGAGCTAACAGAAATATAAAAAGGTTATAATGCAGGGTACTTCAAGGCTCTCTTTTAAGGCTCTTTATTTGTGAATTGGATAACATCATGGAAAAGGTCAAGATACCATCTTTTGATTACTCAGTAGCACAGACTCTTAGGCCAGAGTTACAGCAGGCCTGCATCTGGTTATATGAAAAAGGTATTCAGTGTTCATTGTTCTTAAAGTGGTTTTGAAAGTTTGATTCAGGTATGTAAACCCAGTTATTTATGTTGTACTAATGAGGGGTGGGTGTTGTTTAAAATGTTATGGTAAAACAAGAGTTCTGTATGATTAGGAGTTCCTACTTCCTAAGCAGTGAAAAAATCAGTTCCTGTGTATTCTCCCATTTTAATGATTGTACTGCTGGTTTTGTGGAATAACTAAACTATCGGAATACAAACAAAACTATAATAGCTGAAGTGACTGCAATACAGATACTTTATTATTTGAAAGTAAATTCACAGAAACTAGACAATGAGGTTTGACTATTTTGAATCTAATAAATACTTTACAGAAATTTCTTAATTAAAAAAATAGCAATAAGAAAATCACAAATTATCGCTTGTCTGGATGTAAGTGCAGATTGAATAATCACATAAGGTTATTTTTTACTCTGTATTTCTCAAGTCCTTTTATGGAAGTAGTAAAGTAGTTGTAACATCCTTTGTAGGAGAACTCGGGGTGAGCTTGTCGAAATACCCCTTCCCAAATTCACCAGAGCATAGTAGCCCACATAGCTGGACTCAAATACTCTTTAATGCACAGTGAAACTCTGGAGAGAAGCTATAAATCAGATTTTTAGGCTCAAACATTACTGGTCAATAATATTAATATGTGTTCTGTCTTCAATTAGAAAGACATTTTCATCATAATTTGCGATCAATCCAATCTATGTGTAAAAGAAGACACCTTTTTTGGAACATTTTTGTGGAGCTAGTTGCTATAATAAAATAGTGTGCATTGTCAACGGCACAAAATTCAACCCTGTTAGATTCCTCAGACCCCTTCATCTATCCATAAAATATTTTTACTTGAAGTTCTGAAATTATAATCAAGATTTTGACAATTTTCAAAAAAGAGATTCTAGTAAGTGTATTGTACAACTGTCATGAACACGTTCAATTTGTGCTTGTATAGCACAATTCCTTCTTTGGCATTCTGTAATCCCCACTTCATTATCCAAACGAGATTTCAACTTCCTTTTCCAAGTGCATCCTCATGATTAATTGGGCTATTAGCTAGAAGATAACCTCATGCAACTGTGAAAGGGTAATGTGGTGGATGTTTTGGGATGTGTGTGGTGTTGCCCAGAGACCAGAAGAGGCACCCCTAGGATTATGTCTATGACAGACTTGAGATTCCCTGTTTGTGCTTTAATAAGCAATTGGAATGGTTAATCTGGTAGTACATTAACTATAATAAGTAGTGAGTAGTAATTGCTAGAAAACAAACCAATAACTAAGGAGGGGTGATTCAAATTTTTTATTTTGAGTTTTTTAAAACTTTATTATGAATGGTGGGCTCTGCCATTCCCCTGAAAGATCCTGAATAAACCTGACTATTTGGAGTTGAAGGATTCGTATTACAGATGGATATGGCACAGCATGTATCCTGGGTGGACTTTGAATTTGAGAATTGGTTAGAAAGAACTGATTTAAGGGACAGTGAGTGTTCCTCATTGCTTCAAAGCATGACACTTTTTAAACATGCAGAAATTCTTGTGGATATGTCTTCTGTTCTGCTTACCTCTCCTTCACTTGCTGTGCTAACAGGGACTGTTATTAGCGATCTTCTCCCTTCTCCTGTAGGTACTTAGACATAAATCACCTCTTCACCCTCTGTTGGATTGATTTTGTATACCATATAATGGAAATTCATAGATTCAGAGCCATTTCTCTAGTGTTCTAGCAGACATTTTGCCTCAGAGGAGTTTCAGACTTCCCATGCTGAGCCCTTCTGCCTCTATACCCTCCCTGGCAATCTGCAAGCTCTCCCACAAAACACAGGAGCCTCAGAACCCATGGGGTTTACAGGAGATGGTTCTGAAACTGTCTTCTCCCTTGTTCAAAATACTGCTGACTCCTGACTTTGTGTGTTCAGCCTCTGCTGGTCAAACACTTCAATGTGGATCCAAGAAAACTGGCTGAGAAATTTCATTAAATCAATCAATCACTAAAATTTACAGTAAGTACATTGCCCCAGCCCCTGCTGCATCACTGCATCCCTGCATACCTCCATCCCCACACTTCCCAGTGCAACAGAAGTCTGTCATTTCAGCAGGCCTGGCCTGGTTTTGCAAATGCAGACAAGGTTTACTTTGATATGGATTGTACAGTTTTATTTGTCTTGGATATCATAGTAACCTCAACAGCTGCTGGATTATACTATGGCATAAAACTTGAGTGTACCCAGAGCTGCCCAAGTCTGTAACTGCTCCATGATACATTCTGCTACCGTACCCTCCCTCAAACTTGAGGAAAGGCAATACAGTGTTTTATAAGCTAATTGTGCTTGATCTTGCCAATCTGTAAAACAATAAAACAGAAATACCAATTTTGAAATCTGAGCTGAAGAACAAGTAGTTTAAATACTGATTTTGACTGATTTTGAAACCATAGCAGTTTTGCCCAGGCATGAAACCTGGAACACCACATTAATTCACCCGATCTGTTCCCGACTGTTCTCTCCCGAGGTGTCAGGGACTCTTGTCTGTGTCATGCCAGCTGGTGAGGTACACTTATTGGGTTGAGAATGGCTCTCAGCCAACCTGCATCTCTTCCAAACATGTTGAAGGACTAAAATTTAGTTTTGAAGTATTTAGTGACTCTGAGCCAGCTCTTCGAGTTTTTCTTTTTTCTCATCCCTAGTGACTCCTTTGTTTGGTTTTTGTTTGTTTTTCCCCTCTGGAAGATGCAAAAATTGAGGTTTGATGCTTTGAGACTTGAGCAAAAGTTTCTGACAGGCACCAGACAAAGAAAAAGTAATCTTTTGTAACTGTTTTATATCACAATTAAGAAAGAACTTCTTCCTAAGCACCTGCAGTTTTAGACAGTAGAGTCTACTTGCAGTTTGGGGATTTTTTTTTTTTTTGTAGTACTTACACTTTTGTTTTGAATCCTGGGCTCTCATTAATATGGCAGATGCCTTACTCTGAAACAGTATGATACTTTCCAAGAAATATAACTAAGTCATAAAAGTGATGGTTCAGATAATTTGAAAAACTGTATTCAGTGTATTTTCAGTTTTGGCCACTTTTCTTTGGGGGGTGTGTGTATATATATATATGTATATAGTTAATCTTCACATATTTTCTTTTCAATATCAGTTTTTCTCAATAATTGCTAATTCTGAAAGTAGTGATCTTTAGACACTTGCAATATTAGCATGGGTGCTTTGGAGATGAGACATTCAGTTAATGTTAGGCATGGGATCCCACACTCTTTAAGATCACTGTGCTCCTTGCACATTTAGCAATACTCACAAACGGGAGCTAAAGTCAGTGGTAGTCTGACCAGGAGTTGACCACTTCTAACCAGTAGGAAATGTGTTTTTCTGGGACTTAGTTCTGAGCTTTAGCACTCAGGGCTGTTTGTAGGCATCTCCTTCCACCTGAGATCTGGAAGTCAACAGATTTAACATCTTTCAAAGGTGAACCTGCCAGGAGCAGCTGTTTTGGATGCTGGTGCCATCTCCCACCTTTTACCCAAGAATACTACAATGCTCAGGGATACTCGAACAAGGAGCTGGAAGCATGGAGAGTGTCATCTGTACTTGACAGGGGTTGAACGTTTCTCTCTTCTGAAGCTGCCGTAAGCTCCAGGTTGCAGGCATCTCTGCCCTTCCTATCAATAATTTGCTTAGGGAAGGTTTAAGGAGCCCTGCAAGCTGCTGTTCTAGAATAGCCTAATGCTGGTGTTAGATATATATCCTCCAACCTCAATCATGTATAAATTGTCTTAAAGCATGAAAGCCTCCTGCCAGTGATCTCAAAAGAGTACAAAGTTTCTAACTAGGTCATTCAGCTCCTGGTCATTCTCCTGATCTGATGCGGTAGTCTGTGCTCAGTTCTAGGCCAAATTGCATCTGTAGTTGTAGCCAGAATTATTTCATCAGTCCTAAAATAAATGAATCCTCAACTGCCTTTGGGTTACAATTTTATAATAGGTCTCTGGAACAATCTGATACTGAGAACTCACAATGGTATTAATGTGTTTCCTAGGAAATGCTAATTAATCCACACATATCATTTCCTCAAAAAGCAAATGCTGAGTGGTTTATTAACCTTTTTGTCAGAGGGAGGTAGAGGAAAAATGTAGGCCTCAACATTAATCTGCCCTTCCACAGAGATGGGCAGGGAAGAGGTAGAATTGCAGAGTTTATTATTTCTTCCCAGTAAGTGTGCCAGTGCCATATACCGAGTTTATTATCAACTTCTGCCCACAGGGAAGTAGGAGAAAGAAAAAAGTCATTAGTGTCTGCTTAGCAGTAGTGATGTCAGGAGTCAGCACTGGGTTTATTAATTCCCCAGTGCCTGGGACGAGAGGAAGGCAGGCAAGGGGAGGCTGGGGGAGGGCTGGGCAGGCACACCACTGTGCTGCTGGCAGGTAGTGTGGTTCCCTTGCAGGCACTTCTCAGTTTGCATTTAATAAGCAATATTCAAGCACTACTGGTTTACTTCTTCCCTCTCTAAGAAAGAAGAATGATGGAAGCATTGATTTGCTAAAGAAAAAAATTCTGAGAAATGCTAAACAAACATTAGGCATGAGTGCTGTCCTCTGCAGGCCTAGAAATAATTGTGGATTTACTTTTAATTTCTATTCATTCTGTTCCTTCCACTTCTGTGAAAGGTTCGTTAAAAATTAAAGTTAACTAAGAAAAGTGAAAGTGGAAAAATATTTTTTTCTTCTGATCTCTGACTAAATTCTTGGGTGCAAGAGGATGAGATTAAACTGGTTTAAAAATTTTACTTGACCTGGTTATCAGATGCAGACAATTTGGCTTTTTGTTCCAGGAGGATGCTGTGCTTTTCTTAATATGTCCATTTGTAATGTAAACAAGTTGGACAACTTAATTTAAATGGCAGTAATCCCCACTGATTTGAAGAGGTTCATGTTTATTTGAATTCCAGTCTTTTTTTTCCCCAAAAAAAGTCCAATGTAAGTAAAAGATTCAATACTCATTTAATAAAAAAAACCCAAATCTGTTAAAAAAAAGGAAGTATTTACCCTTTCCAATATCACAACAAGAGGGAGAATGTAGAACTCTCCATTGCCAGTCTGCAGACATATCTACCTCAATGATATTTCAAAGGGAAGTGCAAATTCAGTTTAAAATTATGTTTATCAATATGCTTGATTATCAGTCACTGAGTGATCCTTTAATAATAATAAAAAATAATAATTAGAAAAATTACAGGTGTAAGTAAGGATAAACCAATTGTCTAAATGTAAGTTTCTTTCTGACATTTTAAACAGATTCTGGACAGTTTGATTTATGTTCATCCATTCTGTTTTCAGAGGTATAGGTAGCAGTGGCTTTGCATTCCATACCTTCTTTGCTTACGCAGCTATTCCTTGGCTTAGCATTTAATTATTATTGCATCAACAGACTTCTCATCTCCAGTAGGTAAGCAAACACAAATGTTACTGGATATCATATATGGGAGCACTGTGTGACAACAGAAACCAAAGGCCTCTCTGAGCTTGCTCAAGGTTTCCACCCTGTGTGAACTTGTAAAGCAGAAGAGCTTCTGTCCGTGCTGGGAGTCTGAGGGATCCCTCAGATAATCCCTGTCTCACCATTTGCTAAGGAATTTCTGAGTAATGCTTGTCACCAGAAGGGATCTCTTTTATCTCAGTTCTTGCCTATAGAGCTCAAGTGGAGGAGTTCTGTTTCTCTGTCAAGTGCCCTTGGGAATTTGCAAAGCACTGTGGAAGCAGCCTAAAACTCTGCTTTTATCATACAGTTAACATCATAATTTAGGCATGGAACATGCCTCATTGTTTGGCGGTTACCTTGAATTCACCTTTTAACACCAAGAGCTAAAAAAAGACCAGAGAATGTGCTTACCAGCGGACCACAGACTTTTAAGGTACAGAAATAAAATGACAACACTGCCAATAACTTAGATAAACTCTAAGGGGTTTCTTTTATCTGTCTGAAGCTGATGGGATTGTTTTTGCAACCCTGTTGACTGGCCATCAGAGGCTCAGTCTGAAGGTTTTCCTTTGTGGAGGAAGAACCGTATTTGAGAATTAGTACTCAGACTGGGGGATGCCATTCAAATTTACATTCCCTTCCACTCTAGATTTCTGTGAGTGTAACTTAATTAGTAAGTTGATCTTAACCTTTTCCTCCTGATGCTTAATTTTTAGAAATGCTAACAACCTTTGGGAATGGTTAGGTGGAGCTATTCCTGTCTAGACAGTAAATACAGCTTAATGACTGTCCTAGTCTTTAAACAATCTTTTAACTCCTTGTGAAGTACATGCTCCCTTATGCTTATGAGGGTGAACAGGGGGCACCCTGAGCATCTTGACCTCTTTTCCCATAGAAAAATCCCCTTCATATGAACAAATATATGTATTTATTAGGAGTCAAACCTTTCTAAAGTCTTTAAATGCAAATCATGCATGTAATTTTTTTCTAATGCTCAGTTGAGGTCAGACAGGGTAGTAAACAAACCCTCTCAGGTTATAATGGATTTGTGGGGACTGACCCAGTCTTTGTCTCTCAGGGATACTAGGACAATGTATTATGCTTTCTCCATGTACTCTCCAAAATATAGAAGCTAATGTAGCATAATCTACAGAGTCTGGGGAGTTATTATTGACCTCGGTGTTTGCTTTCAAAAGGCAACATTCTTTATAGAAGTCTGAAGCCAAACATCAAAGTATTAATTTTGATGGACAATGAATTTCACAGAAATTCTGAGAGAGTTGTCAAAATGTGAAAGCAAACATCACAGAGGAAAAACAACCAAATGCTGGTTCTAGTTACTTTATTCTGGTTTTGTATAAACACATTTGTGATGTTGCATACTGTGGGATGTGTACACTTGCGGGCACGGAGATGTCCTTGATTTCTCTCTTAGGCAGTGTTTCATCTCACTTCATCAGAAACTGGTCATGACTGACAACAGACATTTGTGTTTTTAAACTGGCTGTTAGAAATAGTCACAGTGCCACAAAATTAAAATAGGAGACATATGTCTCTATAAGTGTGTAGCGAATATAGTCTATTCAGAGTAGTAGTTTCCAGTAGGCTAGCAGCAGGAAAATATTAAACATGTGCATTGAAGGATTCAAGAGTCAGTCTTCCCATTCCTTACCCGAAAAACATGTTCATTTGAAAGATAATCTACAGAATCTTCATAATCTGTCACAGATTTTACTCAAACCTTTGCAAGTAAGCTTCTGTAGCTCACTTCCTTGGGATTGTCATGTCTTCAACTGCTAATGTTTAAGATTAGAGTTCGTATATAAAATTTGCTTTTTAAATTAAAGTGCCATACTATTACAGCCTACACAAGACAGGAAAGTTAGGGTCTATTCTATAATTCAGGGGTTTTACTGAAATTTCAAGGCAATTTAAACCACCTACTTATTTCAAAGGTAATATCGATAGACCACCTGCTGTTGACATGCACTAAGAAGGATGGAAGGATGTAAATGAGTTTTAGTGATTTGCCTGTCTTTGAATACAAATGCGACTAACAACCTCCTGTCCTGCACTTTGGCAGTCAGCTAGCAGACTGAAAACAGTGTGCTTTATTGCAAAGTGAGTGTTGTCATCATGAAATAACAGTAGACTTTGTTGTTGTTGATGACTACTTGTTAGCAGTGTATCATTCAAGTGTTACTCAGAATATTTAAGATACATTACTAGCTATGTATTTTGTAACTGGCATATGACAAGGAAACTTGGCAGCCAAAACTTGGGAAGACTTCTCTTACCTATATGTAGGTGGCTGTTGAGGGATTTGTGGTGGAGAGTGAGGTTTAAACCGAGTTAGCTGAAAGAGGAAAGAAAGTAGAAGTCTGTTAATCCCTATTCTATGGCCTTCCAAGCTCAGTCAAAATTTTCAGGGAAAATGGGTAAACTTGTCTAATGATTGTTTATGCTTTTCTGTTGAGAATAGCAGGAGACTGAAAAATTAAAGATTACAGAAATGTCTGTAAGCTTTTTTCTTTTAATGTAGATGGCAGAGGACTTTGTGATGAAGACATTGTTTCTTCCACCAGCCTAACAACAACAACAAAAAAATGCAAATGATTAAGAGCAGGAAGAATTCAGTCACTTCTTGGACCAACAAGATAAAACTCAGAACAATCTGAGACTTCCCCACAGTTGGCTGCTGGGGAGGGTTTTTGGACTGATTTTCATTCATTGTTTTCAGTGACCCTTCCTGAAGAGCCTGAATGACCATTTTAAAGTTAGCACCTCTTCTTTCTTCACTTTTAAATTTTGAAAGCACTCCACTGTGATTCATCTGTGACTGCAGACTGCCACTGGCTGTCTCCTCCCATAGTATCTGCCATCCCTTTGAATAGTTGTCTCCTATTCCTTGTTTATTCATGGCTTCAGAAACAACCATTGTCACAAAGAAGCTGGCTATCCTTTCAGTGTATTTAAGATCATAGATCAAAATGAAGGTTTGGGAATGATTTGATATCACCAAATACAATCCTGATATCTTCGTAAACTGATTTTACAGTTTAATTTAACACTATAAAACTTCCAAGACAAATAAATGCCTGCTTGTACTTAAATAGGCAGGTATCATAGCAATAGTTTGCTTATGAGATGCTTTTCTTTCTGGAAGTCTACTTTGCCTCAGTTCCTATCAAAAAATAAATCAATTTCCTGTGGAAATTGGCATAAATCCTTCAGATTGTTTCATGTTTTCTGCAGCTTTTGTCAGAGTTGCTGTTAGCTGTAGCTGGGTATTGTCTCCTGATGAATTGTAGCAGTGGATGAACAAAACAATATTAATCTGTTTTTGTTAATCCTGTTTTATAATTAAATGCATCTTTCATATAAACTCTGTTAAGATTTGAATGAAAGGGGATTTATGGAAACATGATCTGTGTTTTATAAGGTAGTTTTAGGATTATGAAATACAACACTGGGAAAAAAGAAAAGTTTGACTTGGTCACAGAGCAAAAAGATTTTCTCTTTGTTATTCTTGCTTTGCCAGTGCTATGAAAAAAAAAAAAAAACAACCAAATAATAAGAGCATTCAAGCTGGGTTGCCTGTGGTTTAACTCTAATTCTATAGGCTGCACACTTTTCTCCCCAAAATCCCCACAGCAAGTGACCTTGTCAAACAAAAGTGTGGAATAATGGGAGGCAGCACAGGGACTGTGGCTCATTTACAAGCAGCTGTTTGCTACTGTCAGAACAAAGGCAAATCAAAGTTGCATTAACGGGGTATGACAGTCACAGTGAGCAACTCCCCAACAATATTCATCCTCTTGTGTTGTTCTGGTTATAATATCGGTTTGCCTGAAGGAGAAAATGGTCATAAGGTTAAGTCAGACATGTATGTTTTCAAAAGCCTTTCAAAATTGCACCTATTTTTCAGCTGATCAGCTACTGAAGTTTTTAAACATAATTAGTGTAACAGCAAATAAGTAGATGTTTGTGTTTGTACTTGGCTTTTTTTATGAGAATTAGAGCCACAGAGAATTAACAGTTACGTCTTTACAGCAAGATAAGTTTGTTGTGTCATCTGACCTTCCCCTCTTGTCTGATTCAGACAATCCAGGAACTAAGGCAATTGTGGGTAATGTCATTTTGGAATCCTTACATGGCATCCAAGCACATTTGGAAGATCACTCTCTCTGCATAGCTTTTGTAGTCTACTGCTTGACTAGAACTTTCCTCTGCATCTTGCAAAATAGCACCAATGTCATAGGTTAAGTTGAATCTGCTCATGATCATGCTGCAATGCTGCACCATGTCAGCTTCAAAATAAAAGTGCTGGCTGGAGCAAAGTATCATGGGGCTTGAAGTTCACATTCTAACATGAGAGGCTTCCTGTTCTGGTTGCTGCTTTTGGTTTCTGGGTTTGGGATGTTGGTCTTTTCTGCTGGGCTGGGGTGGGAGGTAGATTGATGGCTTTTGCTGCTGCTTCTGCTTTTTGCTGCACATTTTCTGCAAAGAGCTAAGGTAATTGTACATTGTATTACCTCATGTTCCAGTAAAAGTCTCTTTATCTCAACCCAGAATTTGGGGCTTTTTTTGGTGTTACTTTCCCTCACTTTTGTGTTGGAGGAGAGCAGGCTGTGTTTACCTGGTCAGCACAGCATCATCTGATTCTTTCGGAAAGAAGTTACATAAGTGACATACAACTTTGCTTGAATTTCTATTAAAAGTGTATGCTGAATCCTGAGAAACAAAGTGTAGTTATTGGGAAAATTCAGCACCAATAAGGAACATGGGAAATTTCTTATGGAGCAGTGGAAGTTATTAGGCAAAAAGGGATTGAATCCAGCACGTGAGTGAGCACCACTCCCTAATCACGACTGGGGAGTGCTGCTTACTCAGATGCTGGATTCTGGAGCAATGGAGTACACAGTAGGAAAGTTTTTAGCCTTGAGAATGAGGCTGTTGCCTAACTTGAACCTGCATTAATCTGTTGTTCAGCTTGCTGGGAACATGCCTGAGAAAGGCTTGGGAGGACAGGAAATTCAGACAGAACGGGCAGGAGAATTGCTGGACGTGAACTTTTATAACAAGGCCCACAATAGTCAGCACATTTCTCAGTGTTTATTGTACCTCACATAGGGTGATAAAGGCTGAAGGCAGAGTGACTTTAACAGTCCCTGTAGTGCAGTATTCCCTGAGAAATACATGGTTTAAAGTGCCTTACTGCCATTAGGAAATTTATAAATAAAAATAAGGAAAGCAGTAAGACATTTTTATTGGGCAAGTGGATAAAGTACTACATCATTAATAACTGGTCAAAAAGACCTGCTTGTTTCAAAAAAAAAAAAGCTAAAACCCCATCTTTTATATTTAGCAAGTATTTTGCTGTGAGTGTAAATTCCTGAATGTCTTGATTATTTTGTGAGAGGGAGACTAGTAAGTGGAAGAAGAGAAAAATGCTTTTAAAGTAAAATATGCTGCAGTTTTAAGACAACTGCAATACATTTTGTTAATGGCGTTTGACATCTGCTATGTTTCATAATTTAAGATATGATAAACTCTGTTAGAATTTTAACAATTTCAAGTTCAATTACTTCTTTTTTAGCCCAGTTTGCAGTTTAATTAGGTATGTCGAGAAGGTACAGATATGAAGGATGTGGATGAAGGCCGATTAGGGTATGGCCAGTGTGTCTCCTAACCTTTACAGACAGTATGCTTGAATTCTAAACATCTAGCGTAAAACTTTCAGAAGTGCAGTGGCTTGCATGCATACAAAGTTGTACTGACAACATCTTTTAAAGTGCTAACATGAATGTGAATTTAACTTAATTTATTCTCACAAACTTGCAGTTCTAGCTCTACGTGTTATAGTATCATGTACAGGTGCCAGCCGAGATTATGGTTCCATTGAGCTCTACTCATCTGAAAAGTTCTATATTTATCAGCATGGGGAGCTTGATGAGTTTCCTCTTTCACTGCCATTAACTGTTTTGAAATATTCAAAACCCGAAGTGGCATTGAAAACCTAACCCAGTGTCCAAAGCATGTTGTGTATTTTGAAGTGAGAAATAGAATTGTACTTGTAAAAGTATGCTTGCATTTAGCTTAACCTTCAAAATAGAACACGATTTGCATAGGGAGTTTGACAGTACTACTTAATTTCGTTGAGAGGTTCACATGTGTTGTACTGTTCTAGGTGTCTGTCACACAGTGTGCAGTGGTTTTGTATCATCACCTTATATTCAGTAAATTTAACAGTAATTAAAGGTTTTATTTTGTTGTGAATAAACTCACATGACAATATCCTAAATTCTGTTCGGTTAATGGTCCTACTCTTGCTGGGAAAGGAGGACATTTTGTGCATTGCTTTGCTTGAATAGCGCTAACGGACTAGCAGATGGTCACTTTCCAACTGGTTTGCCTTGAAAAAAGAAATTAAAATATTATAGTGCCGGGGAGAGATGTTGTAATGTGTCCCTTTCAAATTAACAGGTCGTTTTTTTCTACTATTTTATGATTGTAAAATAGCTCAATGTCACATAAAAGGTTAAAAGCTGGAGTAAATGGCATCATGGGAAATTTGAAATAAATAGGGTCTCATATGGTTTATGGCTCTATACTTGAACACACAAGGAATATATTTCTGTCTTTGAAATGGCGTTCTGTAAGAGCTTGCCATGTTAATATGAGTTGTGGTCACAATAGATTCTATTTAAAGTAGTTTTAATTCACAAGGTAATATTTTTTTGTTTACTAAATTACTCCTTGCAAAGGCCACTTAATCAAACTGCTCACAGTCCTAAGAGAAAATGTGATATATTCAGGAAAAAAAAAATTGAAACCACGTATTGTAATTAATTAAATTATTCTGCTGTTGTCTTAGTGGTTACTTTTCATTGAGCACAGACCATCAAAAGTGACTCAGTTTCAGACTTCAAACTGTCAGGCGTTTCATATTAGTGCCAGATTTGGTTTTTGTAGAAAAGCTGCCTCCACTACCACGTTCTATGATGTCTGAGTTCCAGCAACCCTAGCAAGACTTGAACAAATTTAGCTCCTGTGTCTGTCCCATGACTGGTTTATTGCTATGAAGGTGATGAAAGGTGATGGGAAAGCCCTCATAAAGCTTCTCACTAGCTTTTGATACACCATCACCTGTGGCGGTTACAGGTTTAGTGCCCAAAGACTGAGATGCTTAAACTGTAAAAATGAAAGTGTTTCTGATTTGTAAGTTGGTAAAATTGTCATGAAAATGGAAGTGTTTTGCCTTTTAAAATTATTAGCAGTGATAGCCTTTCAAATTATCAGTCCCATGAAGCTGGATTGTTCTTATCTTGAATCTGATATCAAAGCAATTTTCATTTTTGTTTGGAGTGGGATGTTGTGAACTACATCTAATTCCATTAGGGGCCTGGAAGGAGAGCTGGGTTAAAAAAGACCAACTGGAACATTGTCCTTCACCCAGGGCTTGTTGCTTAACATAAAGTTTATATAATTTTTATAAAGAGGAGTGCCATGGTTTGCTATTTTGCAGTTTGTTTTCAAGTCTTGTCCTACTCTCCCATAAAGAGATCTATGGATAAGTTGCCTATAAATGAGCATCACAGCCAATTTGTTTCAAAGTGCCTTTAATTTTTTATTTTTGTTTTGCTTCCAGTCATCTTTGCTTAATATAGTTCATAATCTGTGAGGAAATACAGAACACATTGCCTTTATTTCTTAGTAGATGAATAGCAATAGTAACTGCAAAAAGAGGCTATTCAGATAGGTGATGAAGCCTGAAGATGTAATTTCCCTGAAAGCTAGCTTAGGCCAATTAAAATTAATAACCATTTCTCGTAGCTACTGCAGGAAAGAGTTGTGAGCATTTCTGCATCATACTGTACCAAGGACATAGTAAAATTGCATTCGAGCTCACAACTGTTTGAAAACTGCTTATCTACAGTTTAGAGGTACCACACCCAGAAGATGATGGATAGAAACTGCTCCAACAGAGGACATGGACATTCAAAAGAATGGACAAATAAAATTGACTGCTTGCAATATGGCTCAGAGAAAAAGTACTAGATTATTATGGCATCCTACCAAAAGAAGAGGTGGAGGTATTTTTTTTCACAGTGGATTATGATGGGGCAGGATCTGAGATAATACTAAACTACTTTCCAGCATGTTGTATCGCTGGGAAAGTCAGTGACACCAGTCTTTGAATCTCAAAGAATGTGAAACTCTTGGATGGCAGAAATAGATTGTTACAGAGATGTTTAGCCCTAAAGGTTTAAGATCACTGAAATTTGGCAAAAGACATAAAAACAAACTGGTTGCTGCCAGTGTGCTCAGGAATTCGGACTAATTTTTCAAATAAGAATAAAAATAGTGGTAAGAGCATGCCATAGTAAATTATCTGTAAATCAGCTAAAGGCCTTTTTTCTTCTGATGGATGCTACTTGTGTATTTTGCAAATGAATGCATTTATACCCAAATGGCACAGTCATTTGCTTTTGCATTATCTTTCCTAATGGAAACCTTTATTTGTCTTTTTGGGTGTTGTTTTTTTTTTGTTTGTTTGTTTTGTGGTTTTTTTTGTGGTTTTTTGTTTTTTTGTTAGTTTTTAAGGTGATTGAGTTTTAGAGGCATATACAGTGATACAGATATTAATATGCATTATCGTAATTGACTATAATTAATGCATAATTGTGCCTTTTAAACTGGGATGATAACTACAGGGGCTTCAGTTTTAAAATGATGTAGGAATGATTATTCCAATATGTGATTTAGGTTTTATAACTGCAAGAGGTATTGGGATTAAAGAATATTTTGAGTGAGCAGGAAGAGGCAGGAGTCCATTTGAACCTAAATTATCTCATGATGCTCTGATCTTATGAACTTAGAACAAAGGTGAAAGATGAATTTGCCTGAGCTCTCATGGCTGTCAAACACCTACATTGTGTTTCCTGGGAACAGGAATATGGATGGGATTTAGGTTGGGTTTGGAGGAAGGTTTATTTTGTTTTGACTGAGTCTGCTCTGGAACAAGCATTTATTTCTTTTTCTGCATTGTATGTCTACAGATCTGTTGAATAAAAGTTACTACCAACATGCTTAGTTTATGTTGGAATAGTTGACTATTACAGCAGGAAAATGGTGTTGCACAATATGTCTTCTTGAGATGGTTGTTTTATCTGCCAACAAGAACAAAAAGTGACTGTTGGTTGAGTCAATAAAACGAAATAAGTAGCTTTCTCTGAATAGTAACTTGAACTGACAGGACAGAGTACTGTTAACATGTTATAGCCCTTTGAGTAATGGATAGAAATAAATCTAAATGACTTTTACAGAAATGTGACGTCATGATAAAGTTTGGGAATTATATATTGGGTATCCAGAGTGTCCCACTGAAATCTGGATCCTGATCTGAATCCTTTGCATTAAGTACTGAAAGAAACAGAGATCTTTGGAATAGCTACAAATCACTAGGATTCATCAGTCTTGTTAATTTGAACCTATTTTCCTCACATTAAATTTATAAAAAATTATATTAAGAAAGGGAGGTTGGTGGTTGTTCCTTGGAACAAGAATATAGATTAAAAGAAGATTTATCCTTTGGTAAAATAGGACGGAGACAATCGAGTAGTTGCAGTGTTTCAAACAAAAATCAGTTGCAATTCTACTTTTAGAAACCTTTCTGGTAGTTTTTTCTCTCTGTAGTTCTTAAATCATAGAATCATAGATTGTAATTTTTTTTTCCCTTTCCACACTCCTTCCAGTCTCTCTGGATTTTCTTTTGCTTAAAGTCAGCTGGGAACATAATGTACTTGCCTGTTGTTCCTCCCATTTCCTTACTTTGAAGATACTTCCTCTAAAACCTTTCTTGAAGGATGAGATAGAGACACTAATATAACTTTTTCCCCTTTTTGGCCTTCCTGGTGTTGAAGTGCTGGGAAGTTTGGTATGTGTCCAGTGATGATGTGTGATTACAGCAAAAAACAGAAGGAAAAAACAAGTTTGGATATGTTTATAAAAGGTAATTATCATCATGGAGGAAAAAGACAATGATGCAGTAAACTGTCTGAATGATCTGGCATGGAGTTAGTTTTTCATCTATTTTGTTGTGCTTTTGAAAGTATTTGTTTTGTCTTGTACTTCCCCCCACCCTGTTCATGTCTTTCATGTAGGCATCTTACATGTCCATGAGTAAAATGAACAGCTATTTCTTCTTCCAGGAGAGTGTGCTCAGGGGAGTAGGAATCCAGGGGAACTAGAAATTCCTGGGATTTGTGACAGGTTGGGATAACTAGGCACAAGATGTTAGCAATGGTAAATTAGAAATGTCTTTCTACTAATCACAGCTGTTTCCAATACCACCATCAAGCCCATTTCTAATGGAAGAGCTGATGGCAGTATGCTGGAGCTCGCTAGTTTTTGACCATCAGCAGGCACAGGGGGCTGATGGTACAGAGTGCTGTGATGCCCTGGCCCTGCTCAAGGAAGCTGCCTGCGAGTTACAAGGTTGCCTGAGAGGAATAGAAAAGCTTACTTTCTCAGTCTCTGACCAGAATGCATGATAAGGGTTGATGTCAAAAAGGGCAAGATTGGGCTCACAGCAATTATGGCAGAGGCATACTGGTTTCCTTGACAACCAGATTGAGGATTCTTTGTGATTTATTATTTACCACTTCAAACTCTCATTCTCTGATTTAATTAGGGAGAGGGATTTCCGTAAGTCCCCTCCCTTCCAAATTTAAATCACCCCACACTGTTTTTAGGACCAGTTACACCTGTCCCAAATGAATGTGGCTCTAAACCAGCTACAAATTAGGCTGGACATGGAGTGTTTGAAATTTTAGGCAGATTGCTCAGACAGCAGTTAACTGAAATTCAATGGATATTATGTTGGGTGATGACTTGTTATCCTGCGCTTTCTAGCAGGGGTAGTAGACAGTTGCACTCAACACCTTGCCTTCCATACTCTCCAACCTCTCCCCCCCTCCAAGTTTTTCAAAGGCAGGGAACTGCAGCAAGTGATACTTCTCAATTGTTCTTACAGCTATGGGAAAGATAAAATAGTATCTTCAAGTGCCAGTTTACCTTGTTTGGACAACTCACTTGATTTTCTCCTTTATTAGCACCCTACCAGCCATAATTGTGTAAACAAAGAGAGTATTTTGATACTTGGGATGTTTTTTACCACTACTAGTAGGGATAGCTACTTGAAACAGCTGATTGAAATGGGTTGAGGATCCTCTGTGTACACCATAAAGAAAATGTGTCATTTTTTAATTATAGGGAAGAATTTTAGATTTAATTGTGTTTATTCCACTACATATAGTCTTTCAGCTGTACCACCCCAGTTTTAATTACATAAATTTATATACGTTTTGTCATCTTTACCACATGGAGTTGCTGAAGTGAGTCAGGAAGTGTTGCTCTTTCTTTGGTGGGCTGAATGTGAAGCTCATTGAGTCAATAAAAAGACTTGCAGTGACCTGAACGCTCTAGTGTCAAGTCATAGCTCACTAATGCACCAGTGCCCCATTAGGCTGTTGAGGGAAGGTGACTACTGAAGATGCTTCTTTAAAATGGAGTAGTCTAATGAAGCTCATTAATGCATTTTTCATTAGAACAAGAATATTGAGCGTCCAGGTTAAATTCTAAGGAATCTATCCTGCTCTCATTGAGGTTAATCACAAAGCTCCCAGTGATATTAGTGATGCAGGATGAGAACTTAATTGGGGTAATTAAGATTCTGCTTACCTAAAATTCTCTTATTATTTTCAAGTAGATAAAATATTATAAAATTACTACTGTACAGAGTTGTATAATGTTGGAGACACATCCTTCAGAGATGACAGCATATCTGTGGGAGATAATACTATTACTGTATTTTTGCATTTTATTCATAAATTACACTTGTAATCTTCTAGAGGCTGGGGTGGGGGAGAGGGGAGGTAAAAAAAAAAAGGGAAGAAAAGAAAAAGGTTTTTTCTGGCTTTGGTGTTCAAACTTTGTCATTATCGTGTGTTTAAAGATATAACATGGGCCACATGTTACTGAAACCCAGGAAGGATCTGTACTTCAAAGTCAGTAGTGGCAGAGGTGGAAAAGACACTGCAGTCGTACCGTGGGGTTGTGACAAGTTGCAGAAAATCCTTTCACTGAACTCAGCTTGCCAAAGGGGTAGCGCAGAACTGCTGAAATCGCCGTTCTTATCGGAAGAAATGCAGAGAGGGTCTCCAGCTTTTAATACATTCCAGGGAGTCCAAAGCCGCCGTTATCAAGATTGTGTCAGATTGCCTAATTTAAATAGTTACCCTAACAGCTGCTCCTTCCTGCCTTCTTTGGACACCTATAACCTCCGCCTTCTCTTCTTGGCAGCCCCGCTGACTTAACAACGCTGCTGCAGCGGCCGCTTTAGTAGCTCCCTGAGCTGGCTCTGGAAGTGTCCGCACTTAGCCAGACCCACCGCTCGGAAGCAGCAGTGGAGGGGCCCGGCGGGGGCTGGGGTCGTCCGGGCACGGCTGGCGGCTTCGCAGCTGCGGGGCGGCGGCAGCCCGGCGGGACCCGCGGCTCCGGGCAGCCCCGGGCAGCCCCTGTGCGCCTCCCGCCCCGGCGGAGAGGTCAGGAGCCGTCCCCTCTGACTCGCAGAAGCCTCCTGCCTGTTTGTACATCTAAATAATGTATGACGAAAACACGGAGCTTTCGGTAAGAAAGTGTCAGTTTAGGTGGTGTGGAAAAAAGTGGAGCAATCAGATCTTTTACATTTCGCAGCTGCCTCCCTCTGAAATACTTGCTTTAGCGACAAAGTTTTTTTAAAAAGAAAACTGTGACCTGTTACAGTGAAGCACTATGCAAAATACACTAATTACTGAGGAAACTACTTGACCTTCCACATCAGTAGTAACAGTGCAGTAGTTCTGCCTTACTGGTTATTCAGCTTACACTTGAGCATCTAAGGATGATTTATTTTTTTATCCTGTTCTGGTGTGGAGCTTTTTTAGTTCTTCATTGTTGCTTGTATTAACATCAATGGACAAATTTGTAAGCACAGGCTTTCAGGTATTAGATGTGTGCTTCTAAATAGAAGTAATTTTCAAATGCAATGTTTCCCTTTCTGTGTTCTTTTATGGTGTGTATTCATCCCTTTTGTTATTTTCTAACGTAAATAGCATCAATTATGGAACTCTTATCACGTAATTATGGAAAATTGTTTACTTTCCACCTTAATATTCAGTGAGAGATTTCAGGGATCTTGATTTTTCATTTATTTCATTTGAACACTCATTAGCTAGGTCTCTAAAAGCTGAGAGCATTCTTGCATCCCATCCACATTGTGACTGGTGAGGGGGACACAAATTCTGGGATTATAACCCAGAACTCAAGTTCATTAGCCTTGAATTTGAGTCCAGGTGGAATTAAACTGTCCTATTGCTTTATCTCCCTTGTCTTTTGTGTTTGCAATTAGGCATATAGATATGCAATTCCTTCATAGGTGATTAACAGTAGTTTGACAGGGTATTTGTGTATTTCCTTTATTCACTCTGGAAATGATACCTCTGTTGCTATTCTTACTCCATTGCTGCTCAGGGAGCATGTTAAAACTGCATATATTCCTTAGGCCTTTTAAAATTACCTGCTTATCAACAAACAATTAAATAGCTTTCCTTTCTTCATGCAATGTATTATTCAGAGGATACTGTCAAGTATCTGTGTAGGATTATTCCATGATTCCTAGAATATGCGAGCAATTTAACTATGTTGTAAAAACTGTATATGGTATATCCCTCTCTTCTCTGTAGTAGTCTTTTAGAAATCCACATATATTTCATAGAAGGTAAGGTCAGGAAGAAAGCCTTTCACTCTGACAGGCATTTTCCAAAATTGCTTGCTACTCTTGTCTCATACCTATTTGCTGGAATATTTGAAGTGACAGCACATTTACCTTAAAGTACATTCATCACATTGCTCTTCTCCTTGTTTTCAAAAGGTATGACTGTGTATTTTGGTTTAGCAGTTTCATCTTTGTGGTCTTGAGCCTTATGTTTCCAAGGGTTCTTTCTACTCCTGAGCCCTCAAAAGTGTTCAAGAAGCTATACTGAATGAGAAGGGGGTTTCCTGTGCTATTTTCGTACTCAAAAGCACTCTTTAAGTGGCTTGCTCTAATTAAAATTAACAACATAATTTTTCAAATCTAATTTATACTGTGACAGTTGACTTTACGCCATCATTTTATTAAAATAAAAGACTATATAAAGACTATATACTGTTACATTGTTGCTTGATAAGATTTCTAATATATATGTAGTGCTGTTTGTAAACAAGAAAATGCCCCCTTCATGTTTTTGCACTGTGATCTCAAATATTACTATATTACAGTAATTGTACCATATTTTTAATTAAATCTGTAGTTGGTCTTTTAAACTCTGGCATTTGTACGATAACTTTTTCTTTAAAATCAGGCAGAATTATCAGGATCCAGTTTCTGCATTTTAGTGAGAGGAAATATTTTACTTTCTTAAACAGCTTAGGGTACAACTTGTTTTAAGAAGGCAATGTGCACAGCAGACCTAGGGTTATTATTGGCACCCGATGTATCAGCTGCTGGTATGATTTAACTTTCACCAATGCACATATTCCCAAATAAATGGTACATCTCTGCATGATTTCTATCAGCCTCTGAGCTGACAAGCCTTTGGGTTTCTTAAAGACAGAAAGAAAAGTGTCTTTCTTTTGTCAGCTCTTCACTCTGAATACTGCTGATGCAAATTCCCCTTTCTTCCTCTTTCTCTCCTCAATGCATGGTTTCCAGTCAAAATGATTGAGATAACTGGAAATGTAAATTGTTGTCAAAATACATTTTTATAGAAAATAAAAGAATATTTATTTTAACTCTGCTACCAGTATCCTGTGCAGAGGAAACAATTCAACGGGAAATCCTGTTGACACAACATTTCTGACACATTAGCCTTTGTGTGTCTTACCTCCCTGTTTCGGAGATTGCTTCTGATTCAGAAGCTTCTCCTTCCTGACAGGTGGTGTGCTCAGAGTTCAGAGTCAGTAAACTGGAGATAACCTCCAGAAGGTGGATTTACAGAGACCATGGGACTTACTTGCCTTGATAAATTCTGAAGATGCAATGTATTTAACAGGAAGAAAGAAAAGGGTAGAGTGCTTTTTGTGAGCTGGCAGAGGATCAAGTGTGTATGATGTGAAGGAAAAAAGGAAGGAGATTCTTGCAGCCTGAGAACAGACATCTGGCTGGCAGAAGAAAAGAAGTATCATTGACAGATGAATACTGTTTCAAACTGGGGTAATTTTAGATCAAGAGGGTAAAGTTTTGCTCTCATGCATACAGCTCCCACTGAAAGGGATGGGAAAGGTGCATTGCATGTGAGAATAAAATTTGATTCTAAGTGAGAACTGCATATTTTTACACTAGATATTTAGACTTTCATGTTTAGATCACATGGTTTCCATCTGCCATATGTAGGCATTGCTAAAATGCTGCCAGGAAGCAGGCTCTGGTTTGGTGACTTTCGTTAGAGGAATTAGTGGTTTCTATCCAGTTTCAGTGAGGCTGGATTCAAAGTGCAGAAGCCCGTTTTTACAGTTTAGCATTAATTAGCACTCTTGTGGCAGCCTCAGCAGGGAGGTAAAGGATTAAATGGGCATGAAGACTGAAATATCTCTTTTTCCCATAGTGGTGATTCCTTCAAAATAGGGTTGAGACATGATGGGCTAGTGCAGGGATGTGTGTATGGCTTCTTGTCTAGACTATTCTTGTTTTGAATGATTGAAGGACTTCGATCTACAGGTCTGTCAATGTAGCACTCTTCTGTCTCCTGCTATTAAAAAAAAAAAAGAGGCAAACACCAACAGAAACACAATTCAAGAAAACCCTTAACCATTCTACCTTCTCACCCTTGTGAATGAGGGGTGAGAACTGTTCATGGGAATTTAAACAAGATCCTTGCTAGCCATTCATGGGAAGGATCTACACTGATACATTAAAAGATTAAAAGGCTGAGATGCTGCTGCTGCTCACTTCAGGTTTTGCTGAATCATTCAACAGGGTGCAGAAAGCAGGTAATCCCTGACTTTTTTTGCTGAAGAGAGCCTCACAGGGATATTTTGGAGAATTGCATGGAGACTGAAAAATGTAAAAGGAAAATTGTGCTAGGTTTCAGTGAGCCTGGAAGGCAAGACCCATCCTAGTGTGAGTCAGAGGGTGTGACTCAGGCTTCTGTCCTGAATTTCATTAATTGGACATGCTGTGCTTTATGTTTATGTACACTGAATATTAAGTATATAATTCCAGAAAATTACTTACAGTTGTAATTCTGCTACTCACACCGAATCATGAAAAACACTAAAATTCTACAAAAAACTTTTAAATTTTAATTTTTTAAAAGACTAAATTACAATCTAATAAAATGCACATAATATTTATAAAAAGCCATCATTAGCTACTTAATATTTCTAAAAGCTTTTGTTGATAGCAGTTCAGACTTCTATTTTGTAAGAAATGGGCTTCCAGATTTCAGTAAAGTAATTAAAATATGAAAGAGTATGTCTGAGAAATGGTATTATAGAAACCGGCATTAAAAAAAATCTCCCCTCACAGCTAATATATTCAATAAAAAAGTTGCCTTGGTTCAGTGTAATTTAAATGGTCTGGTCTGTTCCTCAGGACTTTGAGCCTCTTTGTTAAAGTTCAAATAATGAACATACTTTCATGTACCTTGTTTTGAGTTAATCCCATTTTTATGAATGAGTAAAAAAATGAGCAAGATACCTCTTACAAGAAAATAGGGTTCCTTCAAGAAATAATCCCCTTTCTGTAGATCTCCCCTCTTTTTCAGCATCTTAAATGAAAATAATGAGTTTATACTTAAAATGGCAAAAGAATACAGCTGTAGAAAAACTATTTTTTTAAAGTGATTGCTTCCTGCCTAGTTTTACCTCAACTGAGCAGTGGAGTTTTGTCTGCTGGGCTGCAGCATGGGTTGGCTGCACACTGGCTGCTGGGTTTCCCTGAAAGAAGAGCTGAGTGCTGTGAACTCCAGACCTCTGTGCAGTGTCAGAAGCTCTTACTGTGCCCAGTGTAATCTTTTAATAGACATGCTTGCCAGAATTACTTTTTTCTTTCAAAGACCAAATTAGAAAGTGCAGTTGTCATTTAAATTGCCTCTGTCTTTGTAGTAGTTGGTAGTGATCTGCTGACCAGGATTGGGTAATTTAAAAGCTGTTTAACAAAATAACATGCTTGTCTGTGTGAAATATATACAGTGCTGAGAGACGGGGAGAAAAGTCTTCCTTGACATAGTTCATGGATTCTTTAGAAACCACAGAATGCTGAGACTTTTCTGCAGAGTTATAAGAGCGTTGCAAAGCCCATGTTAAGCATTTCCATGATTTTCCGATGGTGGAGTATGTTCAGCTGTTTCTGTGCACCCTGCATGTGCACACGTACATGCTTCAGTGGGAAAGGAAGAGGATTCTTAGCACGGTGTTCATCGGGCTTTGCATTTGTTGAACGTATATTACTGAAATACTGCCCAAGATGCATTACTTCATCTTGTGTAGAACATGAATCATCATGTTGCATGATTTGTTAAAATAAAAGAGGTTGTGAGAGACAACTGTAAACATTCTGTTTCAAAAGATGTGCTCTTTTGAAAAGACCTTTCTGTTAGAGCCAAATAACACAAGAAGCACTATTTCCTTGCTCACAGGGACATATATATTTATTTCTGCAAAGATTTGTTTTGGATTCTCAGTTCTTTCAGTATCTGCATTCTTTGAAATAATTTTATATTTCCATGTTGACTTTCTCTGTGCTTTAAGTTTTAATCAAAGGTTCCTTGCTTCTGATGTTGAGGACTACTGATGTTAGCCTGTTTACATTCCACTATTTTTCCTCTGTATGGGGTGAACATTCATGTGTGGTGGTGTCTTTTTGCTTTTATCTGCCAAACTTAGCACAGTTTGGTATTATTGACAGCTCAAAAAGATGATATGCTAGTGGGCAGGATGCGTGAATTATTAACTTATCTTTGCACTTTGACAAATTTAGGTTATCTTTCTAAAGACAAATTGTTTCTATGCAGGAACCAAGACAGTAGAATGGTAAATAAGGCATTGCAAACTTAATGTAAAACAGTTTTTAGCCAACTATGAATGCAACATATTTCTGTTCTGTGTTAAATTTCTTTCTTAGGCTAAAGTGTAAGAGGAGTTTTTTTTTGTTAGCGGTGTTTCATTTAGACTTCTTAGTGTGTTTTTCTACATGGATTAATCACTTAAACAATGTGTATTAGCACTAAAAATCTCCTTTACTTTTCCTTTGAAATGTGATTTTGCAGAAGCCCTTTATTATTTTCTTTCAATAAAGAGTCTGCACTCAGCTAATTTCTGAGCAGATAAAACATGCAGGAAACATATGTTTGACAGGAAGCTTTTCTATAATCAAACTGGTCAGCAGGACTGAATCCATGCTCTTTTTCTCATTAGGTATTAATCTCTCATTTTTGGAAAAAAGCTCAACAACACCCACAGCACTGGTTAATACATACAAACACAAATGAATCAGAGACAGCATATGTTGCATTTGGTAATAGACGCTCACTTGAGTTAATGTTTACGTTGTGCTGGAAGTTCCAGCTCGAAAACCAGAAAGGTCTTTGCAGTCGGGAAGCACTTTGCATTCCTGGGCTGCAGACAGCAGCAGCATGTCATCCATGGCACAGTTCACCTTGAGGCAATTAGCAAGAGGACTGGCACTAGTGATTTCAACTGCAGGAGTACAGCCAAACAAAATAGGTTTATGCAAGTACAGTAAAACAAGCAACAAGTTGAGTACAGTTTGGTTAGATAAAACAGTATTGAAAATATTCATGAGGAATTGCATTGGAGATTCAAAGTCACCAGTGATAACAGTAATTATTGACAGAGCCACATACTTCTGAAAAACTCTGAAATGATTGAATAGCAGGCAGTAGTGTTCAGATGCTGGTCCTTCAAACTTTCATCCTGTGGCAGTGCATCTGTTTATCAGGAATTATCTGCTGAATGTAAATGAATTTCAGTCCTAAGTCATTGCACCTGTTGCCAAGAGGTATTTATTCCAATCGCTTGCCTAAAGCACTGGGAGTTATTGCTTGATGTTTTGTAGCTTAAAAAAAAAAGCTGTAGTTTCAAAATCATTTGTTCAGAGAGGAGAAAATGCAGCAAAACAGTTCATTTTACCCTAAGCACTGCTATTTGGCAGTATTCACATTTGCACGGCACAAAGCTGCAATATTGATTTTTTTGCTCTCAGGGCCTCCCACTAGTTCTTTCTTCGATTGTCAGGGTTGCAAGATGGATTGAATTACACTTTTCTTGTTGATACGCTTATTTTTTTCTTTGTTGATAGGAAAAAAAAATTACAAATAAAGCTTCAGCATAAAGATCACAGTAGCTTTGTTAATGGACTTTAGATTTATTTATTTTATTTAGTTAAAATTCTTCCTGCACCATATTCATTCCTTAGAGGAGTCTCCCCACCTAACACATGGTGCATTGGTTTTCTTTATTGCTTGCTGCTCTTGCAATGTAACACCTACATTGCAATCTCAGGTGTGTCTTCTGTTGCCTGTGATATAACCTTGCTCTAGTATTTTTAATGTTGGTCCTAATAAAGAGCTTCTCGTGGATGCCTGCAGGGGGAAAAATTGCAAGATAAAACATATTCATAGTACTTACAGCAGTTGCCATAGATGATAAAATAAGATTTGCAGGCAGCTGATCTCTGTAGCAGACTCCAGAGGTCTTGTATTTGAATTTGAGGTATTTCTTAGCAGAATTTGAGACTCTGCTGCAGGATCTGCAGTAAGAGTTCAGTGTTTGTCACAGGTAGTTCAGTGTGGATTTGTCATTCCTGACCCCGTAATGCTCTGTACCTCTGACCTGCTGCTGCACACAGCACTGCATGTGTAGCCACCAACAGACACCTCAGTGGCTGCACCCTACAGACCTCCTTTCTGACTGCCCATCTGCGAAAATCCCCTTTGGACAGCCAAAGCCTTGTTCCCTGCCTACTGACAGAAACTCAAAAAGTTTTAAGGGGGGAGGTGGCCAGACCTCCAGCCAGGCCATGGTGCCACATGCTGGAGGAAATCTGGCTCAGTGCAGGAGATACAGGCATCACTGCCACATTGCCACCAACTGAAAGGATGACCTTTATGGGGATGGCATTCAATTTGACAGGAGCAGTAAGATGCAGAAATGGCAGTTGCTAGCAGTATTATATTTGGTCCCACTGCGGCTGTCGTGATGGTAATTAATCAGAGGAGATGCTATATGCGTGTGTGTAGTGGGGGCTTTATGCATCCTCCTCTCTGTGCCCATTTAACGCCCTCGCTGAGCCATGAGCAGCTTCTGCCTTTGTTGTATTAGTTTGAGGCATAGGAGGAACATGTGGGGTGTTAATATGATGGATTCATGGTTTAGCTTTTTCAGCTTTCAGCTCATGATAGTTCAGTAAGCCTCTAATAATAGTGTCTGCTATTGTGCCATGGTATTTGCAGCCAAACAAACAGCCAGGAGTGAATCTGAGGTGGAATTGTGGTGCTTTCTACAGCAGTATGGCTTCTTCCCATAATCACAAGTGCTGAAACATTTTGGCAGAGTAACAGTACTGGTTTCAAGTAGAGTGTAGTTCCACAAAATGTGAAGTAAAGGCAGACCCAGTTGCTGCCCTCTGGCCTTCCCCTCCCCATTGTGCCAGTGTGAATTCCCACCCAGCCAAAGATCTGGTCCTCTGGATACCTCATCCATTCTTCTGCAATAAACGGAGGGTAGAGTCAGACCAGCCCCTTGCATTAGTTTACTATAGAAGTTGGTCAAAAGCTGGTTCTGATGAAAAGGGGAAGGCAGAGGTGTGCAGGTAGTGAGTGGCAGATGGAAAAATGGGTTCTGGCTGCCAGGGAACCACATCCTACCACTAGTGTGATCATTACCAACAGCTCTTTTTTGTGGTCCTAAAAGATAATCATCATCTTACAGGAGGAGTTTTAGTCTACAGATCATTAATTCAGTAGAAAAAAGTGACAGCCTCTGGTTTGTGTGAAAATTTACTATCAAGGGGTTATCTCAAGTTGTTCTTGATGTTTTTCAGATCCTTTCTTCTTTCCCTCTTCTAATGCACCATACTTTTAAAGAAAAGTTTCTGTGCCTTCAAAACACCGTAGAGCTCCAACTTTTCCATACTTAATAGCTACTTCTCTTTGTGGTCACAACTTCTTTCTAACAGCCTGCACTGAAATATTAATGGCCTTGTGCTAATGTATTAGGATGACTTCTTAAAAAAATACAAAATATCTGCAATTCTGCTGACAGTTTAGAAGGGATTTATTATTTTAAGGAATTAGGTATTTAACCATACGTTACCCAGCTTGTCTTCCAAAAGGCAATAATGCACACATTCTGTAAGAAACAGAAATAGTCTGTTTAATAATAATCTAGTAGTAGTGATGTAAAAGTCTGATACACAGCTTCATTTTTCTGAAGCAGAATGTTTTTTGCATGAAGAAATGTCTGCAGAAGGCTAAACGTGCAGATGAATAGCTGAACCATTGTTTTGTTTCTAAAGTTTTTCATACCACTTTTTTTTTTTTTAGGAATTCTCTCACCTGGAAAAAACATGTTAAAAATGAGACCTCTGTGAAACATATAATTTTGGGGAGGGGTAAAGAGATTCTGTGCAGTACCCATGAACAGTCTGGTGTACTGATAATTTTTGTATTGTATGTATATTAAGATCATCTAGTCTGTTAATCTAGCACTGCCAAATCCACCTCTAAACCATTTCCCACATCTTTTAAATACCTTCAGGGATGGTGACTTAGCCACTTTCCTGGGCTTGGTTTAATTTATACTGTTTAATTTATACTGTAAAAGATACAGTAAGGAGCACTAAAGTTCAACTAGATAAAGTATCAGCTTGTATTTTAAATTTGGTGGTACAGACATGTCCATGCTGGGGACATAAAATAGCTAAGCAAAAGAAACCAACTCTTCCTGGATAAAGTAAAATACAAATTAAGTAAGACTAAATTCAAACTATGGCTTTGTGGATTTTTTTTTCAGTGTGATTTTTTTGGATTCTGTCAAAGTCACTTCTGCATTTGCAAAGCCTACCTGCTCTGCTGCTTCCTGCTTTCAGAAATAACCCAAAGAAGGAAGGTAAAAAACAGAGAGAAATGAGGTGGGAATGGCAACATGTAATGTAGCCATGCAGACAGGCATCAGTGTGTGCCCTGGCAAGGATGAGAACAAGCAAAGAAGAATTTCCTCCTTTTCCATATTAAGGACTCAGCAGCAGTGGTGTTGGGATGTGACAGTTTCATGAAAGATGCTTCACTTAACATACTACCAGGTCAAACTGTTTAAAGGTGTGCTTTAGCACAGTGGCAAGAGTTAGTGCCTGTGTGACAGTAAAAGAATAGTCCGATGCAATGTATCTTTTATGCTCAATCCTGCTCTTTTTCTGGATTTTGTTTTTAGGTTTCAGCCGAGCAGCACTACCATTCGGTTTGGTTAGGAGAGAGCTCTCCTGTGAAGGCTACTCCATTGATCTCCGGTGTCCAGGGAGTGATGTTATTATGATAGAAAGTGCTAACTATGGACGGACAGATGACAAGATTTGTGATGCAGACCCTTTCCAGATGGAGAACACAGAATGCTTCCTTCCAGATGCCTACAAAATTATGACACAAAGGTAAATAGATATAAATGTGTGTGTGTGTATATATATATATACAGTTTTGATGACTAAAGAGGAAAGATGTCTGAATTAATACAATATAGGGTAGATGAAGTAGGGAATACTGAGTTGTAGTTATCAGTTTGTAATTGAGGTAGTATTGTTTCATAATAAAAACTACCAGTTGCAGTTAGAGAGGTTTGTGTTTTGTTTCTTAAATTCTGTGAAAAAAAGTTAAAAAGCAGGAAGGTTAAGTTCAAGGAGAATGGAATAATTCACTTATTTGGAGATTCCGTGTCTCCTTGTCCTTTAGGTGGTCAAACAGCACTCAAAAAACACGCCCAGCTGGCTGCTGCATTTTTGGGGTAAATTTACATTCCCTAACAAAGTTACAGATTTCCTCTGAATGCTGTACTTCCCACCTGTAAATGCATTCAATGGAAAATGCTGGAATGAATAAATGCCAGAATGGTTATAAGTTGTAATATGTTTGTGTACAGAAACATATATGCATATAAGCACAAGTTACATTATGTCTTAGTGACAGCAATTGTCATTCTGGGAAGACATCAATCAGAAGAGCATTTTTAGAACAAAAGGTATATCAGAACTAAGATTCACAGAAATTCCTGTGCTGCAGGCCTCATACAGGCAGCAGTCACCTAGTACTGACAGTTGTGGAAATGTCAGTAGAGATCAGTCACTGGCATTGTTACTGGCTTAAACTGCAAGCCTGAATAAGTTCAGGATTGGGGGAAGTCTTCCTCCCAGTGTGTTTTTCCTAGGGTGAGGAATGTGAACAAAAGGTAATGAGAATAACCTTGGAGATTTCTGGTGCATGTACAAAGTACGATTCACACAGATGTATGAAACGAAACATGCAAATTGTCCTGCATGCTGTGCATCATTTGCTGTGTTCTCTTTGAACATGGTAGCACTCAGTAACATACGGTCACCTCTTAAAAATTGTTTTCCATTTTGATTTCCCAATTGACTCAAGTTGTCATGAATGTGGCTTTTTTTTTTTTTTTTACCATTTTTGTGTGAATAGAGATATGTTCTCTTTTTCTCAGTAGTCAAACATTTGGGGTAGATTCAGTTTCAAATGCTGCAGGTAAATTAAGGATATCAGATCTTTTATTCTTTTTCTGTGTTCAATCTGTGACTTATTCTGTGATCAGTAAAGGAAAGGTTCCATTCCTACAGTGGTAAAAAGGTAATACAACTTTTTCAAATCATGTTTGAATTATTTTTTTGTGGTTCTAGTTCATTGTTGTTAATTAGATCAAGACAGCTCTCCATTGAGACTGCAGCAGCAGTGTCATCGTCCTCTAATCTGTCAAATCCCTTTGAAACTACCTTCAATTGCTTTTGTAAACTAGTGCCTCTCTGTAGACTTCCTTGTTGTGTAAAATGCATGTTGTGTTTTGATCAAAGTCCTCCTTATGCTCATTGCAAATGTACAGATTAGGGTAGTCAGCGACAAATACAGGGGCACAATCTTCCTGTGACATCAGACTGTTAGTGCAAAGCTTAAATTTCAGTCCTCCCCTTTCAATTAATAAACTGTAAGTCAATGATACCAGGGAGTATTTTTGAACTTAACCAGTCTTCTACTTTTAGTCTTTTTCCTACGGATTTCAATGAAATTGTGATAGCATGTATGTCATTGGTTCAGAATATCTGTGCTCAGAGAGAGTTTTTACTTTTTGTTCTTTTTTTTTTTTCATCTGAACAAATGGCAAAGATCATTTGATGCTTTCCTTTCTATTTTTGTCTGGCGTTTGTAGTCATTTGGAAGTTTGCTTTTGTAGTTTTCTTTTGCAGGTCCTGTCATTAAGTAGAAAAGCTGTCTCTTGCCCTGTTTAATCTTTTCTTGAAATTGCTCAATTTGTGGTGTATTGCAAGCATAGAAGAACACAGCAAATTTAATATGAAATATTAAAAGTTTTTGTATCTCTTTATTCATAACTGCATTGGTGATCATAATTTTTTGTTGTCTAAGGCAAACTGTTGTTTGGTATTCAGCACATGTCCTTGATCTGATATCGAAAAGTGTCACATCAGCTGTATTTTGATGGCAGCAATTGCATAGAAAATCTCACCTGAAGGACTATCAGATTCATTGGATTTCTTGTTTCTTTGGGGTTTTTGTTATTGTTTGGTTTGTTGGGGTTTTTTTTAAACAGACTAGAAAACAAGAATCTGTTAGAATGTTTAATCAGATGGAAAACTTCTTTCATACCTTTAGAAATAAGCAGCAATCCTTTCTACATTGCTACTTAAATTAGTCTTACAGTATTTACTTTTAAGGACTAACGATGTAGTTTTATCACTTCAGCTAGCAGTGGTTTTACCACTGCTTTTGATCACCGAATTCAGTTTAGACCTGCAGTTAAATGGAGTTCCACAGCAATTATTAAATACTCATCACTCATTTGCAACATTACTCCACAGCTTTTGCACAGCAGCTACATTTACTGAAGTTACAACGTTAAAACACTAGCTTAATTAGATCAATACTGTGAAATCTGAAGACTGAAAAATAAGATGAGGTTTCCACATTTACAGAAAGTCAAATGCCCTGGTCCCTTACCAGAGAATTTTAGAAACCAGTACATAAAATTTGCCAGTGTTCACTGATGCATCAGCTCCTCTTTTTTCAGAACAATCTTTTTTCCCTCCCTTTCTTCTTTTCTGTAATTCTCAGAAGATTTGTTTCAGACTTTCCTAAGAAACCTGACTAGGACACTAATGACTTCATTGCTTTTACCTTTGTAAAGTAGTTATTAAATTTTTAGTCCCTGATTGAAATTACATCCCAATTCTTCAGAATAAAATCTTTCAGGTGTATTTGGATTCCATGTAAACTTCAGATGGGCACAATTAAAATTAAAGTTCTGAAGAAAGAGACTAGACCTTCAGAAAATCCTTCTCCCTTTCACACTTTCTGATCATTAACCCCAGTGTTTGCATACAGTCAAGTTTGAGAGAGCCTACCACGGGCTGAAGTTGAGTATAGAATATTTGGTGAGGGAGCTGTGCAAGTGAGTGGCAGAGAACGCATGTTTCAGGCAGTTATACCTTAAAATAGTCAAACTTCTTGGTCCTTCATTGTCCTTTAGCAGGGACAAAGCTCCTCTGTTTCCTCTTGATTTAAAAAGAAATTAAATGAACAGAGAAGCGGAAGATGCAGAGCAGCCTGAGGAAATTGCTCTAGTTGCTCACTCACGAAGTGTGTTTGTGTGGATGTAGCCAGAAACTGACATGAAATTTTGAAGTTGCTAAGGTTGACTAGTAGTGCTTTTTATAGGCACAGCAGAGATTTGATTTTAGTCTTAAGTCCACTTCCATTGTAAGCAGATTGGAAGTGGATTGCTGGAGTTCTATTCAAACCGCTTGTACATCCATGAGGATTTGCTGCTTCCAGTGTCAGCTAAAAAAGCCCCACTCTGCAACTGCAAGTGGATGGAACATAGGGTTTTTTTTTTTTTTAGGACAGGTGCTAAGGGTTACATAGATACCACATCACGTTTGGATTTGTACTTTATTACCTTAAAATAATAACATGTTGAAAAGCGCTTGTAAATACAAGCTTAAAAGACCATTCAAAGATGAAGGCATATTCTATATGTAATTTTATAAGATGCTAAGTTGCATTTTTGCATGCTAGGACCGTTCTCATATGAATTAAAAGTAGGCTTTTTAAAGAAATGATATTCTTAGCCCTAAACTTCTTAGTTAGCAAAAAATCCATATGATTGTAAAGATTAGACAACATTACTGTGATTCCAGTACAGTGCAATCAGATATTATTTTTTGCCTGTGTATTTAAATAGACACTTGGATAGCGTGGCAGATTATAATAATTTTGAATAATGTAATTTTAAATCTTGAAAAATTCTGTATTTAAAAAGGGGGGGGGGAGGGGCGGGGCTGGAACTGGATGATCTTTGAGGTCCCTTCCTACCCTGATAGTTCTGTGATTCTGTCTATTGCAATTGATACACCTTTATTTTTTTGAGTACTTGACAGCTATAGCAGCTTGCAGTACATTAACATTTTGTGTTTAAAGAAAACTTAGCCTATTAATACTGAATCTATGGAATTGTTTATGTAGATGTAAAATTGCAGCATTTACTATTAACAGCCAAATTAATGTTAATATAAGAAAGAAAATACTGTTTCCCTCCTAATAAAGGCTAAAAACACCTTGACTTTTTCAAAATAGGAATTTCTGATCCATGTTCTGATACTAGGAGCATAGTTGTGATCATTTAAAAAAGGAAAAAACTGAAAATGTTTAAAAAACTACAGACTTTGCAAACCATGCAAGCATCCGCATTAAAAACTATAATCTCTCAGTTGTTATATTCAGTTTATTTTTGATCTGCAACAGGAAAGGAGGTTACATCAATCCTGCACTGAAATGGCCTTGAAATTCTATTTTCATCTACAATATATACTATGATTGTAGTTTTATGTGATCTTTGTGGCTTTACTAAACATATTTAATCAGTATATTTTCTCTATTTAAATATGCAGAAACAAAGCAGACCTCCATATAATACATAAACATAAATATAAAAATATGTTAGATATAATAAATGAACTTGGGGAAATGTAATTTAAAAAAAAACTACTTCCTTTTTAAAACACTGCAGAAACATAAAAAGGATTAAAAGAGGATTTATTCCTCTTCAGCAGTGAGTGGGTTTTTTTTGGTTGCACGTATCCTGTTCTATCTGTAACACATGCAATGCAAATACCTTCAATAATCGTATCCAGCATGACACCAGTGAAGGGTTCATGCTTGGGTTTTTGTTACCATGAATTTTTCTCACGTGGTTAATACTCTTAACCTGTCATGTCCATCATCTCTTTGCAAGACAACTGAGCTTAAGTGGAGGGTCTTCAAAATGTAAGTGAAGTGCCTCCTACCCCACAGTGTGATCAATGGAAAGCTGAAGGAAGCAGCATATTCATTCTTTCTCCTGGGACTTTATTTTTTTTTCTCAGTCTTTCCCAACAGTACAGTAGGAGAATGGAGATGTTCATTCTTTTCCACCTATTCACATCCAATAAATACGTCATTTTGAAAAATCCTAAATGAGAGTGAGACTTTTTTTTGAAAGAAAACGAGTTCTCTGAAGAAGACACTCGAGCCCTCTGTCTTGTTCCAGCTTGTCAGGTCTGCAGAGGAAACATTGTTGCACTGTATTAATGTCCTTTAAAGTGAAAAAAAAAGTTTGATGTGTTCCATGATGTGAATAAATAAAGAAAATCTTCCACTAGACTCCAGGCTTGTATGGATAGTGGATAAATTCCCTATAACTGATTAATCTCAGTGATCAGAGTGAAAATGTCTTTCCAAAAACAAACTTCATACAGGATCTTTGCTGATAGAAGGCAAAAAACCTGCTGTGGGGATCACTGCAGAGCTGAATTGGAGCCTTTGCAAAACCTCCACAAAACAACATTTGAGTGTCCCAAAAATAGCTTCTTCAGACAGAGCCCACGGTTCATTCAGTGTTTAAACTGTAGCATGCTTCAAATTTCATTTTTTAATGTGACTTAAAACGATTTTCACAGGCAGGATTTTATCCTCTGCCATTCACAAATGACTGTGATTGTGGTAATGGCACACTTTACTTCTGGGGTCTGCCAGGTTTAGACAAGGGCTCTGCTGACCCCTGCTGCTATATTGCTTTTTTCCTTTGCTTTTCTTTCTGCAGCCAAAGATTGCCTCCCTTAGCTAAAGATACTATGTAGTGAAAAGTGCCTCAGAATAAGAGGTACACCTTGCCTTTTTCTGCTTTCTGGTCATTAATAGCTTGCATATCTGTGCTTTTTGTGTCAGATAAATACCACTGCGGATGATCAGATATCACAGGCTGATGTGAGGTGCACATCGGAGCTGCTGTGCTACTGATGCTCATCGCGTGTATGAGGCTCTTCTTTTGCTTTGGCATGACAGCAGTTTCTGTTACACCTTGCTGACAACTGCTTCACAAAACATTTACTATACATGATTATGAGCATTATATATATATATATAAGCATTTTTTAAAAATGAAGGCTTCTACTCATCTGAAACAGATGTAAATCGTAGTACAGCAGTCACCCTGTATTTTGGTGTAGCAGAAAATTAAAGCGCTCTTTATTTTTAAATGAAGCTTTTCACCATACTGTGCTATGGCCTGATTATTCGTTTTGTTTTGTTTTGCCTTGGATTGATTTTGGTTTGTTGTGTTGTGTTTTGTTTTGTATGTGTTAGTCACAGGACTTAGTTATGACTCAAATGTAAAGAAAAAATGCAGAAATACGTGAAGCCTATTTTCACCACTGAGGCGTAATCACAGAGGCTAGAATATTCATGAAGCATTTATAGTCCTTGGCTTTATTACAGAGAAAAACAGTAATACCAATGACAAGAAGAAAATGCACTGTTATTGTGCATTTTCACTATCATTAATTCTTAATATGATTGAGGTAAGTCTAGTTTACTCATTAAAAGTAGGAGGGTTTATTAATGGGGTGGTTCCATTGTGGCATTACTTAATACATTAAACAAAAATCCCCGTATTGTGAGGTTCTGAGCAGTCAGGTAAGGTGAAAAAGCTGTATAATGGAATGTGTCATTTTTTTGCAGTGCATTCTATTTTTTTTCTGCAGAAGAAATTACATTACACACATGCACGCGTTGCTGTAGTCACAAGCTAAAAGGATCATTAATACCAGCTAAGGACACTTAAAATTTAGATTTTAGTTTGCCAAAAAAGATTGGATTCATTATTTTACCAGGGCATAGGTGGGTTTTTATTTAATGTTTTCATAGCTTATATTTAAGTTGTCTCCTTACCTTTTTTATAGGCAAGCACACCATCACATTCTTCTTAAAGTCAGTGTATACTTTATCTGGGGGGATAGTATATGCATATTCATCACTATTTCCTTGCCATTCATGGGTGAAAATAAATACAAGTAACTGTACATAAGTATATATAATTTTTAAGTACTATGTGCTATTTCCTGTGTATATGAGAGTCATATAAAATACAGGGTTCAGCCTGTAATTTTCTTCTGTTGTTTTTGTTATTTTGGGGCCGTTTTGTTTTTGGTTGTTTTTCTTTTTTTCTGATTTCTGAAATGGGCTCTGCTAGGTCTGCATACTGTTTAGCCTACAGTTAATCATGTGCTATATGGTTTTGGTATGTAGTTATCAGTTTTGGCAATTTTCTCAAAAAAATTAGTACTTTCAACACCTTTCAGTTGAATGTTGTCTTTCATAGATTTGTAAGAATTTTATAAGTTTTTCTGAGTTCTGGTCTAGTCAAAATAACTTCATGTTTCAGCTGCACTCAAAACTTTATTACTAAAAAAAAATCTGATTTATTTATATATTGCTATGTCAAATTTAGTTCATATAGGATAATACTTTAATAATTGAAGCCTATTAATTACTCCCACCCCAATATATCCTCCATAATACTTAGCCAAAACAGCTACATTATCTGATAAGTTGATTTAGGACTTTATACATGTGTTCGTATAGCCATTTATCTCAACCCTTGCTGAGGAGACCTTTATTAAGCTGTGATGACTACTGAATATGAAATGTAACCAAGATTATTTTTTTATTCAAATATAATTTAAATATTCATCAAAAAGGAGTTATGCTTGAAACTGACAGAGACTATTAACATCAAAAAATATAATTAACTGCACTGGGTATCATGAAGCGGAGTTAGCCAAATAGCTGAGAGGTCTAATTGCTCTGGAGTCTGAGAAGCAATAGTTTTATTTTATGCTGTTGCTGTGGAATTAATAGTAATGTGGTTTGCTATGCAAGGCAATTAAAAGCTGCCTGTTAAGGTTCATTGCACTGTAGGAAATCCGTCGAATATCACTTAGTAAACAGAACTGACATGGAAACTTGATCTAGTGGAAAGTGTCCCTGCTCATGGCAGGGGGGTTGGAACTAGATGATCCTTGAGGTCCCTTCCAACCTTGACAATTCTGTGATTCTGTGAAAAGGTATATGAAGATGGGCAAAGCCGGGGCATAAATTGTAAATTAGGACAGATTAATATGAGTTAAATATATTTAAATAAGTTATAAGTACTTGCTGGTGTTATAAAGTTAGCAGTAGTGTGATGAAAGTTAAAAGTTTTCATTAATAACACAAAAGAAATAGAATTTAAAGATTATTTTAGTGAAGCTGTTTAATTCAGAGGAAAGGAATGAAGAGTAAAATGGGTTTAAAAATTAAAAGGTAGTTACAGAGTAGTACAGAAATGGGCAGGTCTCATACTCTGGAAATTTCCTTGTGCCACAGAATAATTTCCTACTATAATTATAATAAAAACCCACACCTTCTGACCTTTGTGGCTCAATTAAGCTTTTTAGCTGAATTCAACAAGTAAAAACTCCCATAGATTCTGCCTGTGCCCAGGGTATACAGTCTAAAAAGAAGTGACCATATTCATGGCATTTGGTCATTAATGACATTGCTGAAATGGAGGAGTTTAAGGATCAAAGGTATGAGCAATAACAGTATTTTACAGCATTTGTTTTTTTGCTCTGTAATAAAAAAATTGCTATCTAATTGCTTAATAAATGGGCTATAATTACTGAAAGACATAGATAATTTCCGTCTGCGTTTTATTTTCTACATATCGCACAACAATTATTAGTAAAAACACTGTCACAAATAAAAGAGGTCTTTTTTTTCTTTTTTCTTTTTCCTTTTTCTTTCTTTTTCTTTTTCCTTTTTCTTTCTTTTTCCTTTTTCTTTTTTTTCTTTTCTTTTTCCTTTTTCTTTTTTCTTTTCTGTAATAACTGTGAATGCAAGGAGTTTGAAGGTATGTTCTTTAGTACGGTAGTCAACTTCTATGCTTTTTTAAGAAGTAATCTTGAAAACTAGTGTTGCACTGGTAAAATAAAATCAAACCAAGAATTGAACTAGAATTCCTGGTTTATGTATAAAGATTGGATGCCTGTCTCATACATTATTTAGTGTGCTTATCCTGTTTATATCAGTGACATAAGAGTGCGTGCTATTTTCTCAGAAGAGTACTTTCTTTGCCGCTTCACAGCACAGTGCCTTGTACTCCCAAGCTTGCACATGGTGTTAGCAGATATTTAAAGCACTTCAGCCTAGCATTTTATAGGTCATGATGAACTGAGCCTATAAAACAAGTTACTGCAATGAAGTTAATGCAGTCTTAAGAGTGTTACATAGATGGAATGCCCAGTATTCAGCATATTTTTAGCTTGCTGTAGACATATCAATGGGGAGGAAAAGTTCTTACCACATAGATTTTTTTTCCCATTGTAATACAGCAGCTATAGGAACCTTTGAATTTCAATATCTTGTTGCATGTACACATTAAAAAGAGAAAACAAAAGAAGTCAGGTAGCAGAATAATTTATTTAATTGAGCAAGCTGCTGTGAGACCAAAGTCTTACAGTTTGAACACCTTCGAGGGAGAAAGTCTTACTACTTAATGACACTGAGTTGTATAACATTGCATATGGCAAAATAACATATTTTGCTGTTTTTTTGTGTGCAAAGGCATCTATATTCTTTTCTTGGTAGCAATCTGTGATCTTTAACCTTACTGTTCATTGCTTCTCAGATAATTGCTTCTTGTAATATATATCTATATGATGAAGGAGCAATTTTGTAATTTATTTAGTACACACATTTTTCCAGCAGTGTACAATTGTCTTTTCACTATAACTCAGGTTTGTGCTTCTTGTCCTCTGTTTAATACAGTAGTTTAGGCTGAGTTGTTAAGTGTAGCAGTAACCTGACGGTTCTGAACTTACAATCTTTCCCTGTTTACTGAATTTCTTAACAGCACTGAGTACTATTGCACTCATGTAGGTGTTTTCTCATCTAGAATGTAGTAGCACTGATACTGCCTTCAGTATATTATTTTAGTGCCAGCATCATTGGTGGGTATAGGAAACATTATTTACTTTGTATATTTAGCTCCTTAGATAACTTTCCTGCCTTTGTGACAGCAAAAGAACACCTCCTGGAGTTACGTTTAAAACAGGAGCACTTTGGGTAATGTACTGTAGATAGAACACATGTGATTTAGTGCTCAGTTATCATAAATGCCATCAGCAATGCCTTGTTGCTTTCTTATCAGCTGCTTCCTGCTGTCAGCCCAGTGCTTATTTCAATAGAAAAGGATTTACATCAGATGTAATATAGCATTGTGTATGGCTAACATGGGGTTTTTAATTGTGCAGGCACATGCGACTCCTTCAGTGGTAGACAGTTTGATAAAAGGATTAGATCACGAATATTTTGGACACAATTAAACATTATCTGTGCATTAACAGAATCAAGCCAGTGAATTTTCTGTTGTGTTTTTTTACAGAGGTGCTTGACTTGTGTTAAAACTCACCACAGAGTACGCAGGATTTTTGCAGATGTAAAAACAAGCAAACAAAAGTAGATCCTTACACTTCATTTGGCTTAAAACTGGAGGTTCCAAAAACCAGAAGAGTGCACAGCTCAAATCAGTAACTTAATCCCTTAACTTCAAATCACAAATAAGAAAGTGGTATTGTGCTTTCCAAGTTAGCACAGAAGGATACTTTTGCAGAGGAAGTCCTATACCTGGAAGCCCTGCAAGCTTTCTAGATGATAATTAGATCCAGACATCACAGTGGGTAATGAATAACAGTGTTTTGGCCTCTTGCTCAGCATTTTTCTTCAAGTTCTATCGAGCCGTAGAAATCGGTCACACCATAGCCCTGTGGAATTGGTAAATATGCAGTGGTGGGCACGTGGCCTCTGCTGATAAAGATTATAACCCAAAAAGGGTATTCCCTGAGGTGAGTTTACAAAAAACCAATTTATTCTTTTTCACCCTGTAAAACTCATCTTACATTCAGGATCTCGTACATTATTACGAACTCTAATCCTCTGAGTGGGTAATTAACGGACCAGAAAAGCCATTTGTGGAAAGAAAGAGCCATAAGGGTGAAAAATATTTCTCCACTGAATGATCTTTAAGGAGTAAATAATTACAAGAGTGAGAGGTTTGGGATGACCAATCTAAATCTGAACATAATTAGGATGAACACAGTTTGAAAATCGAAGCAGTTGGCATGTGCAACAATTCTCATATCAGAAGACTAATTAAATATTTAAAAGCCCGAACCCCCTTACTATTCACAGAAAAATAACCTGCCACAAAAGGGTCTGTAACTTTGCAGATAATTAGGAAGGGTTACAGGGGGGGTGGAAAAAATCACAGATTGTCTCCAAGGTTCTGCAAGGTCATGTCTTATTATGGTGTATCTTTTATATGGTCTGATAACAAGTTTCTTGCTAATTTAATCTAACTAGGGCATCCCATAGCGATTTCCCATTTCCCTTGTTAAAAACGTGATCATTTTTCTACATGCAAACTGCAATAGGTGAACATTTTTATAAATAATTGCTCCTAAGTGATACAGTCTATAGTACTTTAATTATTCAAGGGGAATACATGCGTTAAAGTTCAGTTAGGGTTGCCCCCACCACACCCCCCATTTGAAATTGTCCTCATCTTGTCCATTGTAGAGGGAAACCAAAGGACACCATGAAATCATGTTGCCTTGATGGCGAGTTCTGTCAATTAGTAAGTCTTATTCTCCTGTTAGAGCTAAGGTACAGCTATATTTCTGCAAACAGAAGAGCTGTGTTAAGCTCAGGAGGGTCATGGTGAGTTAAGCTGAATTTGCATTTAACTGATCTGGAGGTCCAGTTGAAGTATGAACACTAAAAGTGTACTGAGGTTTTTACATTTCAGAAGTTGCAGTAACAAAGCACACCTGTCATTTGAAGTGTCTTATTTTAGTAATTAAAGTGGGTGATTTTTAAAAATATATTGAAGATCTGTGCCAATTAACATGAAGGATAAAGCTTCATGTTTTCAATATTATAATTCTTCAGGTTACTCATTTGATAATGACTCAGGAGCTGTCTTAAGTTATATAACTTCTAACTACATGATGAATATGCTGCATGCCAAGCTATGGATAAAAATGATCGACAGCACTGCAAAAAAGAGGTTTTTACTCATCCTGTGAGCTTTACCTGAGAGTCTTTTCTCCTGCAGGTTTATTGCAGCATTATGCTTCAGGATTTGCACTTGAATTTTCTATACGCTTTAGTGCTGTGCTTCAGAAATAAATATCCCTTTGTAAGGGTCTGATACTATTGCCCAAACCTATGTTTCTCCCCTGAAACCTGCTTAACCCACAAGGCATGATGCTGCACTGAGGCCCATAATCTGTGCATCTCTCTCAGATATGATGCAGCACTACTAAAGTTTTCATTACTAAATATGCATAGCTGCAGGCTGTTTATTTTGTTTAACTGGTGGAACATTTCATTGGGTCTTTAGAACTGATATGTTTCAGAAATGTGGTTCTGCTTAGCTTCGTTGTTGTGCTAAAACACACTGCCTGTAATCCCATGCTGTGTTTTGCTTGCAAATACACATGAACATAAATAAGACGACAAGATCATGAATATGACTTTATCACATTTCTTCTTCCTCAGGCAGGGTTGTGTTAGAAACATTTCTTCTAAAAGGCAGGTTTCCTCTGCTTCTACTGTTGCAGGGTTTGGGTTTGCACCTATGCAAACATCACCAGGAGATTGTTCCCTTTGCACACCTCATTGCATTTCTCGATACCTAGTTCTGCTGTCTTTGCATTACAATCTGTTCACAGGCTCTGGTAGTGCTAACAGAACAGGTCTTTCATATATGTGGTAGAAAAGTACTGGGGGTAGAAAGATGGTATTATAAAAGCACTTTAGAAATTACCAAGAGAAGTCATGAGTTACATATTCTACTGAAATCTACATTTCTTCTTCTTTTTCCTCCCTTTCCCTGCCTTCCCCCTTTCCCCACCTTTCCCCCCCACCCCCCCCCATACTTTATTGGAGCACTGGAACAGGCTGCCCAGAGAGGTTGTGGAGTCTTCTCTGGAGGCTTTCAAAAGCTGCCTTGATGCATTCCTGTGTGGCCTGCCGTAGGTGATCCTGCTTTGGCAGGGGTTTGGACTTGATGATCTCCAGAGGTCCCTTCAAACCCCTAACATTCTGTGATCTCACGCTCCAGTTTCAGGTTGATAATAACAACCCCATAATAATAGAGGTTGCACCAATAAACAAGGTACTTGGAACAAGGATGAATTGTACCACATAAAAAATAGTTCAGATAGTTTAAATGTAAGTGGGAAGATTTGTCTTTTTCAGCGACTCCACTGAGTTTAGAGAACATGAACACTAAAAGACAAGCAGGTCATAACTAGATGTATTAAAATTGTAAGGAGAGGTTGAAAGCAAGAATTACTTTGACATGCAAGTCTGATACACGTTCATTGATAGTGAAGCAGACTGGATAATACTAAGAAAGGCCTGTGGGAGTTGCATGTTTTCTTTTGTGTGCTATTGTCTGTTTGGAGTTTTCATCCTTAATGTGTACCTTAGACTCCCACAAGATTACCTTGTATAAAGAAAACACAATTAAATATTACTGCATATTTATTGAGTGAACAACACTATGGTGCACCTTCTTCTACAATATCAATTATACACTATTTACCTTCCTTATGTCATGTTTACTCAGTAAGTGGGAAGGTTGAACAAATCATCAGTATTACGTGTAATAGAAAAATAGAAACAATTTTCTCATTTTTTTTTATCCCAAAATATTTTTCATCCAAACCCACCAAGTTTATTGTTGTAGTGGTCATATTGCCAAGTGCATAGAAAATTCCAAGACTGGGTTGTGAATTTTCAAGCCAATTTCTAGCATGGTTTATTGCTTTAGCAGTCAAAGGAAGATCGTCAGTATCCAGAAACAATTCTCTTTTATACATGCTCATGTATGATCTCCCAGTTTTTCCTTAGATTATGAAAACTATTACCACTGCACACTAAATTCATCTTCCCTTTGAGCTAGGTAAAACAGGTGCAGGGTTTTTTTTTTCATGCTTGTTTCCCTCCTAATAGATTTAGAGATTCTGACTTGAAAATAATTTCTAGGAAATTTCATACACGAGTAAGCAAAATTGCCTGTGTGGCATCCTGGGTTGTGTAAAAATGGTTGCAGGACTATGTCTGTCTTCAAGGAAGCATGGCTCTATAGGAGTGTGTGTGCTCACTCTTCCTGCCTGAGTAGGGTTGAGCTCCTGCTGCTGCAGTTGCTGGAGTGCTATGGGTAGCATACTGATGGCTGCCCAGTGCTGCTTCAAATCAGGGTTTCACGGCAAAGCTTGAGGTTTTTTAGCAGGTCTTTTTTTTCAGGCTTTGGTTAGGCTAAATTTTCTAACTTACTAGGTTTCAGAATGTAATAGTGTATTTCTTTTGAGGTGAAATTGGAACTCAGAATGTCAATACATTCCTTTAAAAAACTTTATCTACTGTGGTGTATATTTGTGCCTATATGTGTATCTGTACACACCCCTCAAAACAAATCTCTGTTTTCTGGCTTTTATATGTAAGTTTTGTCCAAGTTTTGTATGAGTTTGTAAAACATAGCATTTAAGTAATGTCTGACATTTTCATTCATATGTTATTTTAATAACAGGAGTGGAGGTGTAGTGTACATCCATCCAAAAGCAGAAGTGCATCTCTCATGGCAGTCGTAGACCTAATAGGAATACACATATAACAACAGCCAGTTACTCTGGGTCTTACCAGAGGTTTTACCTAGAGGTTCAGGAATTTCTCATTTAAAAATACTCTATTGTTAAAAGTCAATATATGGAGTGTAGTCATTCCACATTCCCATCTCTTTTTACTCAGACTGCAGCTCACCCAGGGTGAATAAGGAACCAGAAGACCATATGGACTATGTGGTGCTACAACTCAGAGTTTATGTGCCTCAAGTGGTGTTTAAGCAGATTGCTCCAGGCGATATGTAGGAACATGTCATCATGCTAGCTTTTAAGTATTTAATCAATATGCTGAAAGAGAAATATTGTCAGATCTGACTTAAAAGTTTCAAAACATACCAAGATAGATTTCTTAAATGCATTGACAGTTTTATTAAAAAATAATTTTATTTCTTAAATGTGGCTTTGTAGTGTATATTTTTTTCCTTTTAAAAGTGAAGTACACATGACTTTCTGTGTTTGCCAATTTTACCTTGCTTAATGTGAAACACTGCATTAACAGAAGTGCAGAATAAGAATACCCTGAATTATTTTGATAGCCCATTTCTGGCTAGACGTGAACCCATGTCTTTTTCAAAATAGCATAATGTTTCTTTTATGATGCTGTCTTTGTCAAAGTTACATATACAAAACAAAAACCTTTGAAGGCTAAATTTTATAACGTGGACATTATTTCATACATACCTTAATGATGCAAACTGCAAGAACCACTTGGAAAGGAACTGCAAGTATCTTGATGTGACTGATGTGACTTACCCATAAAGGTGACCTCTTCCCTTAGTCAGTGAGTTTGATCCATGAAATGCTAATGTCTTTCCAGAATCTGCTGCTCAGATTCCAGTACTTCAGTTCCTGGTCCAGTCATGATATACTGTGTTTTTCGTTCTATTGCTGGAGTATTTGTTCAAGTCCACAGATGTTACATTTTTCATCTTCCTTAGAACAGTGGTGAAAAATGGCCTTTGGCAGAAGATAATGAAATTTTCTTAATTTATATTTTCAAGCAGAAGCTTCAATTGAAAATGGCATCCTATGGCCTGGAGACATAGCTCTAGTGCAAGTTTCAGGGGAGCTGTAATAATAATGCAGTGCCAGCAGTGACGAGGAACGATGGGACAGTGAAGAAGTAATTTCAGAAAGAAGAGAGTGTGTACCAAAGCTTTGTTACAGCATATCTAATGATCTGCTGAAGATTCCCAATGGCTTTTGGGAGCATGACAGGAGAAACTAATGTTATCTTGCCAAAACAGGAGCCCTTGCCTAATCAGCAGAACAAGATTATTGATCAAAACACCTCACAGAATACATTGCACGTGGAATCTCGTCTGCATACATTGCATGGAGAAAAGTGCAATAATGAGCATAAGATAATATAAAAAAAAAAAAGGCAAAAGCAGTTTGTTGGAAATTGCACAAGTCAAGATTAAGAGTTGAAATACAAACAAATTATCGTGTAAAGTACAGCTGGGATGTGGCTCCATCAAAAGCAGAAGATACTTGCTAACAGCCTGACTGGACAGCTGCTTTACTTGCCTTTTTTGCTATATGCAACTGAAACGTGAAGGGGCCACTCCTCATTTGCACAGCCTTCTTCCTAAGGTGAAAGGAGTTCAGACATTGTACTCTAACTGTTAATTAAACACTCCATTTGATTTTTAGATTACTCTAAGCAATGCATCTGCATTACAAGAATGTAACCTTTCTTCATTCATACTAACATACTGAAGAAAGGAGTGTTAGAATACACGATTGTTCCATGCATTCATGAGAATAGCAATACTTCCTAGGAAACATTTCCCCTTGCAAACCTTTTGCCACTGTTAGCAGAGGAACCTGAATTATCATTCCCTCAGTGCTACAGTTAGTCTTAAACTGACAAGATTTCAAATATAATTCATATGTTGCCTTTCATAAATCAGCTGTTACTGAGTTTGTATAGAGTTCTTTGCAGAACTGCTTTATTTCCTTGTAAATGACAAATTCATTGTATCATAAATCTTTGTGGAAATTGTCAGTGTCTTAAGTGTGAAGACGTTTCTCAGTGTGAGATCATCTGAATTTTAAGATTGTAAAAGAAAACCTGAGACTTTACATATTTTAACATATACTAAAGAAGTATGCAGTGAAGTAGATTACACTTAAATGATATTTAAAACCTACAGAAAACTGTACAGACACTGAAACACTAAAGAATTGAGATTTAACTTCTTAAACAGGCAGAAACTGACAGATGCTGTAGTTGCTGCTGGGTTCTGGGTTTGGGATTTTTTTTTTTAGGTTTCACAGGAATTGAAATATGACAACTATGTAACAAAGTTACCTGAATGTTCACTTTTAAAAACATGAATGTCTTAATGAAGTGTCTTTAACTTGAAATCTTAGAAATGCATGCAAATCACAACCTTACATTAAAATTACTCCGGTATTATAAAATGTGACCATCAATGCAGAAAAAGCAGTGATTTGAATGTAAAAAACTACAGCATACTTCACAAATCCTTCTATTCATTTAGTTACCCAACTAAACTTGGGGAGGAGGTGGTGGTGTTTGTAGCACTGCTGTGTACTGCAGCAGTGGGCATAGGATCTCCTTCATTATGGCCAAAGGTTAGTGAAAGGTGACCATGTGCACAACAGGTGAAATATTGTATGGAGAAATAGTCACATGCTTTTAGAAAGTCAGCAACTTCCTGTAAACACCACTCAGTGCATGAAATTTGACGTTTGACACTGGCACTTACTGTGCAAAAAAAGAAAATGCATCATTTTCTTCTGAATTCTTGTTATACATCCTTCCCATACAAGCTGGCATGAAGTTCGTCTCAGTTTTCCAACTGAATGCAGCGTTCTGAGTCTTTCACTGGTGGAAAATAAAAGACAAGAAAACAACTTTTTGTGGGGAAGTTTAAGAGTCCATCTTATGGAAATGATTTACAAATACTGCTAGTAGGTTTAGTTGGTTTTGTTGTTTGTTTTTTTTTTTTCCCCACAGCTTCCCAGACCTTCATCAGTTTCACTCTCAAGCAATTTTGCAGAATATTTATCCATTTTATTTTATAACAAATCAATATTTCTCTCTTAATTGCCACCCATTCAAGTGTAAAATGAAATTTTCATACAGCTCAAAGCTGTGGAAACCATTACACTGAATGATGCACTAAACGGCGTTTTCCCAGGGATTATTTTGGCTTTAGTATAAGGTTTTCACTAAAGAAACAGGCATTTAAGGAAATTAATTACAAAATCTTTTATCCAACAGTTTCTCATGCTGGTTAGTCTGACCTGCAGTGTGGGGCATGAAAAAAGCCCATATGGGGGTTAGAACAGAGAGGTTTTGAGCCATATTACCTTTTAACTGGCTCCTGGTACACAACGCACACAAGAGCAGCACTTTGACCTTTATATGAGTACAAGAAAGTGAGGCTGTGGTGCATTTTGCATGGAGCCCTCAATATAGGAAGGACATGGACCTGATGGAGCAGGTCCAGAGGAATGCCATGAAAATGATCAGGGTTTGGTGCACCTCTGCTATGAAGACAGGCTGAGGGAGCTGGGGCTGTTCAGCCTGGTGAGGAGGAGGCTCCGAGGAGACCTAATAGTGGCCTTCCAGTACCTGAAGGGGGCTACAAGAAGGGTGTAGAGAACTGTTTGCAAAGGCTTGTAGTGATATGATGAGAGGCAATGGCTTCAAACTAGAGAAGAGCAGGTTTAGATTGGATGTTAGGAACAGGTTCTTTACTATGAGGGTAGTAGATGTACACTGGAACAGGTTGCCCAGGGAGGTGGTTGGAGTGCCATCCCTGGAGATACTCAAAGTGAGGCTTGACAGGGCTCTGGGCAGCCTGATCTAGTTGGGGATGCCTCTGCTTACTGCAGAAGGCATTGGACTAGATGACCTTTGGAGGTTCCTTCCAATCCAGACCATTCTATGAATCTATGATTTTTCAGTATTGCACATTCAGTACAGATTTTCTCTGCAATGTTGGGTGCACATTTCATAACTGCAGCATGAGTCTGAAAGCCATTGGATGTGTCCTATTTGTTGCAGACTCTCTACTGTGTAAGCTGTTGCAGTGAATTACAGTGCTATCATGGTGTCACACCTGTGCAATAGCTGCACAAGGTACCTGCCTGTGCTATCTGGAAAGTCACTGAGTCACTGCCACAAGCAGCACAGAGGTGGCAGGTGGATTCTTTATCATCTATGTGAATCCATGGTTGTGTATACAGAATCCCTGGCTACTTTCAATTAGTTCTGTGAACCTTATGAGGCTAGAAATAATTAAAAAAATCCAACCAACCAAAACCAAAACAAACACTGATGAAGTCAAAAGAGTTGTTTACAGGTTTGCTCAGCAAGAGGCCCAGCATGTCTTGGCCAGCTCTGTGCTAGTTTGATGAGTATATAAAAAGGGTAGTGATTTATATCAGACTTCTTCAAATGCATTTGCTCTACCTATTATGAGGTAGTGTGAATTATTCTTATACCTGTTGGGAACATACAGCTGTGGAAAATTGTTGATACACGACAGATTATTTTAGCTTGGGGTGTGGTATTCATTCAGGGAGTGTGGGAAGTAGCAGGGCAGTAGAGAAGTTGATGTACAGCTGGAGTCAAAGGCTAGACTATTACTTAAGTTCAGACTCCTGTTATTCAGTTTGCTGACAAACAAAACTAACCCATGAGAAGATCAGCCAAGCTCTTTTATTCACCAAACTCCCTGACCTCATTTTTTCTTCCACTTCCTTCTGACTGTTTTTTTCTGTACTACATTTTGACCTTCTCTTTAGGGTTATATGATTGTTATTCCATTTTTAACTTCCAAGTTTTTGTTTTGTTTTCTCCAGAAAAATGAATAGTTGTCTAAAATATCTTGGTTATTATTATTATTTTTAAAAAAACTTTAGAAAACATTAAATTCAGTAGACTCTGTGGTTAGAGGCATTGTAATTAAGTTTTTCTTTGTATGAAAACGCATTGACTTATATTGCTAAGCAAATCATACATGTTTCAGTAATTAGCCTCCCCTAAAATACATGTTAATTGATTTCTCTTGCAGTTCTTGTTCTTTTGCTTTTCTTATTTCCTCAGACAACCATTCTTTACCTCTTCCTGTACCCTAACAGAGGAAGCTTAAGTGTCTACCAATTGTCTCCAAAATGATTAAAATGGAAATGCTAATGTTTTGTCTACAATAACGGTTCCAACCAAAGTATTTTCCTTGAATCACAACAAAATTCTCTCTGAAATGTAAAACCATGCAACAGTCTGTGTATCTCTAAAGATGAAGGAATTGCTCATTTCTATTATTGTACTGTATTCAAAATTACACATTTTTTTTCATTTTATATCATCTTTGTTTTTGCTTTGATTTTATTGAACACTAGTATCAAATCAGTATATATTTGGGACAGCTATCTCTATGAGTAGGAATACTGACATTGGAGATAACATCGACCTGCAAATTTAAAAGTATAAATCCTCAACTGAAATACTGTCTTGAAGCCTTATTTATGGACTTTCACTGATGTAGTATTAATTACTTTTGTTGGTTTATGGATTGGACTGCCCAAGTGTGAAGAGAGTTAGCACTGCATATAGTACTTTAGCACGAACTTGTAAATTAAATAGAATTTAAAATTAATTAACTTACTTTATTTTCCCATTACAGGTGCAACAACCGAACACAGTGTATAGTAGTTACTGGGTCAGATGTGTTTCCTGATCCTTGTCCTGGAACATACAAATATCTAGAAGTTCAGTATGAATGTGTTCCTTATAGTAAGTATAATCTTTTTATTCTTGCTCACTTCCTCTGGCCCTCACAATTAAAGCTGGAGTGCCATTAGATGGAAAAGAAGCATATGTTTCTGGCCCACAGACCCATTATGCATGCAGAGCACTTGCAGACTAGGGTCTCCAATTAGCTTCACAAAGTGTGGAAGGAAGCCATGGTGTGATGCTGGCCAAGTGTCTGTCTGTGTTCTTAAGTGTTTGGCTTTTAAGGCTACTGTTTTTCCAGAAAACAAACTCAAATTAGCTATTCAATAGGCCAGATAGAAATTTGTAATTTTGCCCACTACCAGTTGCTGACAAATTGGCTTGGCTCACAGACTTCTAAAGCAGGAATTGACTTCAGTTTTAATCATGATCTGCTTGAAAAGCTACCCGCTGTTGTGATGACTTCGGTTGCACAGCAAAACCCTACACTGACACTTGGAGGCAAATGCCTCAGTTTGAGGACATTGTAAGAAGACTTTGTGCTTCAGGGGCACATTCCAAGTGAATTATTCAGAGTGAATAATTATTAAGTTGCTTGGGCTTGATTCTTAAAAGCAATGGGGGAAAGAGTGAGAAAGATACATGTTCACTTTTAATGTAAAGAGAAAATACAAGTTGTGCCTTGAATCAACTGAAAACAAAATACTGAAATCGTATTGAGATAGAAAATTCTGAAGTTACAGCTACTTCAGCAGTTTTGTACAATATTTTTTCTAATGCCAGAATCCAGTAGCTTTAGACATACTTATTTCCTTGCAATAATTAATGCCTTTTTTTTTTTCATTTACTTGTATGTACGTTTATAAAAGTTCTACAGATTCAACACTTTTAACTGGTTTTGCTTTCTTGTAAGGTCATTCTTTGCAGGGACTTCTCCCTCGTCCCCATAACTCAGCAGAGAAATAGCTGTGTTTGCAATGGAATCTGAGCAGTGCACTGATCATTCCCTTAAGTTATTATTAAGCGTGAATTTCTTGATCTGCAGTAATCCTTAACCAAAGTCACATTTTCTGTTGGTACAGGAAACAGGCCAGGTCTGAGATGCAAAAACACTGTGGTGACATTGTATGTCCAAAAAGGAAAGAAATGAGTTCTGGCATAAGAAAGGCTATGTCAAAACCATCCATATTGTTTCCTGCACAATTTTAAAATTTAGACTTCTTAAACTGAAGTACTGCTTACTCTTACTCTTCACCACATTGAACCTTCACTGTTGTAAAAGGCCAAACACAGATCATCTGTTTTTTCTTCATTTCTGCTGTGTCATTGTGAAATGGTTGCTTGCTGATTTTTTTTTTCTGTACCATTGTAGGATTGGAAGCCTACTGTATACAGTGATCCCTAGTACCATTCCTCCTGTGTGTAGTATCGGTGGCTTGTTATAACTGTTCTTCTTGTGCCACTTTTGAGGAGTGATGTCTTGCCCCAATCTAACCAAAGTTTTGTTCCACTAAGATCACTTTCACTTTAGCTCTATTTTCACTTCCCAAATTCTCAGAAAGAGGGCAGTGCATCTGATTCCAAACCATAAGGTCAGTCAAATGACAAGAGGTTGTTTCCAGTTCCAGTAGGCTAGCTCATAGAGAAAAAGTGTAATGCAAATAATGTTAAAACAAAATTTTTTATGCTGTTTTAGGAAGAGAAGTGTGGATATTGCTATCTACGGGAATCTTTTCTTTTCCAGTTTTCAGAAGTATAGTACCACAGCGCGGCCTACCCTGTACTCTAACGTGTAGTTGTTCTACTTTTAAAGTGCTTGTTTTTGTTCACTGTCAATTGCTTTGGTTACCTGTTGAATTATGTAATTCTGTGTCTATCATAATTCAGGATTCTGGATGCTTCTTGTCTTTCAAAGTCTATAAGTTTTGGAATTTGTGAACTGCAGTATGTACATTGGTGACTCTGTGCCCAATTCCAGAACTGTGAGAGGCATTGCTTGTTATTACCAGCAGTCATCAAAAATGTTTCCAGTTACTAAAATCGGTTTGGAAGTTTGATACCAAATCACATTGTGCTTCAGTAGCCATTTCTGTTATTGACCATCTTTCTTCCCTGTCCCACAAAGCCTATCCTGATATTATTCCAAGTCCCTTTTTTAATGCCTGGTAAACTCCAGTTACCAAGTTTAATTTCTTTCTCATTCACTTGTTCCAGTGCTCCATATCCAAACATACAGAAAGTCTGAAATCATTGTTTGCAAATAACAGCTGTCCCTGCATGAGAGACTTGTTTGGAAGGTGGGATAGGCTTTTGTGGGTCTAGGAAGGGAAGTTTTCAGTAATCATAGCACTTCTAATAGAAGTTCAGTTACGGTTCTTACTTTTTCTGAACTTCATCTTCAGTTACTGCAAAACTGCAAAATTTGCTGTGTCTCACAGTGACACTTTTCAGTCCATGCAAGATTACAAATCACCATTATATCAGCTTTTGTGGTAAAAGATGGGAGTTGTTACACACTAGAGTTGGTGTCACCTTTATACAAAATGCAGTTTATGAGTTCCTTTATGCCTTGCTAGTCTCCAGAAATACATAGCTGCTTTTCTGATCCTGTATACTGATTGAGCTTTCTCTGGATTTTATATTTGTTGCCCTCGTAAGTACTTAATGAAAAGCTTCCTTTTTTCCATCTGAAAGTGTAGACAAAAGAAAAAAAAATCTATTGAGATACTCAGTTGGATCTCCAATGAAGCTAAAATTCTAGACAAATTTGATAGGCATTGCTTTGTCCTAAAATAAGAGTGTTATTGATTAAATCACAGAATGCCATACCTGACATTTCTCTCAGTTATGATGTGCAATGTACTTTGATACTTTGACTGAATAACGAAAGTCAGCTGTTTTATAAAGAAGACCATTAAAACATTTTGTACATCTGTGCATTTTTATTTTGAGTCTTTTTTGGACTCAGGGATTTAATGGAAAAAAAAACCCGAAACCAACATTTTAAAGTGTTGTATTGATGGGCCTTTGCAGCATTTGTTTATTTCAGTAAGCCCATCTGTCCCTGAAAAATGTGCAGCTGTACACCAATGCATGAAGAGCAGACATGCCAGTAATGATTTTAGTTATCCCTATCTTTTTCCCTCCTCTCCTATTACTAATTCTAAGCAGGTACAATATCAGTATTGCACTTTGGCAAGGAATAAACTCACACATAAAATTTCAGTAACAGAATCATCCGAAAGTCATTAACACTGACTGAGACTCAGGAATTCACCTCAGAATACATCTTCTGTTTGCTTGGATAACTCAAGAATTACAAATTGCAGACAACCAAGTATTTTACCTAAAGGTGTATAAATGAACAAAGGCTGGAAAAGCACTGCTCATTTTGAGCATATTAACCCCCTCCCACTCCCCCATAAAGTTTTGGAATTGTTCCCTGAAGAAACACTAGATCAGCTTAGCCAGTACCATTCTCTCAAAACAATCATATGTAATTTTGTTACATGAAACTGAAAATCCCAAACTTTATATGAAACATATAGATACGTTCTCTAGAATAATACTGCAATACTGAAAATGTAATAGCAGCGCAAATAGTTTTGATACAGTTCCTTGGCACCGGCAGCTGCTGTTACACAGATTGGTACATCTGTCATTTGCCAGGTCATTTTATGAAACTAAGGGAGCATACTTAAAAGGCTACTGAGTATATGAAATAGATTTTATTGCAAATAATGATTGGAAATCTATTTACTAGCTCGACTTCAGCTATATGTCTTCCTGTAATATGTTCCTTAAAACTTCCTTGGGGAAAAATTGCTGTAGTAATATAACTTTGTTAATCGGGTTCAGTTTACGTTTTCCATGTATGGTGGCCAGATGGATGTTTCTTTTCAACACTTAGTATGACTGTCTTCGCATACTAGCTTGCTGATTGGGGCTTAAATCGATGAAGCTGGAGAATATCTAAATGATCTAAATGTTAATTTTTTCTCTTCTCTTTTCCTCTTGCTTACTGTTCTTTTGCTTCTTTTTTCTAGATGTTTTTGCTTATTCCTTCTAGTCCGATTTTGCAGTTATAGACTAAGAAGTGGCAAAAAAATCTCAAGATTCATATTCAGAAAAACAAAATAAAGCCTAGTGAGAGTTAAAGGATGCAAGCTGCTTTCTTTACAAGAAAGAAAAGCAGAGGAATGTATGGGGCAAAGATGGGGGAGGGTTTATTAAGTACGCATACAAACATATTTAATGAATATACTGCATTTTGGTTTATAATGATCTGATTAATATGTATATGTGCGCATGCACATATATGATAAAATAATGTGTCATTTAAAAACTAACTTGATCTCTTATACTTTGAGAAGATGAGTATGTATAGCATGCATTAGTAAAGTCATTCATTATTTATTCAGGTTCACTAAGTGAAACTACATGCCAACATATCTGTATTGCCTTCTTAATCTACTAAAATGATTGATCCATGTTCACTTGTGTAACCGTAGAATCTCTCTCCTGCTAGGTTTTCCTGTTGTCTGTTTTCTCTTTATCCAATATAGTGCAGTTCTTATTCTCCCTATATTTAGCGTCTGTTACTAATTTAATCTTTAGATTAATAGTCAATTTATGTTAATCTTCTTTCTTTTTTCCTTGCACTTTTTTATTTTTCTTCCGATGCTTAAAATAGAAGTGGAGCAAAAAGGTAAATAACGTATACAGTCCAAACCCCAGCTCCTTGTTATGTGCCTTATGGATGTTAACCTCTTCCCTTCCCCTCCCCACAACACTCTTATATTATGATAATCAGCAGGATCTCATAAGTACACCTCATAAAGAAGTCGACTGTTTGCAATAAAGTGACTTGGCTGCTTAAAGTAGGTGGCGGGGTATAGTGTCTGAAATACTTGGGCTGGAGGGAAGACTCCCTTGCTTTTTTTCTCTCCCTTTCTCTTTGTCTTTCTTTCCCTCTCTTTCTCTCACCCTTGGGTAAATTCCTGTTAATCAAGTGTCATCTTGCCTGGCTTCCAGAACCCTCTCCATAGCATGCCATGGTTACAGGGTTTCCTGGTTTGTTTCATTCATTGCTTTGGTTGTGTTTTGTTTTCTCTGCTCCGAATTGCTTTCTTTATATACCTGATAATTTGTTTTGTTCCTTTAATTTTAATCGAGGCACCTCCTTTTTCAGCCTCACCACTTCTTAAAGTTCTAAACAAGTCGATGTGATTTTTTTTTGGACTGAAATGACCTAGCGCACTGCTGCACACCAGTTAAAAGCTCTGGAGCGTTAATGTGTACTCACTAAAAGTCTAAGATGAAAATGCAAGAGTAACTCTACATTTTCAGCTGTCTGTGTATGCCATTGAGCCTTGTTCTGTACTAGTGAAAAGTTTCCATCCACTTTCCAAACTGGTACAGCAGGAATATGGTAACTTTAAGAAAAGTGGATGATTAAAGGTGAAAATTGCATTAATTGTAACATGAGGTATAATCTAGTGCCAATTAAATTGATTTTTTTTCTTCCTGACACAGTCATTATGATTTACCTACTTTTTTTTCTTTTTTTTTTCTTTCTTTTTATTATGAGACAGTCTTAATTTGACATAATTCTTGTTTTACTTCTCTCTGTGACTGTTAGTTTTTGTTTGCCCGGGGACGTTGAAAGCAGTTGTGGACTCACCGTATTTATATGAAGCCGAACAAAAAGCAGGTGCTTGGTGCAAAGATCCTCTCCAGGCTGCAGATAAAATATACTTCATGCCATGGACTCCATATCGCACTGATACTTTGATAGAATATGCTTCTTTAGAGGACTTCCAAAATGGACGCCAGCAGACAACGTATAAACTCCCAAATCGAGTGGATGGTACTGGATTTGTAGTTTATGATGGCGCTGTCTTTTTTAACAAGGAAAGAACTAGGAACATAGTAAAATTTGACTTGAGGACTAGAATTAAGAGTGGAGAGGCCATAATCAATTATGCTAATTATCATGACACCTCTCCATACCGATGGGGAGGAAAGACTGATATTGACTTGGCAGTTGATGAGAATGGCTTATGGGTAATTTATGCTACGGAGCAAAACAACGGGATGATAGTAATTAGCCAGCTGAACCCCTACACCCTGCGTTTTGAGGCCACCTGGGAAACAGCCTACGACAAACGGGCGGCATCCAATGCTTTCATGATATGTGGTGTCCTGTATGTGGTGCGCTCAGTGTATCAGGACAATGAGAGTGAGACTGGCAAGAACACTATCGATTACATCTACAACACCAGGTTAAGCAGAGGCGAGCACGTGGACATTCCTTTCCCCAACCAGTACCAGTACATCGCCGCAGTGGATTATAACCCCAGAGACAATCAGCTGTATGTATGGAATAACAACTTCATTCTGCGATATTCTTTGGAGTTTGGCCCACCTGATCCTGCCCAAGGTAAGAATTTGGGTTTTCTCATTTTTAATCTCTCTGCACTTCCATTCAGATAATGGTGTTACCATATCTTTGGTCTTAGACTTGGCTCCTGTGGCAGAAAGGCAAAGAGGGGGGTGGTTTGATTGCACTGCACCAAGCAGTACAGCATTAAAGTGGCGCAGGGCAAATTTGCAGAAACTGTAAAGAGAAGTAGAATTGCTTTACTTGGTTTACAGGCCTGTGCTTTTCTTTTTCTTAGTTTATTTTTTTTAAATACAAATATTTCCCTTTTCTGTGATTGAGAATGAGTTGGGGAACTGCTTATTTACTTTACACCATCAGTCAGTTTGACTTCTACAGCTGAACTATATTTGAGTTCATTCATGCTGAGCCAGAAGCCAGTTTACATCCATTCAGTGTACCTGACTTATGAATTGATTACAACATACATGCAGACCTTTTAACTTCTTGGTGCCAGCAGCTGAAAGTGATGTGTGCTGGGAAGTCCCAGAGGAGATGTATGGGGTTAATCTACAATACCGAGTATTAATGTTTTTCTGCAGCCCTATTTTCACAGTTTCTAATGCAGGGTTAGACGAGATGATGCAACACTTTTTCAGAAGGTTTCTCAGTAATCCCATTACAATTGCAATTCAGCTCACTTGAAGTTAGAACAGCTACCTAAAACGAAAGACACTAACTGCCAAAATAGGAAAGAAAGATGAGGTCTTAGTTCTCAGAAATCCCTAAAAATGATGTGAACAGGCATAGCTAAGTACTGACATCTGCAGAGGAGAGCAAATACCAAGAGAAATGCTCTGAGGCTGAAGGTGCTTGTAGCAAGAAACATAATGTTGATGAACTGCTTTAGCAATGGAGGTAATAACTCCACTTTTCTTACCTAACTGGTATGCATGTTTAACAGCCATTCTTTCTACTTCAAAAAAGTAGTAATAATGGCTTCTCACCATGTAAAGCAGATTCATGAGCAGCAGTACAAATTACACACAATTATTTCAACATACCCTATACCCACATAGCTTTCCCAGGTACAAAAGTAAATAAGACACAGCAGAAACAATGCATAAGTAATCTCCAAAGCCAAGTGGTATCTGTCCACTTTGTCTCCTGCAGACCACCCTGGAATACATGGCCAAGCTCAACTAGGTTCCAGATGATTTGGGTCTGTGCTCTGTCTGCTGGCAAGCTTTGTCTCTCTGTCAAGCTAATCCATTCTTTAGGGAGGCTTTGGACTGCTCTTAGCAGGGACATACCAACCTCTGTAATTAGAAATAAAGTAAAGCTTTCATTTTCTTACATTCTCATGCATGTCACTTTTCATTCGGTTTAACTAAGATGAAGATGCATTCTAAATTCTCCAAAGCTTTAATAGTTAGAGGAGAAAATGGAGGTGCAGCTCTAAGTAGCTTTTGCAGTTCAGGCAGCTGCCATGAATGTAGCAAAAGCTAATCTTTAAATCATCGCACTGAAGGAAAAGTGTTAAGGAAGAGCAGGGAGAGAAGAAAAGGCTTTGTGGAATCCTTCCTTTGCTTCAGTAAACAACCAAAGGTCTCCAGTAAGACATTTTATAATGTTTTTATTATGAGAGAGTCTCCAAGATCCTAAGTTACAATACATGTGCTGGCTATATCCTATCTAATCATAGAATCATAGAATCAGTCAGGGTTGGAAGGGACCACAAGGATCATCTAGTTCTAACCCCCCTGCCATGGGCAGGGACACCTCACACTAGATCAGGCTGGCCAGAGCCTCATCCAGCCTGGCCTTAAACACCTCCAGGGATGGGGCCCAAACCACCTCCCTGGACAACCCATGGAAGTATCAGGAAAAGATCTGAACATCTACCAGCATGCCTTCAAGTTCCTGGGTTCCTTACTGGCATGCAAGGTAGGGGGGAGAAACGGCTTTTTCCAAGCAGATCTAGAAAAGAAGTGGTCCAGGGCACACTGCAGGGTGATTGCCTCTCATCAGAGTTCTTTGCCCAGTCACCCGTGAAGACAGAGAAGGAATGCTTTTTGAGTGGTTTATGAGTTTTGATTTTAAATGCATGTTGACATCAGCAAATATATTTTCATTAAGGCCTTTTTAAAATATTGAAACCATATGAAGACACTAGGCTTACTTGAGAATGTGAGGCATATGTTAACAAATGGTATTTTTCCTTATGTAAAGCCAATATCCAATATTTCAGTTTTGTATGGATCTGTACAGAGAAGATCTAAGAATATACTTCAGTTCATTTCCTCTCCTGCCTAAGTCAATTGCCTGTAGTTAAAGACTATTAAACTAAAGGAAAAATTATCTAATGTGCTTGTCCTTGAGATGTACTGCTATAAAACCAAGAAGAGATTCTGTACAGTTTCTAATTCTTATTTTATTTGTATTATCTTTTCAGTTCCTCTTTGTTTCAGTGTAAAGTCTGTATAAATTGGAAAGTGGTCCTTCTGTTGTGACAGAGTTAAAGGATCTATATAGGTAAAAAACATTCAGAGGTTTTTATCTCATACGGATTTAGATCAGATTTTCAGCAGAACTGATGAAGGGCAGTTGGGGTTTCTTTTGTTCTGGTTTGGTTTGGGTTTTTTGTGGTAGAGTAAGGTTTCTTAATCATCTGCTCAGAGACATAGGTGTTAGGATAACAATCTAAGCTACCTAGCACAAGAACCTTCTTTTAGTGTCTTCTGCAATGGTACATTAATATCAAGTATTTAATGGTGTCACAAGGTCAGTGCCTCAGAAGTGGAAGTCGTGGCCTTCTCTGTTCAAATGGTTAATTTGGGGTCATTGTGGGAAACGCAGCAATCTCTATTCCCTCTGTTGCTGTGGGAGCAATAATGACACGACACAAACTGATGTGTTTTTTTTCCCCCATCTATCTGTCTTGATTATCAGTTCTTGTCTACAGCATAGCATCCAGCTACTGAGTGCTTCAAAAACAATAGTCTTTCTTCCTATGTGAAAAATGGATTTGTCACATTTGAGCCACAGTTTTGAGCTCAAGGGTTTACAATTGCTCCTAGGACCAAAATCCAAATCTGCCCTTTTTTTTCTCTGTCGTTTCTTTCATTTTTAATCTGCCTATTGAAACCTCTAAAATACTAGAGGTTATAATTAACCTAATGTTGACCTTGCCCTTGCTGCAAACCTACGCCATTTTGTCCTCTAGCAACTTGTTCATGTTATGTCCATAATCCTTATTTTCTTAATCTTCAGGAGAACTATTCAGATTTCTAGAACTGTGGATGCTGCAGCCAGGCTGCTGTTTTACCCTGGCAATGCAGTCTGCTGCCCTTAGAGCTCCCCACTTAACCTCATTCTTCATGTGTTGTGTTTTTCTTCTCTCTTCTCATGGGAATCACAGTATGTAGATGTAGAAATGCTTTTCAGAGCTACAGCTGGCATGTACTGCTCAGAAATTGCAGAAAATCACATTTTCTAATGTTAAGTGTAAAAATTACATTTAAAAATCAAAACCTTAATTCAGAAATAAAATAAAATGCATCAAGCTCTGCAAAAAGCCACTATGAAAAATGCAAAACAAACCAGAGTTTGTCTACCCTAGGTAAAATGAATGGATGTGTCCTGTTACATTCTTGCTAACGAAGGTAACCAAGAAATCTTAAGTTAAAGGATCATGAAGAATGTAGGGAATTTTTCCCCTAAAAAATTATTATAAGCATTACATTGTAAGGTTTCCTTGGTAACAAAAAGAAGATAAATCCCTTTGTTCTGTGTTAGTGTGTTAGGGAAAGATGTAATCTACATTCATCCTAGTTTGTGCTAACTGTGTAAACTGTTCAAACTGAAGTTATCTCCCCTTTTGTACCATGATACCCATCATTAAGTTTTATACAATCACTGAAGGAAAATACAGATGTTGTGAGTGTGGACAGAACAGAAACTCTTAAGAATACTATCACCAAGGGCTTGAAATAATAGGAAACTAATGCAACTAAATCTTGGAAACACTAAGAATCTGCAAATTCAAGTCACGCAGCAAATCGTTAAGTAAATGAGATCTTTGCTATTATATTGAATCTGATATAATACAGATTGATTAAAGAGTGGCTGTGTAAGTAAAGACAACATCATGGGGACCAGATAGCATGTTGCTGAATCATAGGTATTTTGCTATTTTTGTTTCATATTTGTTATTATTTTCAGGATATAAATTTATAAATGGCTGTGTAAACATTTTGCTTTCAGCTAAATGGGATTTGGCAGGGTCAGCAGAGTACTGGCTAGCATAATAGTTGGAACCTATAGGTAATTAGCTGAGGCTTAGTGACTTCCCTGCTCTTCACTGAAGCATGAACAAGCACACAGCAGTAATAAGCAGAAGGCAGGGAAATAGAGATTTGCACAGGTTTCTGATCACTGTTGCTCTACACAGTAGCTCAGCATATGACACTTTATGAAAATAATGGTGGGCACATAGATCCTCACCTGTCTAAATTCACATTCTCATTGTGTTCACATTGAAATACCTGACCTGTAAGAGCATACCTTTAGCTGAAAACTCCATGCATCTGATTTCTAAAATTACCTAGATGCCAGAGATAAAAATGGAACCATCTGTATTTTCAAAAGTGGCGTGTCGTCTGAGCCTTTCAATGCAATTTTAAATCTAAGGTCCGAGTTATGTTTTGATAGTTCAGGGGTTTTTTTGTTTGTTTGTTTTTTAAAATAAATTTTATGCCTGCTTAGAACAGAAACCAAAAAGCAGTAGCTAGTTTGTGTAACTTCTCTAAATCTACTTCTCGCTGTCAGTTGGGGAAACAAAGTTACTATTCCCCTGCTGTCCTAGGCAATTGCATTATGTTTTTTATAGACATCACACTGTTAAACAGGTGTTAAGTTTTACTCCAGTGGCGTCTTCATTTTTAGAAACAGATAGTATGTATAACTTCTAAAATCAGCTGTTAGGAACTGCATGAAACATATGTAAATTAATTACACTCAATTTGAGACTTTGGATTTGCTTCCCATTGCTTTTTCCTTTCTTTTTTTTTTTGAAATATTTTATTTTTATTTTAAATGTTGGCTGACAATGAGACACACCCATACTTCAAAAAAAAAGGTGGAAGGCAGAAGAGGTTTCTTGGGTTTTCTCCTTGTCGTGTCAAGCCTAGTCAAAAAAACCTAATATAAATTCTTCAGCCTTGTAGAGGCTCACACTTGCTGCTTGGAGCACTAGGCTTGTTTGTCTTATTTGCAGCATATTGATCATCAGTGTTATCATCTTATATCGGTAAAGCATTCCACAAGACAGTGCATGGCAGATGCCATCACCCTCAGCTTTCAGAAGAATATTATACCCATCAGGTGGTGGCAGCAGCTATCATGTGTCTTCTTGCAGCTCAGGAAAATGGTTTTAAGTTCCCCAACAGGTTGTTAAAACCAAAATGATCTGCCTTCTTAAAACCAGATGCATTCCTTAAAGTTATGTGTTTGGTAATTTCTTACTTTCTCAACTTTCTTCTTTCCCAGACTTCCAGCACTGTCAGAAGTTTCCTGGCACATTCATAAATATACTGACTTCTCCTTTTAAAAAAATTAATTTAAGAGAAAATCTTTTAGAATTTGTCTGTCTGGGGTTTGTTTCAGTTTTGTGAGAGAGGTGAAGTCTTTCCCTTAAAATGTGAGATTACCTCTAAATATATTTCTAAAGTGTGTACTGTTACTGAACTATGCAGGTTGTTTTTTAATCATAGGTGATAAGCTTTGAAGTTTATTTTAATATCTTAATATGGATAACATTAAAATCAAACCTATAGCTGCATAATGACAGCAGGGTATTTTAGCTCAGAGTGCAGCACAAAATATGTTTTGTAAATTGTTGACTCACTACTAAACCTCAGAGAGTTGTTATGAATTCTCACAGTGATATTTTGCTCTTGAGACAAAACTATCCTAAACATTATAGGTTTTGAGTAGTAATTGCAATAATGCTAATACACATTTCAGTGATTAAATATGTACTAATTAGCACAATGTGTTAGGGGATGGATAGTAATAATTAATTGTCCCTTCCATCATTCTTCATACCCACCAGTTCTCTGTTCCCAGGACCTGATTCAGCAGGCGTTGCCTGACACTTCTGCAAGTGATTGCAAATGCTTTTGACAAATGTTAATTGGGGAGGCACTAGAAGGCTGGATGCATTGTAATCAAAAGAAAATTACAGTAGTTTCACAAGATGTTGGGTGAGCACTTGCAGAACAGATCCAAGGATTTCAAGAGGTTTCATAGTAGCTGGCTACACCATGGGTTCAGCACAATTATACAGACTGTATTCAAAACTGAAGGGGAGACAGCTTCTGAAGAAGTTTGTCATTTGTAAGCAAGAGAGGGATGAAAAGCGCATCTTTGTATTTAGTCTTTAAAGCCAGATTGTGATGTTCAAAAACTCCACTCTAAATTCGTATGACAATAAAAAGATAATTTCATATTTGAGACTCATAACTGCAATATAATTGAAAAAGGATTTTGAAATAATTGTCTTCTAAACTACTGAAAGTTATTGTTATTCAAAATACTAATTTAAAAGGCATCTACTGAAAGGCAAGGCAACTCTTTTGTTTTTTCTTTGATTTAATTTAGAGAAGATGCATTGTCTAGTAAGTCAGAGTTCAAGAACCTTGCAGAAGAAGAAAAAAAGAAGAAAAAAAAGCCACTTAATCCACCAAAGTTAATCCTAAAATTTGCTTCATTTATTTCTGTACTAGTTAGGATTTAAGAAGTACTTGATACGAGCTTATTTATTCTCAGCACAAGATCTGTGCACTTTTTTTGCCTATCAAGCACTGTGAGCTCTACCAAAGATTAGGAAATAATTAACTGTTTCAGTTACATGGCTTACTTGAGTTTCTTCAGCTGTTGCTCAATATATATTTGAAATAAATAATAGCAATAATAAATAAACAGGAATTGTCTATTCATCTATGATGAACAGACTATTATCTCCACTAGCATTAACTAGTAGTATCCCTCCAAAGCTTTAAAACCCCAGCATAGCTTGGGCTGTGCCTCATCCGTTCTAGTGATGGTGGGTCAGTAGAATAAGCAGCTGTGAGGCCCAGACAAAAGTGTTGTCAATGTCAATGTTTCATTAAAGATTAAACTAGGTACTTTCCAGTGGCCTGAACAAGTTGTGTCTTCATATCTGCTTTATCAAAAAAAAAAAAACTATGTTAAGACCTGAAACGTCCAAACATGGGAATACCAGGTACATGCTGAGCACTGCTTCTGCTTGGAGCTAATTGAGGGTGCTGCAGCTCTTTCAAGCAGAATGACTGCCAAGTAGGAAGATGTTATCATAATTACTTTCCTGGAAAGTGTGTGCTTGAAATTTTGGGGTCTGTTGGGGTTTTTTTGTTTGGTTGGTTTTGTTTTTTTTATTGTCTCATTAGTTACAGCCCACTGCCTTTGTCATGAAAGCTGGACTGCATTGTTTACTGCACACTGATTCAAATGATTCTGTCTATTCAGAGTTATTCCTTCTGCAAAAGGGATTAAGTAATCTCCAGTTGCTTTGAGCATGTTTGTTATGTACTGATAACTCACCAGTTAGTCCTGCCTTTCAGCCATTGGAAGTGTAGCTATCAATTTGTATTATGGAAGAGATTATTTGGAGAATATGCTGAACCATCATACTGGTATGAGCTGGGAGTAAAAAAAAAAATGTAAAAAAAAATCAGTCAAAGTTGTATCTCAAACACCCAGAATAGCAATAAGAAAAGAGCAATATTAAGATAAAGGAAAGCAGACACCAAATAATGCTTAAAAATTACATAAATAACATCTAAAGAACTTTAATAACGCTAAGGTAATTTACTTTATTATTACTCTATTTTTTTTCTGTGCAGTGCCTACCACAGCAGTGACAATAACTTCTTCAGCAGAGCTATACAAAACCACTGTGTCAACCACTAGCACTACATCACAGAAAGGTCCCATAAGCACAACATTAACTGGAGGAACAAAGGAAGGAAGCAGAGGACCCAAGCCACCGCCACCCATTTCCACAACCAAAATTCCTCCCGTGACAAGTTTTTTCCCTTTACCAGAGAGATTCTGTGAACCAACTGAGGCCAGGGATATCAGCTGGCCTCAGACACAAAGAGGAATGATGGTTGAACGCCCTTGCCCAAAAGGAACACGAGGTATTGCCTTTAAACTTTATCTTGATTTCTGGTAGACGTTTCAAAAGCAATGTGTCACTCTCTCAAGCTCTCTGTCACACAATTGTTCATTACTTGGAGAATGTGTATCTACAGGCAATGGTCAAGTTTTAATCTGCAAGTGGCACCTGAGTGTAGCTTCAGAATTACGTTGTGCATACACTGTTCAGAATCCAGGTCAAATTTTAGGGCTCTGTTGGAGGACTGTTGTAAAGTATGCTTACAGCTGCCTTTCTCATTAAAAGTTCCCCTCTGGATGAGCGCCAGGAAAACTCAAGGGCTTTTTGTTTGTTTGCAGAAATGTCTGGTACTTTCAACTGACTTTTTTTATTGCTGTTTGTAATCTACATTATTTCTTTTCATTTTTGTCAGTTCCTGTTAACTACTGACATTAGCAGCATTCAGAATTTAACATTGCTAGGAGCACAATGTAGCCGATTTCTTGAATGCATCCAAAAATGTTTTACATTTCACTGCAGTTTCATACATCTGTTGTAGGAACTGCCTCGTATCTGTGCTTGGTCTTAACGGGAACGTGGAACCCCAAAGGCCCTGATCTTAGCAACTGCACCTCACACTGGGTAAATCAGCTGGCTCAGAAGGTTGGTTGAAACCTTTTAGTCTGGTGTACTCCGGTGATTAGGGATTTTGACTCTTAGCACTAGAACTCAGTTTGTTGAAGCCATCTTTATTACTCAGTGTTTATTAAACTAGAAGGAGTTCTGTGCACTTAGTGTGAATAGCAGTGACCAGCATTTAGGTTCATGTGTGATCTTGTATGCTCTCCTTTTAAGTTCTTGTATTGAATCTGTGGTTGTGTGTTTTCATCACTATTTAAAACAAAGCAGCTTTGCTGGTTGTTCAAAAGCTGTGTTTGCCAAATAAATCAAATATTATAAATCAAACAGCAAAAACTGTGGTATAGAGCAAGGGGTTTTTGGTTCAGGAAAAATTATACTGTAATAAAAAGATTTTTGTCTGAGTGTGTTAATAACTGTATGATTAGAGCACAGAGCCACTTTCTGTGTTTTTCTTCCCTACTGAGATTTGCTAAGTTTATGAAAACTGGATAATTTGTTGTCAGTACCAGGCTACTTGACTTTCAAATGCCTCAAGCACTAGTATGAACAAATAGATTTCTTACTGTCTGATAGTGGCAGTAAAATAAAAGTGAGGATGAACAGAAGATCTAGCCCAAAAGTCCCAGTCTGATTTCTGGTTTTGATGGCTGTTAAGAACTGCTTTTGTGTGTCAGGGATCTAAGAACCTTTAATCTTCTGAGATAAAGAGAACGTTATTGGTCTCAATTAGTTGCAGATCTCAATGTATGTGCAAATGGTTATTTCACCACAACAAAGGTACACGAGGAATTGGAATTAGGAGCCGCAAGCAGAACAAGGGACCCTGCTGAGATAATATAAATTGTCATTTCAGATCAGAAGTGGAGAAAATGCTGCTAGTCTGGCCAATGAACTGGCTAAACACACCAAAGGACCAGTCTTTGCTGGTGATGTTAGTTCATCAGTGAGGCTGATGGAGCAGCTTGTGGACATTTTGGATGCTCAGCTGCAAGAACTGCGGCCCAGTGAAAAAGATTCTGCTGGAAGGAGTTATAACAAGGTACATGCTTCATGTCACCTGCTCCTGCTGAGATAACCATTCCCTTTGGTTTTGTGCTTTTTTTTCCTTCCAGAAATATTAATCTATACTTTATTCCCATGTGCTTATAGTTGTAGAATAAACACGTAAGAGAAAACAGTAGTAAATACTCAGCAGAAAATTACAATTATCTTCTTTAGGGACTAAGATATCATTCACAATAGCTGACTGGTCCTAAACTACATAACTGTGTCCCTTATTAAAATCTGGAATGCATTAAAGCTAGTGTAAGGGAAATGGGCATTAGCTCTTAGAAATTCTGTAACAAATCAGTGTGTGTATCCACTGATCCTTTTAACCCTGAACATGTAATAAAATCAGTGGGATTCTGGATAGGTGCAAAGTTTTATTTTGATCTGACTTGCTACAGAATAATAGCACTTCCTTAGCCTTTTAAATACTCCAACATCACTTAAAATTGATCTTTATAAAAATGCTGTAGTACACATATCTGAAATATGATTAAGTGTTTTCTCTGGAATTACACTCAGAGAAACATTTCAGAGAAAACGTTACGTCTTTGTGGTTCCAATACAAACCACAATTGCTACTCCTCTTTTTTTCAGAGAAAATGCTGTGTTTCTCAGCCTCTTCCTTCCATCAGCTTAGTCCATAAGCTACAAATGAATCATTTTTTCAGCCTTCTTTAGAGAGAGCTCCTTTACAGAGCTCCATACAGTCCTCTTGTTTTGGCAGTGGTTTCATTTACAATCCCTAGCTGCCCATAAAAGATGTTTCCCAGAGGCAGATCCAGTGCCCACACAGAGATTTTCTCCTTTGACCTTTTCAGGAGAATCCCACCATTTGGGCAAAGGTATCTAGGCACCTGTATAAAGGTTGGGGAAAAATGTTTCCTATGTGATTTTTTTTTTTTTTTATAATCGTCACTGGACAGAAACTAGATCAGTGTCCAGGCTGTAGTTCAAGTTTGGGATATGGAACACCAGAGTAATTTTTTCTATATTTCTGAAGCTTTCCAGAATGTGTCTAACGCCTGATTTTCTTTTTTCTTACTAAAAAGCTCCAAAAACGAGAGAAGACATGCAGGGCTTACCTTAAGGTATCTCTCCTGTGCTGTTACCCTGCTTTCTCCCTGCTTCAGCAACCTGCCACGCTTTATCATCTTGCTGCATGATCCTATGTATTTCAGTCTTTGATAAATATGAATTGTGCCCCATATCAAATGTACAAATGTTGGCTTTGGACAGGTGTAACACTCAGAAAAAAATAATTAAAGATCAAAGTTTATACCTCTTTTACCTCAACTTACTCAAAAACGAAAAGAGCAGAAAATGTTATTATCTGAATTGGAAGTAGCATCTCCCGTATAATACAACTTCATGTAAAGAAAAAAGCTGGCAACTGAACTGAAATTACTTCAGCTTGGTAGTATTTTATATCAAAGACTGTTTAGAGTTAATTTGCTTGCATGAAAAGCGTACATTGTATAACCTGCTTTGTTCTTTGTGTATTCTTATACTTAGTAAAATCACTCTTTCCTACAGTTGTAAGAGTTTTCACAAAGGCCAGATTTAGTGACTTTAGGGTAAAATGTACAGACAAACATTCCTCTGACTTCACTAGGAAAATGTGTGCCACGTGTCCCATTAACCACGCAATATGGAAGGCAGGTAGCACATTGCTAGCTGATTTTCAGTTTCTTTCACCTGATGGAGAATTGTTGTGTGTAGTGGCCAGCTCCTGCTCTACAATACAATACCAGTAATGCCACCTTGACCTGTGAAGAAGAGAAAAAAGTCCTGGAACAGATAAAGTCTGACTGAAAAATCTTATTGCGCGTTTTTTCGAACCGTCTTACAAGATACTGATTTTTACTTGCGCCCTCTTTGATAAAATGTAGGAACGATTTTTGAGAAAAACTTGCAAATACTTTGAAACATAATAATTCAGACCCCTACTGAAAAGACAGTTCTCTGTACAGGGCACTTCTGTCTTTTATCTTGCAGCCCAGGAAGTGGATGGGAGGTGTCCAGTTGTACAAAAATTTGATAAAAGAAGACAAAGATTTGTAGAGAAATTTGCTTCTCAAATATTAATAGTTGTATTAATTCTTTTATGCTAAAATATTTTTATAGTAAAGGGAAATCCAGCAGATTTGGTATGAGTAGACAAAATTTTCTTACTTCATTTTCTCAATAGTAAACATGAACATGAGAAAAGCAGTAACAGTGTTGATCCAACAGCTGTGGTTCACAGGAGCCACATGGTCTTCCCACCACCTACTCACCGCTGTCTGGGAGTGGGGAATGCCTCAGAAACATTAGTGGGCAGTGATCATTTTTCACAGGAAAAACGCAAAGTTTGATTATCCTGTAAGAAATATGTGTTTCATATTAATGAATGGATACCATCAGTGCTATATGGAGATACATGAGAAACTAGCACAACCTTCATTTCCAAAGGGTGTCATTTTCTGTAGGTCTCAAATGGGCTTCTCTGCTTAGATAAGACTAATAAACCTCTTGAAATTACAAATCAAAAGCTGACTTACACTTTGCAAATGAAGCAAGTTCCCGCTTTGTGACAGAGGATTCACTGTACCTGAGATTAGAAGCTCCAATCTGTATTTCTTGGTGACTAATGAATCTGGCCTCTGCAGACCAATTTCTGTTCCACTCCAGTTAATGGCTGCAGCAGTATCAGTGTGAGCATTTTGACTAGTCTGTCTCCCATTAGAGAAAGGAAAAAGGCTTTAATGCCACTTCGAAGTATCTTCCACCTGCCTGGAAGCTTGTGGTGGCTCACAATGCAGACAGAAAGAGGATATTAAAATGGATTAGGCTAATTAATCTTTCTCTGACAATAGCCTTGACCAACTTTTCCTATTCGTTTATTTGCACAATAAAGTATTCCAGACCCACATATTTCTGTTTGTACAATGTGTTCTGTTTCTATTCCCAATGCTTTTAAATTGATCAGACAAATGATATATATGCCTAATGACACCTTATGGCTACGTAAATGGGACAGAGTAAACGGGGTGTTTCAGCAACGCATGGCATACTCAATACACAGCATACCCAGTGCACATTATGCATTAATGCAAGAGCCTGCCTTCAATTGATTAACTGATTATCCTGATTGATTGGATTATTTTGTAAAAATAATGTAATCATGTCACTGAATTCTTCTTCCTTATTTACTGTTGCTTTATATGCAGCTTAATGAACTTCAAAGGGTGATGTTAGAATTGTTACAAGAAAGACTTTCCAAAATGGCTTTATTCAATGTTACAGTCGCCTTCACTGATAACAGGGGCAGTCAGTGGACATCTTGTTTGCTCTATTGATTTCCTTTTTTAACTGACCTTCGTGCAGGAATGGAAGTTAGTAATCTTTTTAAGTATCTATGAACAGGTACAGGAACAGGAGAGGGAACAGGAGGGGGAGTGAGAGTGGCTCAGGCTAATTTATATCCAATGAGTCAGCTTCATTTCATGCCTCCTATAATAAAGAAGGTAGTTTGTCATAGGCAAGTAGTTCATAGTGCTATTGCTGCATGAGTTGGGCTAAGTTTCCAGAAGAGTATTATTGTCATTTTAGCCTAAAACTGCGGATTTTTAAATAGAAATTACGTAGTTTGACGTAAACTTTAAGATGAAAGCTTGAGGCAAAACTTGAAGCATGTATTTTTACATTTTTCAGCACAGTAATAAGACCATCTTTATATCTTGACATGAGACGAATCAAATCTACATGTTTACCACTTAGAGACAACACAATGCTAGTGGCTAACTGCACTTCTATTAATGCTAATCCAGCAAGAGGATGGAAAATATTTTTATGTTGAAAATATTTTTCTAGTGCCGTTAGATCACAGTAAATCATTCTGACAGTTAAGTATTATAATTGTCACCATATAATGTTGGAAATTTTCCCAGCTGCCTGGGGCAATCAGACCTAATGATAATTTGCTAATGAATGCAGGCAATTGTGGATACTGTGGACAACCTGCTCAGGCCTGAAGCTCTGGAGTCATGGAAGGACATGAATTCTTCAGAACAAGCCCATGCAGCCACAATGCTACTTGACACATTGGAAGAAGGGGCATTTGTCTTGGCTGATAATCTCTTAGAACCAACTAGAGTCTCAATGCCCACAGAAAATATCGGTAAGTACGTTTCCTTTTAAGTGTAATTTAAAGTGCTGTGTATCCTGTTAGGCAAAATCAGGAAAAGATATTCTAGACAGCAACAGGCATTTTGAAAGCTGAGCTCAATAACATTTAGTGGAAAGGTAAATGCTCCTAAGTGCAGAGAGGCATGGGTTTTTTTTGTTTAGTTCTTCAGAATTAGCATTCTTTAGTGTCGTTAATGCAGTGTTAAATGGAAAGTAGTTGGTGTCGCAAAGTTGATTTACCACTGAAAAATCATTAGCAGAATGTATGGTTATGAAGAGTGCTTAAATGGCAGGGTACAGATTTTTTGAGGTAACTCCTTTCTGTAGAACTGCAGAAATGCTTTCCTGTTATATATAGTTTTCCTAATGAATTTAAATTACTTTCTTGCAAGGTACTCTGCCAGTTAAGTATTTTAGGCTCTCAGAACATAGGCCAAATGTTTATATTAAACATGACTGCCTTCAGGTAAAAATGTGTTCAGTGAACTACATCTCCCATAATGCAGAATAGCTATGCTCCAGAGACTGCAAAATAGGGGAAGGTAAGTTGGAGCATACTTTGTAATTTAAGTGGTGACAGAGAATTGAAGGTGTTTGGTATTAGAGATGTGCAAATACTGGTACACAGAATGTGTTAAAGCAAAGATCAGTGTTATGCATAAAATTAAAATGCCTTCATAATTGTAACAGGGATCAATGTAGCCTCAGTGAGGTATAAGGAAGCTGAAAGTCTGCTAATTTCAGGGGTACCGAGATGGAAACTTGAAATAGGCTGCAGAAATGGAATTTTTCAGTGTCTGCATATTTATATCTGTAGAAGAGAATTCTGGCTAAATTTTAATTTGAGTAGGAAAGGGTGGGAAAAGGTGTTACTTTCCAAAGTAATTGCAGTAGTTGTTTCTGAAGGATTGTGGGTAGAATCGCAGGAAATGTCTCTCAGTATATACAAGATTTTCATGTAGTTCAGTAGGCTGTCTGAATATCACTTTTTGTGATGTCTTCAAGTCTTGGTTAGTAACACATTAATGATGCTATGCAAGACTGAATTCTCAGTGTGCATACATATATGTGGCTTAGAGAAAGATAAATCATTCCCTAATTTCACACTTTTTTTCTGGACTGTAGTTAGGACCAGTTTAGTATAATGCAGATATTTGTAAACAAACTGACCACTCTGACCTATATGATTTTACATACCCAGGGAAATCCAACCTTTAGTGGTAATCCCAAGAAAGCTTCTCGCTATACACGTATTGTAAAATTAAAACTTAAGTAAGACTAAGTAGCTTCTATGTTTTCAATTTAATTTTTTTTTAGCAGAACCAGTAAACTGATTTCCTATAAACTTTGATACAGAATTAGATTTAGGAAAAAAAATAGAAATGCTGATTTAGCTAAATACACAGCATAAGTGTATTTAGTTATTCATTTGCTGTCTTTTAAAAAGTCTTTAAATCAATACTTATGTTTCTCAGCAGGAAGATACTGCATAGACATTAGGAGCTTCAAAATTGACATTACTCTGCAACATGTGTGTGATATTTTTAAGTGGGTGTTTTAGGGGCACAAATTAAAAGAAGGTTTGATGTCATGTTATCACTATTAAAGTGCTGTCATTTTAGTAGTGTGCACTAGGTTTAGCTAAAGCTGCTCTGCATACTTGAAATATGCAATACAGATCTGTCTTACGGTGGCAAATGAGGACAGCAGTGTGAGAAAACTAAATAAAGAGTGAGGGGGGAATATTGTCATCTGGCTTATTGCAACCTGGCCAAAAGAATTCCTCTGCATTCTCCTTTTTTACCATTTTTTTTCTCCTTTTTCCTTCTGATCTGCTTAGTTTTGGATGTTGCAGTGCTCATTACTGAGGGCCAGGTGCAGGACTTGAAATTTCCTCAGGGCAGTAAAGGAGGGAACTCAATTCAGCTCTCTGCAAGTACCGTGAAACAGAACAGCAGGAATGGTGAGTCTTGGATACAGAGCACTGAAGAAAATCCAATAACTTTTATAAAACCTACATTACCTCCGCAAGTGAAAATATCAAAACACAACAAAATTGCTCTGTGGCCTTCTCGAAGATGCTGGTTACTTTGGCATTTTTCTCCAAGACCATAGCCTGAAAATGCTTCTGTGATTACTGACACTTTATTTTCAGCCATTTAGAATTACAGAATCACAGAATGTTAGGGGTTGGAAGGGACCTTGAAAGACCATCTAGTCCAACGCCCCTGCCAGAGCAGGACCACCTATACCAGATCACACAGGAACACATCCAGGCAGGTCTTGAATGTATCCAGAGAGGGAGACTCCACATCCCTCTTGGGCAGGCTGCCTGTTTCTGTGTTCCATCATCCTCACAGTGAAAAAAATTTTCCTCATGTTTACATGGAATTTCCTATTCCTCAACTTTCACCCACTGCCTCTTTTCCTGTCATTAGGCATCACCAAGAAGAGCTTGATTCCATCTTCTTGGCACTCTCACCCCCTTTACATATTTATAACCATTAATGAGGACACCCTTTAGTCTCTTTTCCAAGCTAAAGAGACCAATCCTCTGTAACATGATGACGATGTTCTTTTTTTTTTTTTCTTTTGTAGGGTTAGCAAAATTGGTTTTCATCATTTACAAAAGTTTGGGACGCTTTCTCAGTACTGAAAATGCAACCATAAAGCTAGGCAGTGACTTTGCTGGGCGTAATAGCACTATCGCCGTCAACTCCCACGTCATTGCGGCCTCGATCAACAAGGAGTCTAGCCGGGTGTACTTGACTGATCCTGTGCATTTTACACTGGAACACATTGATGTGAGTTATGCTAATTAATTAATGGGAAGGTCATAAAATCAGCAAGAGAGAAAAGCAATGCAGGAAAATAACCTTTTTTTTCCATTTGAATTTTAAATGTTGGACTAGGTCAGAGACACAAGCTTAGTTAAGTCTATGAGCATAAAATTAAATGAGCCTGGTTCAGTGATTATTAGAACTTAAGTGTATTCTTAATGAAAGCTAATTCAGTAATCAACATGAAAATGTAAATGACTAAGTTGTTTCTAACTGAAAATTAACTCTTGCCTTATAGTAGCAGGGTAGAAAGTAATTGTTACGATTCTTGGATGATTTGATAAGCAAGTTTTAATGGTACTTTAACTTCATCCATTAATTTTAGACCAAGTTCCAGAAGCCTATACAAATTGTTCAAGTGCATTTATTCAGTGAAGAATAACATATTGTATACTTTACATTTGTGTGTGTTTCCTTCATGGTAGTGTATTTGTTGTGTTTCTTGCTCACTAGTTTAGTCCTTTCTGTTTTCATGTCTCAAACTGGGAAAGTAAATAACTACTGCTGTGACAAAGAAAATTCAGTTGGATTTTCCTCTCATTTTACATCTTTTTATAATTCTATTTTGATTGATTTTCATCAAAATAGATGGACATCGAGGAATGAACTTTTTCTTGATGTCTGTTCACATGCCTTTGGCCTGACCAAAGGTGAGAATCAAAGGAAAAAGGTCATGTTTTCAAATTCTCAATTACAAGAAAAAAATATTTGGAATAAATTTGCAGTGCTAATTTTGCAGAAAGCCAAAATGGCTGTAACATACCATCAGTGCATAAAATTGTGAGAGGGAAGTTGTAATTGTTTAAAATTCGGGCTGCAGTAATTGAGACTGCTCTTTAGAGTGTTTCGGACTATAAAGCCCCTTTTAAACTAGATGCCTTCCGTGTATAACATAGTCCACAATTTTGCTGATGAAAAACTTTATTGTCTGAAACATGCAAAGTGTAATCTAAATTACCCTTTACACATTAAACAATTGTTGCAGCCGTCTTAGTGTGTAAAATCCTCATTTTATGTTATCCTTTTATCTCCCAGCCTGACAATTATTTCAATGCAAATTGTTCCTTCTGGAACTACTCAGAGAGGACTATGATGGGATACTGGTCAACTCAAGGCTGCAAACTGGTTGACACAAATAAAACTCATACAACATGTGCTTGCAGTCACCTAACCAACTTTGCAATTCTTATGGCTCATCGGGAAATTGTGGTAGGTAATGATGTTTCTAGCCATTGGCAGGGAACAAATTGAAAGATTTAGCTTCAAATTTTTAGCAAGATCCAAAGTTGCTGAAGTTTCATAAGTATTTATAGCTTCTACTGACTCTTTCCAAAGCAATTTGCTTTCTGTAGCACTTCCTCACCCATAAAGTTGCAAGCAAAATAACAGGAAAGAAAAAAAAAGAAAGGACAAGAATTTGTCTTGGAGTCGTGTTTTAAAGTTAGTGACTAGCCTTACAACCATTTTATAGACTTCCCCTCAGTACAGTTGGACACTATCTGTAGGTGCTGTGCAGCTGTTCCCTGGAAGCACAAGTGCCAGCTCTCCTTAGAGCAGGAAGGTCGAGGAGCTTCCATACCGATTGTTTAAATGCCTCTTCATACTCTGAAATTTTGTCATCTGGCTAAAGCACTTAGTGGATGTCAGGGGGCTCAGAGCATGCAATATTTGCAAGGATATGAGATTTCTCATAAAGCCATTGTATTCAGAAAGGTTGCTCAAGAGATAACTGAGATAACAAAAGTGTCACAAGTGAAGTGAGCAACTTTCTTTAGCTAAATGTGAGATGAGAGATGGAATTACACACATAAGATATTTTGCTTTGGCCTAAATGTTGCTTGCTTCTCCACTGTGGAGTTGCAGGTCCATAGGAAAGAACACGTACTCTTATAGGAGGTTTTGGGGAAAACACTTCTATTTCTTTCTGTCAGAGCCTAGTGGCATTTTCAAAAGGTTACTTTTTTCTGCTTTTTCTTGTCTGACAAGTTTACAGCAAACCACAGAAAAAGATCTGACCTGGCTAAAACATTCATATTTTTCTGAAAGACCTGCTCCTTTTTTACTTAATCTAATCTTGCTCTTCTGGGAAGCTGACCTGAGACTGGGAAATTACTGAGTACATTTGCCCTTGTCATGTCTGGACGCTACCTGTGAAAATATAGGGGTTTTGGTTTTAGTCATAAAGAGTCACATTAATTTTCTCCATTCTTGGTTATTTCTAGTACAAAGATGGAGTGCACGAATTGCTCCTCACTGTCATCACCTGGGTGGGAATTGTCATCTCTCTTGTTTGCCTGGCCATATGCATCTTCACATTCTGTTTTTTCCGTGGCCTGCAAAGTGATCGTAACACTATTCACAAGAACCTTTGTATCAACCTGTTCATTGCTGAGTTCATTTTCCTAATAGGCATCGATAAGACAGAGTACAAGGTAAGTTTTCTCTGTTATGTGCTGATTTTGTTCTTTGAAATGGCTGTTTGAAATGGATTTGAATTAAAACATGACAACACTGCCAAGCTTTCAGCATTCTGACACAGCAATGCTGAAGTAAAAAGCTCAGTGTGAAAATGAGATAGACATGTTCATAAATAGTATTTACATCCATTAAAAATACCACTGTGGCCTTAATTTCCCACTTACTGCAATGTTTCTCATTTTCAGTTAAGAAACATCAGCTATTAATGAAGCAGGTGGTTAAACTTTTGAAAGAGGAGATGAAATTAAGTGTGGATGTACTAGTAACATATAGATGTTTTCTATATGTATTCATGTCTCAACAGCTATTGACTACTTTTATATATATATATCTTAGTACAAAGCCTTATCTGTATATTTACACATTCTTTACACTGCACATTCATGGAAGTTTTTTGGCAGCATTGGTAACATCAATTCTGAATCAGTTCATTCAGTTGAAATCTAATAATTTGGTATAGTTTCATCCCGAAATCAGCCAAATGGGAGAAAATTCAGACTGATTTCTCATACAACAGCGGAATCTTCCAAATTATAGCAGACAAAAATGGCTTGATGTCTGCTTCATAATTTTAAATTAGCAGTATTACATTATGCATCTAGAACCAACTGTTCGTGTCTCAGATTATCTAAACTGTAAGTGCTAAAACCATATCAGTTTCAAAATTAAAGAGTCGCTTATAAAATTAAAACATCCACTCTGCAATTGAAGACTGGGAGGTGAGGTCATGATTTCCTTATCTTCATTCACACTGTTTAAATAATTTACTTTCTGTAGCTACTGAGCCTACATTAATATTTTCAAATATTCATTCCATGTTTTCATGTAGGGAAGATACTCCCGAATTGGTGAAAGATGTCTGTATATGCTGTTTTATTGCACACTGTTCAGCTGGAGGTGTAATAATGTGAAGATTTGGTGGTTTATATTTCCATCTTTTTTTTTTCTTCACAGATTGCATGTCCAATATTCGCAGGTCTCTTACACTTTTTCTTCCTGGCAGCCTTTGCCTGGATGTGTCTAGAAGGAGTGCAGCTTTATCTAATGTTAGTAGAAGTATTTGAAAGTGAATATTCTAGGAAGAAGTACTATTATGTTGCTGGCTACCTCTTCCCTGCTACAGTAGTTGGTGTCTCAGCAGCTATTGACTATAAGAGCTATGGAACAGAGAAAGCGTAAGTAATTGCAAGTGACCTGAGTGTTTTTCAAGTGAATAATTTTTTAAAGCCTATTAGTTGTCACAGGGTCCCTGACAGACTAAAATGCCATCTGAAAGCTTTATTTGTAAGAGAATGGCAACGCTGTGCACAAATTACAATCAAGTCTTTTGTAATTCTCTAGGTTCAGAGGATTTGTGCTCTAGAGAGACTGATTCTAAATTATGGTCTTTCTTTGAACATGAAAGATTGACCTGAAACAAATTGAAAAAGTAAATAACTTTTTGGCCTCAAATGTATATTAAGTAAAAAATCTCAACTTAAAGTATCTGACAGGACTAACCACCTAGTTTTAAGCTAATGCCTCATTAGATCTCTTTGTTTAACTGCCCCTCTAGCTAGCTCTTGTCCTGGATTATGACAGTACAGTATTTCAACCCATGTATTTAACTTTGATAATCAGGCAAGTACAGCAGAATTAAAATTAGCTACTGCCTTTTCTTTACAAAAATACAGACATATATACATGTAAAGTGACAGAAAGTAGACAGAAAACATTTCAGAGGATTTGAGTTGCTGGAGGCATAGATTTTACCTTCCAATAGTGTTTACTTTGTCCTTTGATTAAATTAGTTCTAGAATGGAAAGATACTGTTGACTACAAGAGAGCTGCTTACTTTTACTACTGATGAAAGACAAATAAGAGCAACTCAGCAGGGAACTGGGCAGTATGAAAAATGAATCACTAAGCGACGTCGACCCTAATACGTTTATGTGTTCCTTAGTCTGGTATCATATGTATTGTTTCTCTGCTGTTCAGCTCCCAGTTGGGACATCTAATTTATACTATGCTCTTTTTCAGTAAAACATGGCATCTGAACATTTTCTGTCTTGTATTCCTCAGGAGAAATCACTTTGCATATGATACAAAGTTAAAAGCTGATTTTGAAGATTGCATGGAAAAACGTGAAAAATATTTGCTGATGTTAGATGCATTAGCCTGATGATAGCACTTGTGACCAAGTGTTTTGACTGAGAGAGCTCATTTTGCTTTTATTTCCTCTTAGATGTTAGCCGTTCTTGATAACGTGTTTTCAAGTTCAATAGTGTTACTGAACAGGACTCATTAAAAGAGTTTCGGGTTAGGAAGAATTGTCCATGGACTAAGTTGTATTATGCAATATTTACTGTTTTTTACTGGCAAAATTTTAGCTTAAGAAGTATTTCTGCACTTTCCATTTATTGGGGTGAGGTGGTAATGCAACTGTTCACTTTTCATCCTCTGTTTTTTCCATGATAGTTGCTGGCTCCATGTAGATAACTATTTTATCTGGAGTTTCATTGGACCTGTTACCTTTATTATTCTGGTAAGAACTTCTTTTTTTTTTCATTTCCTTTCCTGTTGCCTCACAGCAGAGTTGAAAAGATTGAATAACGTCAGTCAATACCATCCTTATTTGCAAGACGTTTCATGAAAATGCTTATAAACAATTTGTAATGTGACCAGTAGTTGTATAAATGTTTAAAAATCTTTAAAAAGTGCTGACCAAATGATTAATTGTCAAAGCTGTGGTGACACTTCAACATAGCCATCTTTTCCTACTGACTTGAATTCTGGATACATGTGTAGTCATATGAAAAGTCAATGAAGTACTAAACACAGGTTTTGGGTTTTTATGAAAGGAATCATTATTATTGTTTTCAATTGAATCACTACTGTACACATTCCAGAATTTAACTGCTAATTATCCAACATCATTATCTCAAAAGGGTGTTCCAACACATTGGGTAATTAAATAAATACTATATTTCATTACACTTACACAGTATTTGTACTTGTATTTGCATATGCAGATTTTTCTATGACTACTACTGCATGTATTTATGCTACATTCAATGTATGTCAGACATAAAGTTCACCTGCTTTACTATAAAATAATAGAATATTATGTAACCAGTAAAAAAAGCATATACATATTCTTGCAGTCAGTTGAGTAAAGTCATTGTCTGTGTGCACACCCATCTCTGCCCCCACAGTAATGTGCTCCATTGTCCATTTAAGATTGAACATTGTGTTCATAAATCACTTGCCCATTCTTTGAGCGCTCTCAGGTAAAAAGCACACAGTCATCTGTCAACCCAGGGAAATAAACCATCTCCCTGTTATTTCAGACTAATAATACCAACACTCCACCACATAGGAATTTGGAAGGAAAACAAATGTGCATTTTGGCTCACTTCAGTTTTCTCTGCTAGCTCAGAAATACTCTAGAAGGCTGGTGTGGGGGACGTAGCTTGTGTATGTAGTGAGCTTTTCTCATAACTATTGATAGTTTGGAAAGCTTAATAAATTTGTTTTCATGCTTTCAAAAGTCTAAATAGTTACATGTTCTCCTGCCTTCATGCAGTAGTAGAGCTGTGAAATGGTAAAAGATCAGTTCCCTTGAATTTCCAAATGTAGATATTGTATTTAGTTACTGTTTTTCACGCTGAAGCACATGCATCAGGCATTATTTTGGAATTTCTGACTTTTGTATTTATGTATGACAGATGTGCTATTTCAACACTTTTTGTAGCTTATAGTTTACATTACCCCTCCATGTGAAAATAAACTGGTACTTCAGTTATGGAACTTTCTATTAAAAATGTACTTTTCCAGTCTTCGGTAGGTACTTTCTTCCTAGTATCTTCAATATTGAAGTAAGCCTTATGTATATTTAGATTGGATTTACTCTCTGATTATATCAAAAACTATTTCAATCCTTGAAAAGTTAATTGTGCAGTGTAGAAGTTGTTGGGAGTTCATGGGGATATTTTCAAAGAAATAATCATATATGCCAACACTCAATGTATATGAGTTGAATTAAAAAAATTACACCATTTTAAGGATTTAAGTATAGAACATAATAATTGTTCACAATTAATTCTAAATACATTTAAATTAAGTCTCAAGATTATACTCTCTTTCTTAATTAATCCTGCAATTGCAATTTAAATATATATGTAGTATTCTCAATATGTTAGAGAATATTTCTCCACACAGAGGTGTTTTTTGCAGTTGTTGTAATCCTTACTAGGAAATAGTTCTAAGTTTCGTGCCACAATAGTTCAGTTGCCACAAGCCTGATTGTGTGGTGGTAATTCTTTTTGTGTCTAGCTTTTTATTTTATTGTTACTGGAAGTATTTTGCTAAGTCACCTCTATTTCTCTCCCATGCTTTAAAATAACATTTCACGTGGGAAGCTTTGGGCATTGCCGATGGCTTTTTCACTTCTCATAACCAGGTCACAGTGAGAATAGAGGTGAAGGACATTTAATCATATTGACCATGTACAGACATAGTTCACTATTATTTACTGGCCATGACATTATTATCCTCCAGCAAATCATTTAGGCTGAGACGCAAAAGGCCTTTGGGAGCAGTATTCCCAACTTCAAAAAATACGAAACAGCAGGTAGCAATCACAGCACAGTTCCTGGGAGTAATTCTTCTCTAGCAATTTCTTTGCCCTCTAATCGTGCCAACTGAGAAAGCGAGAGAGACTAGAGGAAGAAGTGTGAAAAGTGTAAGGACTGAAAAATAATGTTGTGTGCAGTGTAACTGAAGAGCTGTATTTGTACTGTGGCTTACTTAGTGTCAGTAGCGTGCAAGAAGTTCACCTTGGTAAGCTTTTTAACGTGTTGATCAAATCACTTTTATGATTATCTGTTTAATAGTACTGTCAATGCATATAAACTCGTTTGGGGAAATAATTCCTTACTACTTTACAAATTTTTCTCCTGAGTTTATAAGCATTTACACTTATATCTGTGTACAGATTTGCACAAAATGAGGATGGGAAGCACAAAGTTCCTCAGTACATCTTCTGAGGAACTTTCAACTTCAGTATTTCCATAGCCTGTCATGCCTTTGGGCACCAGGGTTATTATATCTATGAGAAAAGAGCATGTAAGTAATGAGCAGTGGGAAACCATTAGTATGCCTGAAATGATTTAATGAAAGCTTGGATCATGATACGTCAGGAGCTGTTCTTATCATTTGGACAGCTCCATCTGCATCTTTAATAATTAATTCAGTTCAGTAAGAGTTCAATGTGCACACTCATTTAGAAGCCTTCTTTAGAGAGCACCTCTCTCACTGCCAGTCCCAGAGAGAAACAGGCTTCTGCATGGCTAAGAGCAAAGATCTGGAGATACAAGAGCAGTTTTAGAACTGCATTTGCCAGGTAACAAAAGCTCCGGGGAGTTCAAAAAGGGTCAGAACATGTGCAGTTCAGCTAGGTTACTTCAGAGTGGTGTTTCTGTTCTTCTGTCTTATCATATCCATGTCAGCACTGCAGGCTGTGTGGAATGAATTTTGAGCTACTAAGCTCAGGTGGACGTGATTCAATTGAGAAGGTTCATGGCTATAAAACAAACAGTGCACTCCTGTAATTTGTGGTCAGAAAAGCCTGAGTATTTTGACTTCTGTGTAAATCCATGTTCATTCATATCCAAGGAATGGGTGATGCTGGTTTGACTTTGATTCAGCCAAACCTACTGAAATTTGATTCTTGCAGATGGAGCCAATATATTAGGCTATCTTTTAGCGCTAGTTCCTAGGATGTCCTGTGTTATTAACACAGGAAAGATAGTTTCTCTTGCCACTCAGGTAGAGGTGTTATTTTACCACAGTCAGTGGATATATAAAAGCAGATGCATACATAATCGAGCTCTGTGTATGGAAATGGACTTTATTTGTAAGCTTATGTATATTAATCATATACATATATCTTTCTATAGTAGAACTTGATAAATGGTATTTATCTATTGCTTGGGGGAAAATCTATTGTAATTTTTGCAAAATCTAGCCAAATCTACTAGTCCATTGTACCTTCAACTAATTCAAATCCCTTTGTCTTCTGTCCATCCACTTCTAAAAAAAAGTTAATTTTACTTGAAGACACTCCCTCTCTCAAAATCATACGGGTTTCAGGTGCCAGAAAGACAAAATTCCTGCTTACAACATTTTTCATGTCCAGTGCCTTCTGATTTCCAAACCAGAAATCACAGAATCACAGAATGTTAGTGGCTGGAAGGGACCTTGAAAGATCATCTAGTCCAAACCCCCTGCCACACCAGGATCACCTAGAGTGGGTCACCCAGGAACACATTCAGGTGGATTTTGAATGTCACTAAGGAAGGAGACCCTACAACCTCTCTGGACAGCCTGTTCCAATGTTCATGGGAAACCTCCTGTGCTCCAGCTTGCACTCATTGCCCCTTGTCCTATCATTGGACATCACTGAGCCTGGCTCTGTTCTCCTGACGTTTACCCTTCATGTGTTTATAAACATGAAAGAGGTCACCCCTCAGTCTCCTTTTCTTCAAGCTAAAGAGACCCAGCTCCCTCAGCCTTTCCTTATAAGAGGGATGATAAATATGTTGAATATATTGAACAGTACTGGTCCCAGTACTGACCCCTGAGGACTCCACTAGATACAGGCCTCCAACTAGACTCTGTCCTATTGACCACAATTCTCTGACTTCTTTCCTTCAACCAGTTTTCAATCACCTCACTACCCCATCATCCAGACTACAATGGCCCTCTGTGTGTTGGCTCTGAAAGAAACATGGTCTTCCAGGGTGTTGTATTTGATTATTAACATAAAAAGGTTTAAAATTTTCTATTTTAAAGTAGTTACTTTTTAATGAATGTATCTAATTGTCTTTCTTTCCTATGGAATCCTGTGAATTATTATTATGGTGAACAATATACTTTAGAAATTGCAGCAAAAGCCTACTATAAACATTAATGAAATACCATCTGTCCACGTTTTCACTTACTGTAAACAGCTAATGTTTTAAGAGATCTCATATTATATCTCCATCTACCATGTGTTTTGTCACTTGGTATCACAGCAGAATCTTCAAATCCAAACCTGATGCCTGATCAGACTTTCAAATTCTTACTTTTAGCCTTTGAAAGAGCTATGGTCTGATTTTCTGAAGTGCAGCATGGAAAATATTTTACTGACTTTATCAGGGGTGTAATTTCTCAACTGGTTAATACGTATACACTGTGTGTTCCGTGTGTGTCTACACAACATATTTTTATTTTTGGTTATCATTGAAGGAGAGAGGTACTTTTCTGGTGCAGATTTTGGATGGACGTGGCCCACGTGTCGAGATAAGGACCAGCCTGTCACTAGCTCTTCATGTGACATGAACTGATGAGAAAGTCGTTGTGAGAGGCCCGTTTTTCCTTTTACTAAGTTTGTTTTGGAAAGCCAATCTTGCCATTCATGTAGGTCTTTATGTGATCACAGAGTACTGTGTGATTGTGGAGAACATTCTTAAACAAAGATGTCCTGCTGAGACCGTCTGTCAAATTTGGAAAACCTCTACAGATTGATTTACTTAGATGAGTAGCACTGCAGCTCTCAAACAGTTGTGAAACCTTCAGGTTTGGAAGGGAAGTCAGGAGATCTGTGGTCCAACCTCTTGCTGAAAACAGGCTCAGCTGAGCTCAGACCAGGTTGCTTAGGGCTGAAAAGGCTTTCCTTGTACAAAGTTGGTACAAATAAATGCAAAAGTACTAAATATGTTTCCTCCTCCCTCTGCGCCAAATTTCTCACCAAGTAATTCAACCATTCCTTCTAAACATAACAAGTTCCCTTCCCTGGCTGTTTAGTGTCTTGTGTAATAAAAAGGGAGGATGCCTAAAACTATTTAACTCATGATGCCTCCAAAACAAATCAATTTCTACCATGAATAGCATAAGGGATCCAAAAGGGGATGTAAGAAAGGTTCAGTTACTTTACTTTTAAGTGGGCAAAATGGGCTTTTGACCAAGATACAGTATGTAACAGAGATGCCAGCATGTTTGAACAAGTAGCAAATTGTGGTCTTACGATTGCTTTTGACTGCTGAAACTAAGAAGTATGCAAGATGTCACAGTGATAGAGAAACTGATACCATATGCTCTGTTGTCATAGTTACTTAGGAGTAGAATATTTTGCACTTTTTTTTCTTCTTGGAAGAACTTTTTCAGTTACTGCAATACTACAGCATTATTATTTCTGTGGCTGCTTTTGGGTTTCTGTACCTAAATTAGAATTAAAGTGTCTTAAGAAATGCTATGTACAGTTATTCCTTAGTCCAGCAAGGACATACATACAGACGGAGCTGAATCTCTAAATAAAACCTGCTTCATATCATGGAGCTTGGTCAGGCTCTAGGGTAGGGCCATGTCTGCCTGTGTGTCACCAAAAGAACTTTACTATGTAAATACAAGCTTTTGCTTTTCATATGTCAAACCAGCACTTCAGTTGTACAAAGAATCAGTGGTTAAAAATCTCATTTTATAAAGCAGTCATTTATGGGCTAAGCCATATCTATGAGTTTTTGATCCAAGAATGACGTTGCTAGTACAATACAGGATACTCCAGGGTAGCTACTTAGCCAAGGATTAGCTTCCAGCTGTGCTGCAAATACTATTCTGAACTGGATTGTGCTCTCCTGGTTGTATAGCTTGCAGCTGAAGTTGCTTTACATTAGGATTGGCACAAGGCATGTCTTCTAGCTCTTAATCTGTTTGTTTTCACGAAAAGTAAATTGAAGTTATTTTTTTCATAAGCAAGCTGGAGAAGTTCATGTTATGTCAGCTACCAAAATGTGCAAGAAACTTTCAAATACAGAGGAAGAAAATCTGCTTGCAAAGTTTTGGAAGCAAGGGTCAGATCCCTTGTATTTGGCTTACCTATGCTTTGAAATCCTTGCCTTTGCAGACAGCACCTACAGGGAGGCTGGAGAAAGACTGTTTAGAAAGTCTTGTAGTGATGGAACAAGGGGCAATGGTTTTAAACTGGAGCAGGGTAGATTTAAGTTACACATAAGGAATTTGAGGGTCCCTTCCAACCCAATACAATCTGTGAATCTGTGAGAAAGGCCTCTAGTACCCTTCATATCTGTGATTCCATTTCATAATAGGAAAACTTTACCTCCAGTATCTTCCCCAGTGTTATCCACGTGAATGACAACAATAAGCATATTTCTTTCCTTCAAGTGGCATGCAGTCTCACTTTGACAAAATCCAAAATACAAAGGGAAGGAGAGCACCACCTGTGTCTGCGATCCTGTTAAGTTTGATGCATTTGCTACATCTTTGTTTTTCTTTTTTCTCTTTTTAAATTTCACCTTCAGTGAAATTTAAGCTGTTTTTAAGACTCTAGTGGGATTTATGAGAACAAAATGAAATAAAGGGAGAAACCAGCAAAGGCAAAAAATATTCCAGAGGCAGGAAAGGGCGATAAAAAGACAACTAATATAGTACAGTAACAGGATCACCATAATATTGGAGGAAATCAATATTGGTGAAATGGGTGACAAGGGCAGAAGTGACAGGCAAAGTTGAGCAAGGGCTGGCCATGACATGCTGGAAGACAGAGCAAGACTCACAATGGCAAGTGTTAGACATGAGCTAAATCTGGTGATTTATGATGATGTGGTTAATTTCAAAAAAGTAAGTGAAACAAGGACTTCTAAGATTTTTTTTTTCCTCTCATCTGTATTTGCAGACCTTTTATGGACTGTCAGATATAGTTTCACTACATACTTGAAAATAAACTACAGGTTTTTTTGTTTAGTCTGTAACATCATCGTTACTCAGCCTATTACTTGAAGTAGTTTAATTTAATTCTTACCTGTTTTGACAGCTGAATCTTATCTTCCTGGTGATCACATTGTGCAAAATGGTGAAGCACTCAAACACTTTGAAACCAGACTCTAGCAGGTTGGAAAACATTAAGTAAGTGCTTTGTGTTCAAGTATGAGAACTATGATTATTTTCTGATTGCTGAACTGATTGAAAGCTACTCTCCATTAGGAGCACATGCCATTGTCTCCCAGCAACTGCAGATGTCAATTAGAAGCAAACAGAGCCAATCCTGCTTTTGTTCCATGCTGCTGTAATGCCACAAACACTGGTCAAAATTAGATAATTTCAGCCTGAAACTAGTGCCAAGAAACTGTTTCACGGAAATGCCACAGCACTGTAGTAATTCCATTTGCATTTAAAATGCAGTTCAAAAGTGGTGTTCCTGTTTGCATGTCTGATATGATTATATTAAGTTTGTTTTGTTAAATGACTTTTTGATTCTGAGCAGTTTCTACTGGTAATCCTGGTCTCCCAAGAGAATTGACTCTTATTATTATTGTTAACTTGAAGATTATCTGCTGTTTTCATGCTAATTTAACAAATGTTTACTTTATCATGGTGATGTTCTGCAGTATCCCTTTTGCAGAGTAATATAAGTGTTACATAAAAAGGCTTTGGCAGCTCTTGCTTCTTTAGATAGTCTTTTACTGTTTCCTGTATAGCTTTTTGTTGTACTAAAGGTTTTTGTTACCAACACTGAAGGGATGGTGCAACTTTCTAAAACTGAGGGTTGGATGTGAAAGGGTCTTGCAAATTTGCTTGGAATGTTGAAAATGGTGAAGGAAGATTTTCAATAAGGCTAGAATTGTGAACTAGATGTTCTAGATAGGTCAGTATCAGCTTCATTGCATGTTGCATGATGAGAGAGAGAGAGCTAATCTTTAGCATCTCTCTCTTTTCTTCCTTTTCCTTTTTCTGTCTTCTCATCTACACCAGTAATTACCGTGTTTGTGATGGCTACTATAATACGGACTTACCTGGGTAAGATAGAACCCTACATTAACAAATTTCTGGCATGATTTTTAACTTTACAAACTCAGTCAATATTGTGAGTTTCCCTTAATTTTAATTAACTAGTTTTGAGATACCTGATTTGCTAAAGAATTTTTAACTATTATATGCCTTTATAATTTTAAATTGCTTGCCTCTGCATTTTGAATTTCCTAATTTTGACTAATTTTTATAGACAATTAAAATGCTCTTATTTATTTCTGTTTCAATTCTGTCTAATAATTTTGTTTCTCTTTTCTGCTTATAATGCTTTCTAGCTATGAAGATAATAAGCCATTTATCAAGTAAGATCATTAGTTAGATGTGGAATTCACTGACTAAATTCCCTTTCCCTTTCATTCTGTGCCGTTCTCTACAATTCCTTTTCCTTAACCTATTCATAATGGAATCTTTTTTAGACAATTCTGTAGAGCAATATCCATATTTTTGTCACATTTCAGCAGGGTTTCTTCATGTGGAAGTTAGATCATCTAGCTTCAGTTTAGCTGAGTTTATCGGAGCATTAAAGATTTGGGCTCTAGGCTTTTAATCTGCTGTTTAACCTTTGTGCATTTGTGTTGCATTATTTGATGTTACATGGCAGCACCACTGTTTAAAATCTATCGTGTGATTAGTGGCTAAGCCAGATTTATCAATCTCTTTTCTAAAACCAGATAAAACAATGGAGTAGCTGGGGCTTGCGCTATACTTCTGCATTTCAAAATAGTTTTGACGTCCTGTGCAGTGCTTGAGAAAGAAAAAGGTCATACCTACTCTTGCTGTTTTCACTGGAGACTATAAGATGGAATTGTTCTTTCTTTAATAGATAAAAGGTTAAACCCAAGGAATTTTTACATTTGAATATGAACCTAGTAAAAGTCAACTGCAGAAACTGAAATGTTAATATTGGATGTGGCAACAAGTATTCTCATAAGTAACGTTACTAAAATTTTCTTTTACAGATCCTGGGTCCTGGGTGCATTTGCTCTCCTGTGTCTCCTTGGCCTAACATGGTCATTTGGCCTGCTGTTCATCAACGAGGGGACTGTTGTGATGACGTATCTCTTCACAGTGTTTAATGCTTTCCAAGGAATGTTTATTTTCATCTTTCATTGTGCCCTTCAAAAGAAAGTAAGTTACTGTAAATACAGATGCACAGTATACCTTAGCTCTTTCAAAATGCCACGTATTATTTCTTTAAAAATAGAGGAAAAAAATAGCAATGACAGGCACTGGAGTGTGCTGAAGTAGTCTGAGGAAGGGACTAGGATTCTAAAGAAGTTCTTGCAGTGTGTGCTTACGGGAGTCATACAACTGCTCTGTGAGCTAGGTAGCTTTAAAATGGATGCAGCATTTCCAACCTGAAGTTGGAAAGCTTTAAGTCTTTGGGAAGAAGATTGCTGTAGAAAATGTTTTGTTCTACATGTGGTGTGTATTAGTCTGGACTTAACAGCCAAAAGTCAGATGAAGCAAATCTGACTCCACTTAAGCACACCAAACAAAGAATCATTTATAGTATCAGCCCATCTTAGCCTGGAAACTCTTTCCAGATTAAGGCAGAGGACCTCTCCTGAGATCCCATTAAGCTGCCACATAAAGCTACAGGTGATAGGCAAGGATTCTACTATCTGTTGTTCATGAAAAAAATGGAGATGTAGAAATTAATTTTATTATCAATTTCAACACACTGTATAAAAAAGTGGTCGTTAACACTAGACAACTACTAATGAGGAGCGCTTTCCAAAGATACCAGCATGTATATGCAAGTGTTTGCTTCCCCTAGCAATCCAACACCTTTGTGCTCTTAACTGGAAAAACTGGAATCCCCTGGCAAGAGCCTTCCCTCATGGGTGGGATGTGCTAAATGAGTTCTGCTCCCTTTAACCCAGTGGGAGCTAATAGATCTGTAAGAAGCAGATCTGCTGGGGAAAGAAAAGGCTTGCAGGGTAGAGAGAAGCAAATAATAGACAAGGAAATGAAGGGTGCAGCTGGATGGGTTTCTCTTTGGGTTCCCAGCATCTCTTCTCTTCCCCAGACTGAGGATGGAGACTGCTTCCAAGGATGACTTGGTTCTTTAGCAGAGGACAACAGAAACAGTTCATAGCCTGTGTTAGAAAACATGGCAAATGAAAGTAACAAGAGTTTAGAGGAAGGGTAAACATCAAAAAATCCCACCCCAAAAGAATTAAAATGCAATACATCTCACATTTGGAAACACCCAATTTGCAATATTTAGATTCTAAATATTTTTACCAGTTTTAGACTGGAGACATAGCAATTATTAACTCCCATTATAATTAGCTCACCAGAGACATAATTAACTGATATTTATAAAATGTTTTGAGACCATTGGATAAAGCATTGCTGTGTAAGCACAAAAATCACACTTCTGTGTGTACTCAACTGTAACAGCTCTAACAGTGGCATTTTAACACTGTGGTCTAGATGGTGGCATTCAGCCATAACTAGGAAAAAGTCTGGTAGAGAGAAATTATTTTATCTGATGAACACAGCACTTCTCTTATTTTGAGAGAACAAAAGCACACATAGGAGATTGAGCCTAGGAAGAGAATACAAACATTCTCAAAATGTAAATAATTTCTAGATTAGCATTTCATATAATGTTGCCCTTTCTACTACTTTTATTGGACTTGAAAATAAAAAACCTATTCCTTTTTTATTTCTTTTTACAGCTGTGCATTGTTTTTATATTAAGTGTAGTCAGCAAAAAGCAATATTAAAACACCAGTCAAGTGTGAAAAAGCATAACCTAGAGCAATAAAATTTATACCTGAAAGAATATTAAAGCTGCCATTTAAGATTTTTAAGTTTCAGTGCCTTTGACTGGATATCATCCTACCTTCTGTCTGCATAGCTAATGTAGTCTTTTTATTCTGTTATTACTAGTTGGTCACTAAATTGAACAGAGAAATAGAATTGTGAAAGTGAAAACTATTATGTTACCAGTTCTGACAAGATGATAGTGCTGTTGCTTCCATCAGTTTCCAACAAGCTATAATTTAGAAATAATGACAGTGGAATGCACAGTACTGACAGATAATGTACATTCACTGCAATATAGGCATTAGGCAAAAACAACCCTGGAGGGTGGTATTTGGGTAAAAATACAGTTTTGATTGCTATTGTCTCTACTATGTAGTGGTTTGGATCATTTAATATCCATTAGTGTTCAGGAATGCATTTTCTTAGATGTTATACCATATAGACTTACATTTTTCAAACTGTAGAGTTAAAGATTGTAATTCTATGTTCATGTAGTTCTGGTTTTCCTTTTTATATTGCTTTTGTGCTGATACAGATAGGTGTTCACTTAAAATACGTACTTTCATAAAAAGATGAGTTACTGTCCCTAGCTTGAAGTTAAAGCAGTAACTGTTCAAATTTTCTTCAGTCTTGTGGTTTGCATAAACATCACAGTATGTATTCCTTGTAATATTGAAAACAGCACATGGCATATGTAAATCCACACTAGGAACTTTTTTCATTTTCCCCTTCTCTTTTTACACACACATAACTTTCTTTTTGTCCTGTATATTCATAGGACAAGCATCAGCTCAAAGACAAGATTAGCTGAAATCCCACTTCTCCCAGAACTTAGAGGTCTCATCAACATAGAAGAGGCACTTAGTATCCAATGGAAGATTTATGAATTTAGTTTTGCACGTCTTTACAAATACTACCCACTGTGTTCCTTCACTGATGCTGTCATGCTGCCAAGATGTGTGTGCAGTCTTCGGTCTACCTGAAAATAGTAGTCAGTGTAGCACCCACCAAATATGAGAGAATTAACTGCTCTGCAAATAAATCCTCATTATTTTTGCTACAAATGTTAACATAAATTACAAAACTAACATTTTCAGTAGGTCAGTGGAAACAGAAGGAGAATAAATGCAGGCCAAATACTGGAATCATTAATAAGTTTTGTGGCTCTGACAGGCAGAAATATCATGTGCAGAGGTGTATTCAAATTTCTCAGTTCATCAAAGGCAGTTACAGAGGATTTTATCTTCTGATCCTGAAAGTGAAAGACGCTTCATTTCCCAGCCTTCGTGGTTCAAAATGTGACTCTTGAACACAGATGATGCCTCCACCAGCATAGCTGGAGGTGGGCCTAGAGTAGAGCAGTGGTGTTTGTGAGTCTAATCTCAAAGCAGGTGTGAGCATATGAACTAGTATCTGTTTCAGTTACACAGAGTAACTTTACATGAAAATGCCTTTATAGTTATTGCAGGTGTGGCACATGTTCTTGGAAGGAATAATATTATGGACAATACCATGCTGTGCAAAGGCTAGTTAGCTCAGCCCTTTTGCATGCTAGGTTGGGAAGATAGGATTTCTTTGGTTTCTGCTTCAAAAGCTCACATAAAAAAAGACTATTTTCAGCCAGCATTCAGTTCAGGTAAACTTAATCATATTAATCTGCAATTTGAAAATAAAATCAAAATAATCCCATAAATAACTCAGTAATGATTATTAATTCAGATCTAAATACACACAGACCTTGAAAATAATTCAGTCAGAAATCCTAGATAGTTGAAAATGCATCTGTTAAATAGGAAAAAATATTTAATTTTGCTAATGGCGAACAATTCAACAGACAGGAATTATGGATTTGTTTGAAAAGTATATGTGTGTAGTTTCAAGGCAAGGCTTATGTGTTTTTGCCAATGGAGATATTTCATGCAATTGTTTTGTGCTAAGCAAATTTTTTTTTCCCCCTGTAGGTACGTAAAGAATATGGCAAATGCTTCCGACATTCCTACTGCTGTGGTGGACTACCCACTGAGAGTCCCCACAGTTCAGTGAAGGCATCAACAACAAGAACTAGTGCTCGCTATTCCTCTGGCACTCAGGTGACAAAGATTTTGACAGCATCTTTTAATTAACCTTATTTATAAAAAAAGCCTACTGAGATGTGTTACAATCAGAAGGACTAATTGTCTTCTCATTTCTATAATTTAGTTGGAAAAATACATGCTTCTGCATAATAGAATTAATTTCTTTTTAAACATTTCCTTTGATTTAATGCAAACACCTTTTTCTTGTAATTAGGGACTGACTTATGTTTCATAGAAATGGAATTTAGTAAATTAGACTTTTAATTTCAAAAGAAGGAATTTCACTATGTGCTGGAAGAAGGCTTACTTTAGGGCAAAATAAACACAAATATCCTAGATAATAGCACATAAGTGGGAAAATTTAGGAAGACAAACTTCTGAACAACTTTTGAGAAGGCTGTGTTTTGTCTTTGAGTTGGAAAGAGTGTAAACACCTTGTAACTGAAGAAAAAGACTAGGCAGAAGTTGACTGGATATGTTGAGAAGCTTGTTTGTCAGTATTAACCTATTGTATGCTTTGCTGGGACCCATGTCAGTGAAAGGATAGCCAGTTGGGATGTGGCAGCTCTGTACTAGAAAAGTATATAAGTTGACTATGTAATGGAGTAGTAGGCTTTGGCTTTGGCTTATGCTTAAGCTCTTGCTTTGCTTTTGCTTGTGCTTAATGCTTTGCTTAGTTACATAGGCAATAAATGCTTTTGCCTTTCACAATAAGAGTCTTCTCATCTTGGCATCACCTGGAAACACCATAACACACAGCCTATGAGAAGAACACGACTGCTACAATTATAGGAAAAAGTCCTTTAGCAATTTCCTAAGCTTCTGTCTCACTGCTTTACGTTAACAGAGTCGTATAAGAAGGATGTGGAATGATACTGTGAGAAAACAATCTGAATCGTCTTTTATCTCAGGTGACATCAACAGCACTTCAACACTTAATCAAGGTCAGTCACTGGGAACATTTCGGTTTTAGAAGCCTTAAATTTTATACAGATCTTATATCATTTAACACAGAAGAATTGAAAAGAATGTTTGGAAAAAAAAAAAAATCTGGAACAAACGTTCTCTAAAAGGAGAGTTTTAAAGTCATCCACCAGCACATTTTAAAACCGTGTTCCCTCAACTGGCCCCCTGCTGTAGAAGTCGAATTCCTCCATTCGTGGGAATGTATTTAAATAAGTTCCATTAATAATTTAACTTAAAAGCAAGACCATAATTTTAAATCTTTACTAACCTTTATAGGTTAAATCCGAAACAGAAATATGAGTGCAGTAACATTTGAATGCATATTTGACTATGATATTTAGGTGCAGAAATTTTCCCAGTGAAATCTAATTGATATCATTTCTATGCAAAAGATGTCTGTAAAGCATTTATCTTTTCTATTTCAAAGAGCATCATATCTGTCACAAGGGATAGAATCCAGATTTTCAGGCACAGAAGAAGCCAAAACTCCAAAGTTTTCAGTTCAAATAGACTTCAAATCTGTAACTTCATTCTCATGTCCGGTTTAGGAGGCAAAGGTATTAATTGAGACAGAATATCCCTTCCTTTATTTATTTTCCCCTGTGTTTTTTAGAGCAGTTTGAGCTAACAGTAGAGGGAAGACTGCTATGCAAGGCAAGTTCAAAGCCTGTTCTTTCACCCACATCTGTAGAAGAACAGGTAGCCCAGATCTCATTGAGACCAATTCCTGCTCAATTCAGAAAGTTTCAAACACAAAATTCACCTCTGTCAGAGTCGCTATAAAGCCTTCTTCAACCATAACTAGCAAATTCTCCTCTTTTGTGTTTTCTTTTTTTTTCAAGATTTGGTAGAAGGGACATGTAGTTAACTTCCATTCATTTTGGAAGTAAAAACTGTGATATTTTTCAAAAGAAAAGAAAGCACGATTCTGGTTTTGCTATTTGGCATATAGACCTGTGTTTTACTGCTCTCCCCCTCTGAATCTTGTATATTCCTCTGGAAAAAAATCAAAATAAAGTATCTTCTAAGCAGAAATGTGTATTTTGTATGCCCAAGAAAAAAGTACATTCATTCTCTCCCAGTGTTTCATTAAAATCCCGTAAATATCCTATATATAAAAGTCTGAGTTTTCACCCTAATTTGTTGTCTCTGACTCCTGAGGTTTGTCCTAAATGTGCTGTACCCTCAGATAAATTAGCATTGAAGAGCCTTGGAAACTTCTCCCTGTTTTGGAGCTCCATTCTCAAGTCAGTGGAGATGCTCTGCCAGGATTAGAAAAATGTGTATCATCTTTATTAAATTATAATATTGTCACCATCTCAGTGATGCATTAAAGTAAGAGTAGTTTAGCAATCAAGGGCAAATGTCATTTATACTTGAGAATAAAAATGAAGCTTGTAAAGGCAAACAATTTTCAGTTGAAAAAAAACCCAAACACTCCTCTTAATTATAAATTACAGATAATAGTTCTAACCAAGAGTAAATATGGTACAGAAAAATTATAGAATTATAGAATTATTTGGTTTGGAAGGGACCTCCAGAGGTCATCTTGTCCAAACCCCCTGCAGTGAGCAGGGACATACTTCACTAGATCAGGTTGCTCAGAACCTTGTCATGAAACAGCTCCAGGGGTGGTGGCTCAACTACCTCCCTGGGCAACCTCTTCCAGTGTTCCACCACCCTCACGGTAAAGAACCTGTCCCTAGCATCCAATCTAAATTTGCTCTTCTCATCTTATCACTACAGGCCTTTGTAAACAGTCATTCTCCAACCTTCTTGTAGGCTGTATTTCTAGTAGTAAGTACATTACAACTGAAAAAGCTACAATAAAACCTTTTTAGTTATCCACCGATGCAAACTTTAGAATACCATAATCAGGCAAATTCTCTGTATCTTGCCATTTTCTGCTCACTTCTGCTACCAAGTATTTGTGGTAATAAAAAGGCATTAATATGTGGAATATATACTATCTTTTCCTTGCCAAATTTGAAATATCCATTCCATTAAAATGGAGCTGGCTCTTAGTTGTCCTTGGGTCTGTAATACACCGATCCTGATATACTGCTGTGCAATGCAATAGAAAAGAAAGCAGAATTTTACCTTAATGAAATGTTTAAAGTAAGTTTTAAATCACAGCATTTTGTGTCTTTAGTTTTTGGTTTCTGTTGGCTTTTTTTGTGTGTCATTATTCTAACCCATTTTTCTTCTAGTAGTTAGAAATCAGAGATTAATTGACTTTTTAATAATTTCTAAAAATACTCTGATTCTTTTCTCATTATTCTGAGTTTAAATGGTGTTGCATTGACGTGTAAAATGGGTTTTAAAAAGATATCTGTTCCTGTAGTATTTTGCTTCACCTTACATTGTTTATAAACTGATTGTTTAAAGAAACTTTGTCATTCAAAGAATTACTTTTAAAAACCTGGCAGATAAATTTGCAGCATGAATGTCCCAGGAGAAAATATGAATGCTCTGATTTCTTAGAGCAAATATTTTGCTTTCCCCTCAGCATGCATTCTTTTGCATATACTAAGATATGCTTCTTGCAGTTTCTCATCCACTATCTGTTTGAAAACAGCAATTCCCTTCCACTATCCGTGTGTTTTTAATAAAGTGAATAACAGCTCTGATCCTGTCATAAATTATTTTTCAATACCTTTTCATTCAAGAAACTCATTTCTCTCAGTTCTGAGTGGAAGTGTTCTGTATGATCATTTTTAAAGTCATAATAGCTTTATGTAGTACCTTGATCTCTACACATTTAATTGCTATTCTTGTGTAACAGTGATTTTGTATACATTAGTAAATGTCACTCTTACCAGATGTTTACTTTGGGGATTTGGACAGCACCTGTGAATTACTGGAATCTAACTGTATTTTCCTACTCCCATTCCAAATACATAGCTCAAATACATTTGGAAATTTTCAGCTGAATTGAATTTGACAAGTCCTACATGATTCATGATGAATAAAAAATATTCTTTATTGAAACTGTCAGCCTAAAATTAAAGAACTGACATTTTTTTCTGTTTCTTTTGCTTTAGGAATGACTGGCAATTACCTACTAACAAACCCTCTTCTTCGACCACACGGCACTAACAACCCCTATAACACATTGCTCGCTGAAACAGTTGTATGTAATGCCCCTTCAGCTCCTGTGTTTAACTCACCAGGTGTGCTTATACTTCCTGAATGAAACTGCTTTTCTTGGCTTGCTCCAAATCCCTTCTTTTCCCTAGATAGAAACTCAAGTTGCAATACTCTAGCCATCCATCCTGAATTTCTGTCAGTTCAAGAAATACAGTATTGCCAATGTCAGCTTGTAAAACTGCACTATATTATAGTAATGCCTTTGCCATAACAGTATTTACCAATAATTATCCATGTTTTTAACACAGGTGGCATAAATCTTAATATACTATTACAGGACTGACACCACATGGTCCGAGAGCCCATCTTCAAGATATATATCACTTAGAGGTATCATGTCTATGCAATGTAAGGTTGACTCTAAAGCGTGCTGAGAGAAACCCGCTTATGGAACGGATTAGATACGAAAGCAGTGCAAGGCATCTTGACACCTTTGGATACCCCAGTGTAGAAAACTGTATCCAGCGTCAAACAGATCTAAACTATAGTATAGTGCAGCTTTATGGTAGATCATTTTCCTGTAGGAAGATCTCGAGATTAACAGTTAGAACAGTTTAGTTCTGTAGGAATAAACCGTGTCATCATTTACCTAACATTTTGTTGTTACATTGTCTAGTTGCTGTTTTAAACTCTGGTGCAATTCATCAGTGAATACCTAGCAGTTACTGTTTGATGAGTCATAAGATCACTTTAGCATAACTAGAATGCTAAATCTTTGATAAAGAGCTCATAAAACCTTGTTTCCAGTTTTTATTTCAAATTTCCTTTATACCTGAACTGTAGTTTCTATTTTCATTCTCTTGTTTTCTTACTTTCCTTATGCTTTCCTCTAGCAACCTACAGAGAGACAAGTATGGGAGTAAAATTTAACTTTGCCTATCAAATGTAAATTTTTTCAGCATGATTTTTAATGGGCACAATTAAAACATAACTAGCGGTCATGAAGTAGACTCAGCGGGCAAGTGGTTCACAATTTGCAAATGAAATGTTTCCACATTCAAAAAGTACTTGCATACTGCTTTTTGGAAAACAACGTGAGGTCTGTAGCAAACCCTATTGGTAACAGAACTTATGCAATGCTGAAATAATTTGCTGTTTAAAACCAAAGCAGTGTCAAGCAGAAATGCTTAACAATTTACTTGTATTTTTACATTCCCACAGTAATCTTGCTACAGGCTATGGAAAGATTTCAACTGAATTACCTGATCATGGGTGACAAAATTTGCTTCCTCATACCAATTTGAATATATTCTAGCATCCTTAACTCTGCAGTATATCATAGAAAACTCATTTTGGATTATCAGATATATTTTCCTATCTGTTTAGCAGAAGAAAAGGGAATTAAAATTATAGAATTAAATCACTTTCATGAGGGAAATGAATGCCAGCATGTGGTCCATGTGTTGTCTCCTTTTATAAATGCCATATGTTCTGTGCAGCTAAATCCATTCCAAGAAAAATCTTGGAACATATATGAAATTGCAAAACTACAAAGTTGTTTAATCAAGGCTTAAAGAGACCTTTCAAACAATCCTCATCACTGTTAAATCAGTACAAATGGAGAGGAGTTAACAAAAGCACAAATACAAAATTATCAGCAAATTACTCAGAATTTATTTGGAAATAATTACCCTATTTTTTCTAAAGTTGAAGACAAAAATCTTTTCATGAGAAAATGCAATTACTTTTTAATTGAAAACATTATTTCCAGAGAAGATTGAATTTTCTAGGATAAGCTGCAGCTTTAATTGCAAGAAAAAAAAAACAACACAAAACAAAAAAAAAAAAAAAAAGGCCAAAAGAAGAAAATGTATAATCATTTCCAAAACAACTTTTTTATTATACTCCTCCAAGCCTTGCATATAATGCAGCAGCCTCACAGTGGTCAGTCTCATCTCAGTAAAGTCACTTCATTCTTTCTTTACTTTCAGACAATTCTATAGATAAAGTGATTTTCTAGGAATGCTCTAACCATCAGCCTTTCCATGGTTCAGACTGTTTCATTTCTTTCAAAGTCTTTTTTTTAGTTTTTCTTTTGCTTGGGAAGCACTGTTGTGTCGTAGTTTACATGTCTTTGTGTCTATAGGAAAACCTTTTTTTTATTGTGTTACCAAAATTAAAGAAAATAAAATTAAAAAAAAAAATCCAAAAGGAAAAGCATAAAGACCTTAATCATCATAAGACTTCATTTTTTTTCCCCGTTAAACTTCTTTCATGTTTCCAGCAGGCTTACCCAATCTGTCATTCCTCCAGCAGCTATGAGATATCAGCTATGGCTGATTTCCTTTTCCCATTCCACAACTAATATTTATTCTTTGGTTTAATTTCTGTGACCCATACTTACAGAAATTCCTAACATTTCTGCATTTGACTTCCATGCCCATGGTAACTGTGGGCCTAACTCTTAATTAACTATTCTGGTTCATTCAGTGCTGTCACTGTGACTGATGCAGACTGCAGGCAAACCTTGACCTTTAGAAGCCTGGGGCCATTGTTGGCAGACAGAATATTAGTGAAAAAAAATATTACATTAAGTGGGAAAATAAAAGCTGTTATTGCTTAGTAATCTAATTTGCTGAACCCTTGCTCTGACTAAGTTGCTGAGAAGCTCAGTAATTCTTCATCATGTTACAATAAATCATTTTACTTTCTTTTATATATCAGCTACTCTTAGGCCAGATAGCCTGAGCAGACAGACATGATGTGAGTTGTCCAAAGTGAGTCATTCCACCTGCTGTCTATCGTGTTGTTGGATGGTGCTTGTGAGCCCTGGTCCCTGTAGTGTGAAAGATGGCTGTCCTTGTTTAACATAAATTCTTTGTATTTATCCATTTTTTTTCATTCTTTTCTTTACTTCATCTCAAAAAAAAAAAAAAAAAAAGGAAAAATGTTAGAAGTGTTGTTAAAGTAGTTGCTTGCCAGTTATGTGGGTTTATGTTGTACATTTACCTTCAGTTATGTCTGTGATCTAACTCCTTTTTAATTTAGTGTTGTTTAGGACAAATTCTGTTAATTTTCTTTTTCTAAATCATGGTGGTGTACTTCAAAACATAGATGTTTCCAAATGAATTGCTTTGCATTACATATGCAAGGGCATGGAGTGAACAGTTCCTTGTGGAAGACTCACAGAATTGACACTAAATTACGCAATTTAAATGCCACTATCCCTACAGGAGATACACATTACTATTCTCGAAATGCATCTTTCCTATAAGGTGTGCAACTGTTTACATTTGGGAATGTTCAGTAACCTAACTTTGCTCAAGCCTTACTTTCAAGTACAACTTTGTCCTGAACTACATTAAAGAATTCCGTTTAAAAAAAAAGATGATTAAGTAATAAAAGGCACATCAGGCAATAACCAGAGCTGTCCTCTTCCATTTCAGGACATTCACTGAACAATGCCAGGGATACAAGTGCCATGGATACTCTACCGCTAAATGGTAATTTCAACAACAGCTACTCATTGCGCAATGGAGACTATAATGACAGTGTGCAAGTTGTAGACTGTGGACTAAGCCTGAATGATACTGCTTTTGAGAAAATGATCATTTCAGAATTAGTGCACAACAACCTGCGGGGCAGCAGCAAGAACCACAACCTGGAGCGCACGCTACCAGCCAAAGCTGTGATAGGCGGGAGCAGTAGCGAAGATGACGCCATCGTGGCAGATGCCTCATCTTTGATGCACAGTGACACCCCAGGGCTAGAGCTCCACCACAAAGAGCTTGAGGCCCCACTCATTCCTCAGCGGACTCACTCCCTTCTGTACCAGCCCCAGAAGAAAGTGAAGACCGAGGGAACCGACAGCTATGTCTCACAGCTGACAGCCGAGGCTGACGACCATCTCCAGTCCCCGAACAGAGACTCTCTTTACACGAGCATGCCCAATCTCAGAGACTCTCCGTACCCAGAGAGCAGCCCCGATGTTGAAGAAGATCTCTCCCCCTCCAGGAGGAGTGAAAATGAGGACATTTACTACAAGAGCATGCCAAACCTAGGAGCTGGCCATCAGCTTCAGATGTACTATCAAATCAGCAGGGGTAATAGCGATGGCTATATAATTCCCATTAACAAGGAAGGATGTATTCCAGAAGGAGATGTTAGAGAAGGACAAATGCAACTAGTGACAAGCCTTTAATAACGTAGCAAAGAAATATTAAAGGCCACGTACAAGTATTAAAAAGACTTAATTAGCCCCATGCAGGCTCCCTCATAACTGCTTGAAGAGACAATTCTGTTGACCCTGTGGTTCTCCGGTAACGGGGATGACTGGACCTCGCAGTTCTGTGAATTTTTATAAAACAAAAACTTTGTATATACACAGAGTATACTAAAATGAATTATTTGTTACAAAGAAAAGAAATACCAACATGGTATTTTAAGATATCTTCTGCTGCTGAATTTAACAAAATTGTGAAAAGAAAAAAAAAAAAAAAAGATAAATAAACACTTTCCAACCATTTTATTGCAGCAGTTTGTGAACTAAATTTGTAAATATGGCTGCACCATTTTTTTTTTCCTAGGCCTACATTGTATTATATACAAGGCGTAGGCTCTAAAATCCTGTGGGACAAATTTACTGTACCTTACTATTCCTGACAAGACTTGCAAAAGCAGGAGAGATATTCTGCATCAGTTTGCAGTTCACTGCAAATCTTTTCCATTAGGGCAAAGATTGAACACGTCTAACCACTAGCAATCAAGCCACAGGCCTTATTTCATATATTTCCTCAACTGTACAATGAACCGTTCTCATGAAAAAAGAAAAAAAGGCTAAAGAAATTATATTTTGTTCTATTGCTAGGGTAAAATAAATACATTTGTGTCCAACTGAAATACAATTGTCATTAAAAAAAATAATTTTAAAGAGTTTGAAGAAAATATTGTGAGAAGCTCTTGGTTGCACATATGTTACAAGCTGTTTTTTTCTTACCCTCTGTTCATAGTACGGTAGTATGTTTAAAATGCAGTTCTACCTGTTTTCACTTATTTTCCCACTGTAAACAGTGTTCTGCTTTGACAAGTTAGTTTTTATTCTTACATTTTGGATTTTTATTGCCAAAAAACATAATTTGGGGGGGAAATTGTTTTAGAAGCCAATTATGCCAAGCCTTGCACAAATTTGGTATAGCTAACAAAGATTGTAACTCAATTCCCTGTTCATTCTTCAATCAGGGTTGGGTGGTGAAAGGGTTAAAGGGGACACTGGACACTTCTCACAAACTTTCTCATAAATAAAAGGTGCCTGTCCTTTAAAAAAAATAAATAAAACATAACTATTACTCTTCCATATTCCTTCTGCCTATATTTAGTAATTAATTTATTTTATGATTAAAAAAACCTAAAGAAATGTAAATTGTTTCAAGAAAATTCTGCTTTTTTCATCCCTTTGTGTAAACCTGTTAATAATGAGCCCATCACTAATATCCAGTGTAAAGTTTAACACCTGTTTGACAGTAAATAAATGTGAATTTTTCCAAATAGGTAAAATGTGCATTATTATGTACGAAGCATAATTGGCATCAGCACTCCTTCAACCCAGCTCAATCATCCTTAGAATGGTTTCTTTGCATTTCATGATTTAAGTGTCAGGAATACAACAGAAACTGTATAGCTCTGCAGAAGAGAGGTCATCTTTACTGTTCATTAGTCACAATTGAATAGGATCAAACTCAGACATGGCAGGGTCATTAGGAAAATGTACTGTAATTTCATATATTTACATAACTTTTAAGTAGGCATCTGTACTGAAATTTAAAATAAGGTGTTAAACACCACCATCATATTCTTGGCAACAGTAATTAGCAGTTAATTATTAGTGATGAAGATACATTGTTGCAGTGGGGAAAACATGAATAAGCGGCATTTGGATTGCACCCCAAGTGCTATCTAAATAATTAATCCATCAATGGCACTGGTTTGAGTTAGATAAACAAGCATGACTGTCCCTATTTTTATCAGACTAGAGAACTGCAGAAGGCAGCTGATGCCTAAATTGTTACCTACAAATCAGTGGCAAAATTGAAAGTCTGAAGTCTTTGTTAGTTTCTTTGGCTCTTTTGTCCCTCTCAATCAGGGCCACTCAAAGATCACGCCAAAGACTTTGTTTGTCACTGCTTCCAGAACTGTCCTTCCAAAGAACTCTAAAATTAATGCCTTGTCATCACAGAAGCCAGTCTCCTGTATGGCCACTGTAGCTAGATGTATGATGGCAACAAAAATTTATTTGAACGCCGTATCAATTCTGTTACCCTCTAATGGATTGGAATCATAGAAAGTTCTTGTGGAAAAATAGATCGATGCATTTTGAAAGAGTTTGGATTTCAGATGAATATTTTGCGCCAAACCTCCTGCTGTTGAGACATTTCAAACTGTAAAAAAAACCATAAAATCTAGGTTGAGATGGAACCATGGAGTTCAGGTAACCTCAGTATATGAGTAATCAGGACTGTGACACTGTAGCAATTATTCCTGAGGAGAAAGGCGTCTTCACTATTGACCCTACTGGTAACTCTTGCTAGTACATTCCTTAACACTTAAAATGGTTGCAGTAGAGTCACTGTGACATTTAAAAGTTAAATCAGAAATCTTTTACTTCTCTTCAGTAGAGATGCTTTAAAAATCCAAAGTCTCTATGAAATTAAATTTTTGTTCCAATTCAGGGTATACAGCAGACGGGAGCAAAAGTTATTCCCCTGGTCTGTCTGACAACTTTAAAGCATACTTGCTGCCTTCTACCTAGGAAAATCATCTCTTAGGGATTTAGAAATTGTGGTGCTCAAGTAATCGCCGTACACACGACCTAATAACCACCAACTTTCAGCAGAACCTTCAAACCTAGTTCAAGCAAGTACTCCTTTGTGTCTAACTAAAGGTGGCAAAACTACATCCTGGAAAAAGGTTTGTAGCATTGTGGTCTTAAATACATATTCATTTGCAAATGTAACAAGTATTCATAAATCAAGAACAAGTAGCTGATGAACCTAAGATGAACCAGCTGAACCTAAGTATCATAAGGGAATTCTTTTGTTGGCTTCTTTGTAATGTAGATGTTGCTTTCTAGTGAGCCTATTTTTTTTTCTTTTTTTTTTTTTTAATGTTATGCTAGTGAGTGTCCTGTGTTTAGCTAGCAGCCAATACCTTGCCAAATTTCTGTTGGTGTAACTTCTCAGTGTAGTAGGTTACAGTATAATTATATAGCCAACAGCTTATTGTAATTTCTTTATGTTCTCACGTTCCTGCCATCTTGTCTTGGGATCGGAAGGACAGAAGAATTCAGAGGAAGAGTTCAAGAACAGCGAAATAATGACAGCAGAATTAATGGAAAGAAGTATTTCTTCAGGGTCATCAGTTAACCAGTTCCTATGATGGTGCCAAGTAGAGTCTGCTATTTTAGGCACTGTCTTTCAGAAGAGCTGTAATTTTCTTATGGCTAGTAATCTCCTGTTAGTGTTAACCCTACTGGCTCATTTCAATTCTTCCTTGTAACTTCAGTCCAGTTATATTAATTCCTACAAAAGACTACATGGGATGTGCATTTAGTGAACTGTTGTATAATGGTGCTATGCATTGTTTAATATAAAATACATCTCAATTCTACATAAGTGAACCGTAACATGAAGAAATGCAACAACTGGTAATACCTTTATAGTTTAAATTAACCTTTATCTGTGAATTCTACAATACACCTTTGCTTCTTTTAAATTTGAAATGAAATTAACTAATAAAGTTTACATATACTCACTTATGTAGGCAATAAAAGGTGTTTCTAATTGACATAAGTTATGGATAAAATATGTGTCATATTTTATGTCCTAATTTTTAAGGATTTTTTTTCCTGAACTCTTCACAGCAGATATTAACAGAACAACAAAAAAAGTAAATAGTCCCTGTATACTGTTGTTATCCCACTTTGCCTCAAAATTAACAAAATGTGTCTTCTAGACTTGGTTATAAGACAACATGTGCTAGTGTAAAGTTTTATCCCCAAATAAAATTATTTTTTACATCAACAAAGCTACAGGTAGACAATTGTATATATATATGACATCTTCTTTGGGGTTTTAAGTCACTAATTCTAGGAGATGATGGAGAATGAAAAGTGATGGGACACAGAAATAAATTTTCAGTTCCACCTCAGCTGTTACCCTGCAAAGACACTTATACTAGGGAGGTCACAGTAAAGCATACCTTACCTTTTTTTTTTTTTTTTTTTTTTTTTTTTTTTGCAAATAGATCATGACAGTGACATTCCACATTTATGAAGAGCATTTCTACCATTTCAGTAAGCAAGGGTTTTCCTGTATGGATGCACTCTCAGTTAAGGAGCACACATTTATGGATGCTACTGGCATGCTGGGACTCTGCAGCTACAGCACAGGTTGTCATCCAGGTTTGCTCTGAGTTGGGGATAAAAATTAGCACTGCAACAGTCCTGGAAGCAAGAATTCTGTGCCTCTCCTTTATATAAGCACTTTGTAAATTAGGAGGAATTCAATTAATGGATCCAGCTCAATCATCCAGCTCTGACAAAAACATGGAGTAAAGGTTCATTAGAACTATGTCTATTTCAACAGTGTTTAGGCGTTTTTTTCCCCAGTAAAATCCTTCATGTGGTTTTTAGAACGATAACTTCCAAATCCTTTTATTCATGAAGGATAAATTCTCAATGGTATTTCATTAATTCATGCCTAAGAGCATTAATATCCCTTCTTACTGTATTATGTCATCATGAATCTCAACTGCTCCCCATCAAAGTTCCTGGCATGGGAAACAGATCACACCATGGTGCAGCCTGAATGGTTATAAATGCTATTGAAAATGACACAAACCTCAGCTCAGTGGCAAGAAGATGTTAAAAGACCACTCCATTTAATGCACCAGCTGCTGAAGTCATCAGTCCAGGACCCAGACAGAGGAAGTCACAGTTGCAGAAATAACATTCAGCATAGGTAGCTTTCTCAAAAAAAAAAAAAAAAAAAACACGTACATCAAGGTTTGTGTAATTCTTAACCATTTCTTCCTTGGGTGCACACCTCCTTCTGTGTTGTAGCAGAAGCCCTAGCACAATGTAGACTTTGCACTGCCAACCAGTTTAGAGACAACAGAGCTCTGCACAAAAGCATCTATTCACATTGAAAGGTCTCATTCACAAATAGGAAGCAGCAGGTTAGTATCTACAAGCTTTTTAATGGAGAAGCAGGATCTCTGAACAGCACTGATATGGCATAATTGCTCCAGTCCTCCTGTAGAATAAGAATTGCTGTAAAATGGCATAATGCTGCTGACCTTTCAGCCCTCGTGATTGCTTAAGAGTCCCAAAGCTTAACAAGGTTTCCATGAAAGTAATTCATTTTAGACATACCACTTCACTGCTTTTTTTGCACTGGTAGGATAAACAGAAAGTTCTTAGCCCACTTTCTATGCCATTCTTTATACCACTCACCATTTTAAATACTTGCCCTCTGTCGCCTTTTGTTGACTCCATTCTAAACAAATCCTTTAGTCGCCTGTCCACAGATTCACTTTTTGTCAGTGTGTTTTAAGATATAGACAAAACCAAAATTATGAGTGAACAGTTGTTAATTTATGGATGGAATTGTATTTTCTATTCTGTGCCTTTTTGCCTTTTTTTTTCTTTTTTCTTGTCTTTTGTTGTTGTTTTTGTTTAATCCACATGGTCTCACATCATCTTTTGTTTTCATAGTATCACATCACAACAGATTTTTTTTTCCACTAAACTTATAGCACATAATGACCTAACGGTTACATTTAATTTAAAACCCTGCAAAGCCTGCAAATACTTTCAATTATTCTCCTGCATGTGTGGCCAACCTTGTATTTGTCAGCATTGCATTTCTTCTGCATCACACTGCCCATTTATTCACTTTGTTAACCCAGGTCATTCACAATCTTTCCTAGTTCTGATTAACTGAAATAATTCTCTGTTAACAGTAAACAGTGCCACCTTTCAGATAGCATGTTCATCTCTTTCAGATAGCACCAGTTTGAATACAGGTTGTTGGGGCACTATACCATTAGCATTTTACCGTGATTAAAAAAAAAATTTACTGTTTAATCCTGCTCCACCTCCTAGTTTCTAATGCACATCTACTTTAGCTCTTACTTCCTCAATACTGATTTGCTTTAATGGCTTATTGATAGGAATATTTTTACAAAGATTTTTTTTTCCTAAGTCCAAATAAATTACAGCAGCTACTCTCAGTAGCTGTATGATTGACTTAATATGTTAAGAGATGCACAATTTTCTTGCTCTCAGCAGTTACATCTCGTGGAAACATTTCCTCTGCACTATATGAATAAATGTGGAGCTGCTAGATGTCAGACCCAAAAAGCACTTCACTCTTCAAAGGGACACTTAGGTGGAATTTAGGCACTGAAATCCCAAGGTACACCATCCACAGGTGCAACAGGCACTACATCCTGGGCAGAATTATTCTTAATCTTGCAGACACGTTTCCCTCACCAAAACCATTTTGTCATCCGAAGTTTTTTTACTGTGCACATACAGTCACAGCAGTGAGCCAAAGCAAGCAGGGCACCACAGGCAGTGCCACTGCCCTGTCGGGCGTACCAGTGCAGCCTCTGAATGCCATAACCCAGAAATTAGGTTACAAAGGGGGCTTCATCCATCCCCTGCTGAAGCTACTGTCCTGACAATAATTACAATTTGTCTGGAGGTAAGAGATAAGCCCTGTGAGTCTGAGTACCTTTGCAGTGTAAATGCCACCACCGCAGCTCTGCCAACACTCGCTGCTCTGCTTGTACTTCAGCTGTCTCATTGCAGCAAGAGCTGCCCTTATGAGGCTTTCCAAATCCCCATATCCTTTTGCTATAGAAAACAGGCCATGAAATTTCACCCAGCTCTTTGTTTCCATCACTCTGCAGCTGAAGTCTCTGACCACGAGTTTACTGTTTGTGTCGTGAAAGGGTCTGCCTATGCAGATCCAAAAACTCCATGGGTTTTGATGTAACGTGTACCACACGTGAGGGGCTCTGTTGCTGAAAGGCCACATAGCACTTTCTTTGTGGTACCAACCATGCCACATGGCCTGCAGGATAGTAGATAGATGCTCTACATCCAAAGGTGGGTACCACAATACCAAGTTGTACTCACAGATCTTGGTTCCCCATGCACAGCTACTAGCTAAGAAACTCAATCAAAACTGGGCTGGCTGGATTAGTTAGCCCATTAGTGTGCCACTGAAGACTTACTGACAGCAGCCTGCTTCCTTTAGTGTCTACACCGAATTACAGTCATGCTATACTGCAAATGCTGACCTGGGCTTTTGTTTCTCTCAGACAGGAGTAACTTAATGTGAAGCTACTGCTAAAAACCTTCCTGTGGAATCAAGCGTAGCCAAAATGCCTGATGACAAGGTAGTCTCCGTGACAAAGCACAAACACATGTAACACTGAAGGTTTCCAAGCATTGCTGGAAGAGCCTGAGCCTGGACTTCTTTTCAAAAGCTGGGGAGGAAAGGGGAATACAGATAGACAGAAAAGAGAAGAAAATAAAAGAATGATATGAGTCAAATGAGGTACAGAATTAATTTTGGCATTACTCATTTCTCTCTTTTCCAGCACCACCAGCTGCTGCCCCTTCAAGGCAAGACAGAAAAATCTCACTGGTGTCCATCCATCTGGCTAATTTGACAAAATACTTCAGTTTAGTGAAGCATCTCTAACTCTCAAACTTGTTAATTCACATAGCCTAGCACTGCCAGATCACAATTTGTTTACAGAAAGCAATCTAGAAATCTATCATTCCAAACATGTATTGAAATTTTCAAAGCACACTTTCAAAACTTAATTTCACCAAAACAAGACATTTCAATGGATCAAACCCCCTAACACTCACAAAACCACTGAAAATGAAGAAGATGGTCAATACACCTAGCAAGAAAGAGTTGATTAGGCATTTACCTTAGCATAGCTTTCCATAAATTATCTAGCCCAGCTTTCTAAGTTTCCTTGAGAACAGGCCTGAGCAGTACCAGCAAGGCAGTGTAACCTAATCAGAGATGCTAGTAATATGTGCAGCATCATACTCCTCAGCATCACTTAAAGGGATCTGGTCTATGTCTACTTTTAAAAGCCTTCTATCTGCAGAGACAAAGTTTGTCTCACATGGAAATGATTGTTGGCCTGAACAAATATTCAGTAAACAAAAGTGTAAGTGAAAGTGACACCTATGTATAAAGAAGGCTAACAAAACTGCACCCACAAAGTGATGTGTAATTTGCTGAAGACCTTACCTGATAAAACTCATAGTGTGCACATTGAAGTTGCTCTAAATACAGATGTAGAGAGTACAGGAAGATATATTCTGAATAGTTTGACATCTAAAGTAAGCAGGTAGCTATTGAAGGGGGTTTCTTCTAGGTCTCAGTAAAAGTTTGCTGTAGATTAACTGGCACTTAAGGGACTACTTGGTCTCCTCACGTCAAGATAAGAACATGCTACATGCTGCTTATAGTTATAAGTGTTCTAATTAGGTCGACTTGATTATTGTTCTGTGGTTTGATAGATGCTGTACTTAAAGTAATTTCAGATACTAATTTTTAGACTTTTTTTGTGAACTAGTAAATCAAGTGTGATTTATTCGTGGAATTATTCTTTTCTTTCTTAATGCTTATTCCCTCTGGTTTGTAACTTTAATTAGAACCTGCTATCTGTTCACATTGGTAATGGTAACAGTTGTCACTGGAGTACAGATGCATAGGTTCAGCTCATACTGCCACTTTGACTTTACACTTAAAACCTGTCTTCCCAGCTATACATCTGAGAATACCATCCATTAATGCTTTATTTCACTGCCACCCTGAACTCCAGGCTCTAAATACTAACAATCTGATTTGTTTTTAACCATCCAATAATGCATTTTCTAAAGAATAGAAACTTTACTGAAAAATAGCTTCATTTGGAGGTAAATACCTGCCTGAAAATGTTATTCAGCCCATCCACAGTTCTTTTTTTTTTTTTAACTACAGATTTTCCCAAGGCGGCATTGTTTCTTGAATAATTATTGATCTAAGCAATTGTGTGCTAAAGTAGACTGATTCATTCATTAAACATCCACACAGAAAAGCTCTTGGTTGCCTTGGTGAAAACAAACAACTCCCCTTCTTTCTGTGTATTCCTCAATGCTTCCCTAGTATACGATGAATAAATTGAAATGTAATCAGCAAATATTTGATTTACATTTATCAGGAAAAGGAGATATAAAATATATTTCTTTGGAGCAAAAGAATGAGGATCTGGAAAATTGTTCAAATAACACTAGCCTTGTTTGGCTTGCTTCTTTACAAGTTCCAGTAATTTCATAAAATCATAGAATGGCTGAGATTGGAAGGGACCTTAGAGGTCATCTACTCCAACCTCCCCACCATGGGCAGGGACGCCTCTCAACTAGACTCAGCTGCTCAAGGCCGCACCCAACTGGACCTTGAACACCTCCAGGGAGAATTTGAAAGCTGCAATTAGTGAGATTCTAAAAGTTTGCCAACTTATTTAGATAAACTTTTCCTTCCAAAAAGAATTAAGTCCTTTTCCATTATGTGATATAGAAAATAGTTTCCCATTTTTCTTATTAAATATATCAGGAATAGAACAGTTTTCAAGGTCTTCTTTCACTACAAATATACAGACAGGTTGTTCTCTAAATGGTCTGCATACCAGCCAGTATACTTTGTGTATGAGTCAGCAACACCATCATAGAACAGGGTATCTGTTGGCAAACACTGAAAGGAAAAGCACCTTTCCCAAACTTGCTTATGTGCTCCATGCAGGGTACAAAGTTGCATTCATCTTAGCAAATCTACATAGCTTCAAACTCCCAGCACCACTTGCTTACAGAAGAGCTGCATTTCTCCTGAATGGTGATGATGCTCAAGAAGCCAAAGGAAAGGGTTTCTGCATGTCAAATATTTAGCATGGCTGTCCTCCAACACAGGACAAAGGAATGATCTCAGTTGTCTCCACACACAATGATGGATCAGCACTCTGCTGACTGCTATGTGCCCGAGAGTGAAATACAATAAATTATATTCCCAGCAAGAAAACAGTAGCAGATACAGAAAAACAATGGCTCAACAGCTGTGAATCTTCTCAGTATACTGAAATTTGGGAATCCTAGGTGCTAGAGACAGCAAGACTTACTGAAAGCATCTAGTTGATTAAAAAAACAAAACAAAAAAACAACCTAACCAACCCCCAAAAAAGTCAGTATAAGGAATGAGATTTAATTCTCTAACTCCTCTGTTTGAGAGATCATGAAGATACCTGTTTGGGTTTGATGAATTATGAAAACATACTGTGGCCTCCTGATACCCCTCTCTGTGAATATTTTTCCTGAATTACTGGAAGATTACCACAACTGTTTCCTCATAGTTATGAGGCAGTACATGAGGAGGCATTCTGTTACAACAGGGGGTGGCAGAGAACGTAGAATCAGCCCAAATAAGCTTTGACTCCATTTATGTCAATAGTGAAATCAGCATATTTGGATTGGTGGCTGTGAGATTGTTCCAGACCTGCACTGTTTAACAGGAACAGAGTGAGAGTTGCTGTCTGGCACTATTTCCTGACATTTCTCTCTGTTGCTCATCCCCTCTGTTTTATTACCTTATTGCAGAGCCAGGGCTGTTCCACATCCATGCTCTCCTTGCAGCATCACTGGTAAAATTAATGCTCACCACTTAATCACTTTTCTCTCAACAGGTAAAGAATAACTGAACAGTTGGGGAGTGAGGAATGACAAGACTTGGAGCATTATTTTCTCTTAAGAAACAAGACAACTCACCCACTTATATTTATACATATTCAAGTTCTTCTACTAGTCAAATGACCCTATGAGTAGCAGAATTCAGTTCAACTAGTCCAGTTGGTAGAAAAGGTACCACCAACTCAAGCACTGGGCCACAGTAACATCTTCACCATGTGGAAAAGTCTCCATGCTTTGTTCTGCCATCAGCACCAGATTCCTGTTTGTAATAGTAGGGAGGGAAGCCCTTGTAACAGTGTGTGAGCTGAAATCCCCCCCACCAACAATAACCAGGCTAGCTCAGTCTGGAAGTCAATGAAAGCTGTATTTACAAGCAGATCTACAATCTGTGATGAAATGCAATGAATATGGACAAACATACACGATTCACAATGTTTACAAATATGTACAATCAACAGAAAAGCACAACCAAGCTCCCTTTGCTTCCCCCAAGGGGCCTCTCCCTCAAACCAGAAGGAATCCCCCAGACCCCCCTGGCAGGAGGCAGAGAGTTAAGAAGAAGAGAGGCTGTTAGACTTAGCTCATCAAGGTCAGTGTGTTATCTTCAGCCAGAAAAGAAGAAGCAGCCAGACAGAAGCCCAGCAAGTTGCAAACTGCCCAAACTCCCCAACCTTGTTTTGAGTAGTAATTCTTAAACATTTCTATCTCTGCAATGGAAGTGTTTAGAATAATCGTTATTTTGCTTTCTTACACCCAATAGTGACTTATTTACATTCTTTCTCTTTCTCTGCTTGAATTTTGTAAAAAAAAATTAAAAAGACAGTTTTAAAACATCACAGCCCTGAACCCAGTTAAATCAATGGCAAAAGTTTTTTGCTGATTTTTATTTATCTTCTGAATCATTGAGAGGATATTTTTGTATTTGTTGGTTCTTACACTTGGGAACTGGCCATTAACAGTAAAGATAATAATAAAAAAAAGAGCGTCATTTTTTTCCAACCATGGAAAAAATGTTTTCTTTCTCTTCACTACTTGTAACCTTGTTCCTGAGTGCTTCATCCCCAATGAGTGCTGTTTAACAATGGAGAGTGTACACTGTTCCCCTCCCCACGAGATCAATACCTGTCTAAAAGTATTTACTCACCAAAAAGGCTGTGATCCTTTTCTTCATCACCCTTGAACTCCTGCTCTGCTCTGGAATCTTTTTTTTTTTTTTTTCGTTTTTTGACACAGGTTCTTCTTTTGCTTCCTGGTTATTGCTCACCTCTAACAGGATGTTTTTCCATTTCTTTCATTACCAAGTATACACCACAGCTTTTCCACTTGTCTAATCAGAGGGTTGGTCCAGCACTGAAACTGCAGCTGTTTTAAACACACTGCCTATAAACACACATTTTATCTTCAGTTCCTATTCACAGGAGCTTAAAGGAGACAAGAAGATGATGATCAAAATAGGAAAAGGGAAAGACTGACTGGGAGATTTGTTTTATACAAAGAGAAAAAGAGTAGAAGGGCAAGTAGGACATACAGGTAATCCATTCTATATTGGAACAGGGCAGAAGTTATTGTATAACACTTCTGTGAATGTATTCAACTGAACCACTTATATTCTGACTAGCAAAGACTAAAGTGGTTAAAGAAGCTGGAATAAAAGGATATTAAATAAGCCCTAGGTAGCTGACTGCAACATTCACAGCTTTTGGAATCCTTTATTTTTCCTATAACTGCCCACTGACATGCCATTTGTCTTTAGAGGAGCTCATGCTTCTGATCAGCTGTCTGAAAAACAAATAAAGTATGTTCACTGTCAGTAGGGACTTAAACCCTGTATTCTTAAAGTAGAAGGCAGAGCAAAAAAAAAACCCAAAACAAACCAGTTGTTCACTTCCTCCAGGATGACTGAAATCATCTTACAAAGATGGAGATATAATGAAAATTAAGGCAGTCAGCTTTTTGGCATGTCCAGGTTGAAGTCCCTGCTTAGAATCAGCAAGAAAGGATTTAACAATGGATCCTTCAGCTTAAGGGAAAGAATAAGCCAGGTACACTGGGTGCCAAGTACACGCTGCCAGTACCCACTGCCTGGGTCCCAACAAAAAACAACCACCAGAATGCCTGTTTAAGGGATGAGTCTCACAACAGAGATGTTTCCTTTAGCTAGTACCCCAGATCTGAATTTTTATTTAACATACATCCTAATTATCTGAGAACTTAACTACTACAGCTTCTCCAAAAAAGGTGGTAGTGTCTTTACCTATACCTTGACCTCACTTCTCTTCATGCTGATTTGCTTACAGAGGCTACAACCTCTGTTCTGCTATACAGAGGTATGGACATTTACAGCCCAGATTTTGATAAGAGACACATACATGACTTTGGAATAAAACCTGAAGTGAGTATTTGTCAGTGTAATTGAAACAGTAAGAATACTTTCTCTTTTACCTTTCTTTTCTCTTTTTTACCTTTTATCTTTATTTTTTTTTAATTTATTTCCAAAGGGCAGCATTTTAGCATATCTCTGAACTTGACATAAAATGGGAACTTTGACAGTGCTCCCTTACATAACAGTGTATTAATTAATTCACTTTTCCAGATTTCTGTGGCAGTTGCCTTTTTCAGCCCTAACAACTAGTCAGATTGCCATAATTACAAAGAGTACAGGGTGCACAGCCTATGATCAGAAGCATATAATATACTTGAGGTGTAAAATGCTACAACAATAAAGCTAGAATAAATGTATTGTTTAGATACTGGCACAGCTTGTACCTTTATAGCTTCATCCAAATATATCCTACTCTAAAGTGAATGCCAGAGTATAATTTGGTGCATTCATTTTTCATTTATTAATCTATAGGTTAAAGTTGAAGAGAGAAACATTTTAAACTACAAGTATATAATACTTTATACTACAAATTGAAGTGAATGTTTTTTTTGTTTGATTTGTTTTTTACTGGAAGTGTGTGTAGGGGGGCTAATGAAAACTTTTTACTTATGCATGTGAGACACCATGCTGAATAACTGCATAGAAATCTAACTAAACCAAAATGAAAGTCGACTGCTGACACAAGTCACTCACAAATTCTCCACAAAGCCTGCAGAAAGATCATGTAAGTTGATACATAAAAACTGAAGTGTCATCTGGAATTTTTTTTATTCCATCATCTTTCCAAGACTCTAAACACAATTGCAGTTAACAAGCATATTGCTTTTGATTTAAACAGTCTTTAGGTCATCATACTGCTCTTACTACTTCAGTTTATTTGCTACTCACTCATTATACTTCATCTACAAGTGTCATCTCTGAGCCTTCTTGGAAATGACTATATGTTTCTCTGTAGGAAGAGAAAAGACAATAGATATTGACAACTTAAATACAAACAATGATGTGCTATCATTTTCATTCATTGTCTGGCACTCCAGCAGCTGAAGGTCTCAGTATTTGTTTCAGTCCTTGTAACAAGAAAAGGTCATCAAGTCAATGACTTTGCCAAAACCCCCCAACAATCTGCTGTCTTACAGCTCTGCAAGAAGGCTAAATGTCATTAACATAGTGGGAGTTCAAGTATAGTTTCAGTAACTGGGACTCTTAAGAGGAGAGGGCAGGCATATCAGCATATTTTATACAACCTCTAAGCTAACTTGCCATAGTTGTATACCACAGCTTATTTCTTTCCAAGTTTTCATATTCATTTCCTAGCCAGGAAAAAACCCAGGGAGAGTGTTACCAAACAGAACTCTATTTCTGGTTTGTACCATTTTCTCTCTGAGAAAATATCTCTCTGACTCTTGTAGAGGCAGTGTCTCATGTAGCACAAGCAACTTGAAGCTCAGAAAACTACTTGTGATCCAGCAGCTGCATAAGCTCCTTTCTGCCCTCACAATAAAATGCCTGTAGCTAACATTGTATTAGCCTGGGTTTGAAAGAGAATAGCAATGAGAACAGTTTCATATTAGGGCCTTCATTCTACTGCCATAGAAACTAGTCTTTGAAGTCTATCAAAGCCAGTGCAAGTTCTACCAATGTATCTTTAACTTCTCTTTCAGCTTCGTAGGATCATAGAATGTTAAGGGCTGGAAGGGACCTCTAGAAATCATCTAGTCCAACCTCCCTGCCACAGCAGGATCACCTAGGGCAGGTCACACAGGAATGCAGCCAGGCAGGTTTTGAAAGTCTCCAGAGAAGGAGATTTCACAACCTTTCTGGGTAGCCTGTTCCAGTGTTCTGTCACCCTCATAGTAAAGAAGTGCCTCCTCGTGTTGAGGTGGAACTTCCTGTGTTCCTGCTTATACCAGTTGCTCCTATTACTGTGCCCCATCAAAAAAAGACTGTCACCTTGCCTTCACACCCAGCCCTCAGATATTTATAGCCACCAATATCACAGTCTTCATTTTTCTTCATTTGCCACAAACCCTTGCTGCCCTGCCCTCCCCCCCCTCCCCAGAGAAATATTAACTTCATGAATGTAAGGTCTGAGAAGAGAGAAATCCCTGATCTAACTGAAGTTAGCTCAACCAGTTTGGTCACCCAAAACTTGATCCAGAAAAAAAAAGAAATCAATCTATCCATAGACCACTCAAAGACAAATTTCAGTCGTGCAGACCTTAGGATTACCTTTTGTAGGTTACAAGCTGATTTCCCCATATTATTTCAAGGTGACTGCATTTTTATGTAGCATATGCCTAACACCATGGGTACGATTACGACTACCATGTAAAGTCAGTTTTCATGGGTAATTAATTGATAAATGGCAGCCAACTCCTTCTTAGCTGCTACATAAGTCTTTTATTAACATATTTAATTCAATAAAGAGTGGGATAGTAGAAATCACAGTGAAGGACGGAGAATCAGTTTGTTCATTTTCATACACTCGCTTCTGCAGCACTCAGTAATAGGGAATGGCTCATTGCTTTCCCTTACAATGGGTCATCTGCACTCAGGAGAAAATAAAAAGTAAAACCAACAGACATCATTCTTTTCCCAAAATAGCTTAAAATTAAGATGAAGAAAGGACAGGAATCTCAGAGGTCTGTCCTTTAAGATTATTCACTGTGGCGGCAATGTGAGGAAAGGCAAGTGAACACACTGAGCATAACATGGAAAATAAACAGGGGCTGAAAGGGAGCAGGAAAAGCACAGAGAAATAAAAAAATGCAGAACAGTATAGAGAAAAAGAAAATTAGGAAGTGAATAAGCAAACAACCAAACTACAAAAACCCCAAACCAAAATCACAAAACCAACCAACCAAAAAACTCCCCTCCCTCCCCCAATAAAAAAATTAGAGTGTGTTGGCTAAGAAGGGTGAGAATTTAAATGACATGCTAAACACAAGTATTTGTCCAGTGAGAGATTTAAGCATGAAGACACAATGGCAATGAAGGAAGGATCCAAAATAGATCCCCTTTATGTGGTATGAAGAATAAAGATCTGCTGGAAATATTTATTGTAGCTAATCTGGTATATTTTAAAATAAACCAATACCAGTTTGGTATAGTGTAGAATCAATCCATTCCATTTTAAAATATAACTAATTTAGTATCTTTAAAAACAAACCAATAAGCATTAGCATCAATATTATAAAAGCTCCAGTTTATGTTTGTGAGTACAAATTTCAGTTCAGCTTTGAAAAGAGCTACCTGGAAGCATTTGTCACATTTTTATTCTGAGAAGAGGTTTCACAAGAGCTACATGAATCTAATACCCACATTCTGTGATTCTGAACTTAATACTTGTAAAATTAAGTTGAAAATTTTTTTAAGTGTCTAGTCTGTAGTCCTGACAATGCTAACTACTAATCACACCTTTTCCTGCAAAACTTTTAAATTGTTGTTCTATGCCCAAAGAATAAAGCACAAAGCTTGTCTAACAGTTCTTTATTCTAAAATAAACTGAATTTAGTGACCTTCTGACAGACTGTAAAAGGCATCTCTCTGACTGAGATTTTGGTGGAATGCCAAAATGGAAAAGGTACATTTTTAAAAGTGCCTTTAGGTAGATAAATATCTTTAAAGTACTCACAACAATGAAAACTATAGACCAAATTCCTGCCCAAGTCATTATTACAGTCCTGATAAAATATTGTGGCACTATTAATTAGGGATTATAATAACTTGGCTCAGATTTAGGAAAATAATCAGGCAACTATGTAACATTAGCCTTGTAGAGCTTTTTAATTATTATTTCAATATGAAATAAATAAATAATAAATGAGACATGGTACATGAATTTATAACTGATTTTAATGCATTATACTTTTCCTTTTTTTTTTTTTTTTTTTTTGCTATACCAGCATTTCTTTTTTGAGCAATGTCCAAGTTCTGGAATTCCTCTAAAGACGAGAATTAATACAGATGCATTGCAGTTGTGTTTTCATTTCTGAACCCGATTTTGAATTCTGTTTTACCTATCTTTATTAAGATATGAGGCAAATTCTTTTTTATATACTTCTTCAAGCTTCTATGGAGGTTCAAAATCACAGTTACGTTGCTGTACTAAATCCACATAATAAAGACAAATTTAATGTGCCCTTGGTGCTGTAACTCAGAAGTTAAGACACTTGGGAAACCAGTCTTCACATACAAGAAAAATCTCCCTCAAGATTTTTCTTTTAAATACTTTTCCAGCATTATGAGGCAGACACTGTTATTAATGCTTGTTTTGTTTAATTGCACATGTTCTCTTCCCTGGAGCAATTTGTTTGAAGAAAGACTCAAACAATCAAGTTTCTTGCAACATGTTCTAGATCAAAGGTTGTGGGGCAAAGTCTTTTTGCACAAAAAGGATGGTCCAGCATAAGCACCAATGGCAAAGGGGAGGAGTCCTATGGTGCAGATTACTTTTGGAAAAGCTGCTTTCCACCAAGCTGTTTGCAAGCTTCAGGAACAGCTGGAAAAAGCCACAACTTAGATTTGCACTCATGGGGCAAATCTCCAGGGCTGTCTAATTACATTTGTGATTTCTCTGCCTCTGTAAGACAAAAGGAGCAGTTAAGCAATAAACAATTAGAATAATTCTGTGCTTAAACAACAGTATCTAGTGTCATTTCAGACACTGAGCAATGACATCTGTCCAGAGAACATCCCAGATGGGACTTCAGGGGATCATTCTAAAAGACAGAGCAATTGCTCTTACATGTCTAATTCCTTTAAACAGAAAGCAGAAGTTTAGAATGTTTCCATATTTATTAGTTGAGGCCATGATCCTTAAAACCACACAATATTTAATACTAATCACAGCAAAATTATAGGCAAAGATAAGGACTTGCACTTCTGATTTGAATGGCTGATTTGAAGCCATTAGTGAAATATGTAACTGTGTTGGTGAAGCTCTCAGTTCTCAGAAGATTCACAACACTTGCATCCATTTGACCTCATCTTAAAACTCCTTGCCTCTCAGACTTTTTCCTATTAGAGATACACAACCTTATGAAGAGGTTTAGCAGGGAAAAGAAGTGAGATATTATAGCCTTTGCTATTTTATATTCAAAGCATTATCATTCTACCAAGCAAGGAGATAATAATCCTTTTGTGTTTGTATTTAATTCTGCAGTTTAAATTGGAAATACTGTGACTTATGGGTATTCATCATTGTTTCACCCACATGCATTCTTAAGGGCATAAAGTAGTTACCATACAAATGCCATACCATACCAAACAAATGCTGAGCAATTGTTAAAAACATATTATAGTTAAGAGCCAAAAATAAATTTACACCTCGTATCTCTTTTAAATTACCAGTCTTTGTTCTCAAAACATCAGCAGCTCTTTTGGTGTCCATATCCTTAGCCACCATCATCTGCAAAAGGTCTGGCACACACAGAAAAAGGAACTTAGAGTGGTGGAGAAGGTGTAAAAAGTGGTACAAAACAAACTCTTGCTTTCTGAAGTCTTAGTGAAAAAAGGGAAATCATAGAATCATAGAATTGTTAGGGTTGGAAGGGACCTCAAGGATCATCTAGTTCCAACCTCCCTGCCATGGGCAGGGACACCTCACACTAGATCAGGTTGCTCAGAGCCACAACCAGCCTGGCCTTAAAAATCTCCAGGGATGAGGCTTCTACCACCTCCCTGGGCAACCTGTTTCAGTGTCTCACCACCCTCATGGTGAAAAAATTCTTCCTAACATCCAATCTGAATCTACCCACTTCTAGTTTTGTTCCATTCCCCCTAGTCCTATCACTACCTGACATCCTAAAAAGTCCCTCCCCAGCTTTCTTGTAGCCCCCTTAAGATTCTGGAAGGCTACAATAAGGTCACCTCGGAGCCTTCTCTTCTCCAGACTGAACAGCCCCAACTCTTTCAGTCTGTCCTCAGAGGAGAGGTGCTCCAGCCCTCTGATCATCCTCGTGGCCCTTCTCTGGACACATTCCAGCACCTCCAGATTCTTCTTATAATAGGGGCTCCAGAAATGGACACATTACTCTAGGTGGGGTCTCACCAGAGCAAAGTAGAGGGGGAGAATCACCTCCCTCAACCTGCTGGCTATGCTTCTCTTGATGCAGCCCAGGATGTTATTGTCTTTCTGGGCTGTAAGTGCACACTGGTGGCTCTTGTTGAGCTTATGCACCAGCACCCCCAGGTCCCTTTCTTCAGGGTTGCTCTCAAGCCAGTCACTGCCCAGCCTATACCAGTGCTTGGTGATTTAGAGTGACTCAAAACCTTGTAATTTGCCTGCTCAGAAAAAAAGGACCCAAATCATTCTAATCTGGTAATAAACATTTTCTTCTACAGGGTTTGGGTATGAAAAATAATCTTCCATCAATGCATGTGCCTGTACTCTTGGAGTTCAGGAACAGTTAAGAAGGAAAAAAGGTGGTGTTCTTCTTCTTGCATCTTCCTAAATTTGCCTGCTTTTCCACACTTGTTACTTGTCCATTCATATTTGCTACTTTTCCATTCATGTTACTTGTGCCAGTAGAGTCCTTCTCAATCACAAGCAAGCATTTGAGAGTTTGGTTCTCCTGTTGCAAAGAGAACAAGCTGGAAGTATTAGGTTGGTCTCCACCTTTGTTCTTCATCATAAAGGGAGGTTAACTACTGTCACCTTTCACTATATTTAGGAATGAAATGGAAGAAGATAGAATTTAATTCTGCTGATATTGTGAGAGTCTCAGGTTTTTGTCTCTATTTTCCTCTTCTATGCTACAATTTTATCCATTATAGCACTGGGGAAAAAAAAAGTTAAGAAAAACGTGACCTGACAATTTTTAAAGGCAATCTGGGGCTGCAAAGTAAATCCTAGGTCAGGACTATTGATTACTTGGCATTCATTGCTGACAGTGTCAAATAGGCAAGGAAGATGAAAACCTATCTTGAAAATGTTGTTACTAAGGTTATTAAAAATAAAATAAAATCCTGTGATGTCAAATACAACTGTAAAAGAAGGGGTTGGACTACATTGACATTGGACTTCTTGAACTTGTGTCAAATGATAAAAATAAATCTACATTCAGCAGTAATTGAAGATTCCTTTTTTCCAGGTAATTGTACAGCTGGATAAAAGCTGATCCTTCAGTTTTACAGGTGGTAGGAACTATCAAATCATTGCCAGTGAGAAGATAGGAGGCTGGTCTTCAGGAAGGTTTTTCAACAAGGCTACTTCACTTCTGAAGGAACGTGTCCATTCATGCGACAAACATTCTGTGATAGGAACTTAGGAACTGTGTTTGCATTTTACATGACACTTTAAGGAATACATCCAAATATATCTGGTTCAGTATAAAATCACACCTTAGTATTTACTTTTTTTTTTTTGGGGGGGGGGGGAGGGGGCAGGAAGTAAATCTCCAACAACAGAAGGTAGCTTTTAGTCCAAAGTCCATAAATTTCCAAATTACTTAGGTGATATCAGCTTGTCAGCAGCCTCTCTGGCAGAAAATGCTATGGTCTGAGAATCTGTTTTGCAGCAGTGGTACACTTTAATTCTTAGCCACAACTGGCCATACAGTATTGCCTGAGAGGTGATGTTCATCCCATGCTGATAGCTGCTCTAAGTGTAGGCAGCTTTCAAGTCACCTTCAGTTCAATAAAATTAACTGAATTTCGGCAGTACATAAACCGCATATGGGCTCTTTACACAGGACTAACAGTTATTCTGCACATAAAAAACAAGCTTGCTGCTGAGCAATGAAAGAGATGAAGGAAATAAATAGGGCAAAGATCAAAATGAGGACAGTTCTAATTAATATAAACAAAAGTATAGCATAACATACAAGACAAAATTGCTCTTTAGAGACCATGGGTGGTGATCTATATGCAGTTTCAGAAATAGGATTTTACACTTCAAGCTACCAGCTCAATAGTTTCCAGAGTCAAGGCTTCTGCTTTCACTACGGAGCTGCTGTTTGGCTGAGTGTTACAGTTTCCAGCTTGATCCTTCCTGGAACAGAAGCTTCCATGGTTGGTAGCACTGAAAATGCAAATTAAAACTTTGCAAAATTATATTATTGGAAAAATATTCACTCTCATATACCAAAGTTTTGTCTTGAGCCAGGCTTCCTTGGATGCTATTTAACCCTTTATTATATATTAGTACAGAATATTTTCCATTTCTCCATACTTACTCTTAAGGGGCACCATCACAGGTTCTCTGAACTGAAGGAACTGTTGCAGGCACTGAAGGAACAAAGATGATTAATGTAACTACCACATGAGGAGAATGTTCCCAGGACAAGTATATCTTGCACACTGCATTTCCATGAATAATTGTTACCTCTGAATTAAACAGCAAATTTCTAGGAGCTGGATAGTCTTACTGCTGGACACTTAGATGGGTTTAGCTAATCCGACGAGGAACTATTTATTTTGGCAAAGGACCACTCTACACACAGTGTACTATTTCTTACACAAGAACTATCCTAATTATCTTTGTACAACATCACACTGCAATACAATTTTATTTGTGTGGTTATGGAACAGCAAAGGCTTTCAAGACTTCACAAAGTCAACCTGAGATTTTTTTAAATATCAAATGTAAATCAATTTTAAAATCTCTTTGAAAGAACTACCACTTTACCATGAAAACGTTCTCAGGAGAAACAAAACATGATTTTATGTGAGAACAGTCCTGAGCTTGCTGCGAATGAGATGTGTTATCACAGAGTAGACAGGGACAGACCTTGTCTGTTGGGCTTTTTTTGGTCCACTCACTGCACGTAATTGCTAAATAAGGACTCAAAAGAAGCATTCTCAGTCTTTCTCATCTTCACCATGCACAGAAAGATTTGTTGTTAAGGCAAAGACAAATTAAATTACTACCAGAAGTACTCCTTAAACTATTGTAACACAGCCTTTCTTTAGATGCTCTGAACTTAGTGAGGGTTAGAGTCTGAAGATTGTGTTATCACAGCCATGCCAAGTAAAAGAATTGTTTTGCTGTCCCTAAATGTTGTTACTGTTTAACTGCAATTCAGTTCAAGCCAGTGGGAAGCTATGAGACTCTTGTCTTCTCTTTGTCTTGAAGAAGACAGGTGTATACCAGATTGCTCCTGATTTTACTTTCAAGTAGTCACTGGACATGAACTTTTCCAAAACTGGAAAGCATACTTAAGCGAAAAGTGAAGGGCTTGACTCTGATCAAATTTAGAGGTTGACACCAGATCCCACTGTGGCTGACTTCACATGGTCAGTCTATGAGTCTGCTTTTTATCTTCAGCATGCTTCTCCTCACAGTAGTGGGGCAAAATGCAGTTTTTTAAGCAACAGAGATGCAACATACTAAAATAACCATCGCAGAAGAATGCAGTAAAACATTGATAGCAGCATAAGATAGCTACTTAGGTCTGGAAGATCTGTTCATATTTTCCTAGGCTTCCTAGGTTCAAAGCAAGTTGTACTTAGTTTTAAGCACTTGTATATCAAGATACCAGATTTTGAACAAGGTCCTCATTGTCATTAAAAAACCAAACCAAAACCTCTACACCGAGAGGATCACCAGGAGCTCAGCACAATCTGCTGCTTTTTTCTCATTTCTGCATTTGTAGAATAAGCTACTGGATCCTAGATCAGGTACTCACTCCCAGGGGCTGGGAAACCAAGTCTCCTCTAAGCTGGGCATCACAACAAACCTCCCTTTCAAAGTCAAGACTCCCAGGAAGATAAAGTTGTACCTTTGAGAACAGGAGGAGCTAAGAGCTCTACAGAGACTGTGAAATCCACAGGAACAGAGAGAGACTGATGGAGGATTTTGCCTTTGTGAAAACAGCTTCTTCTGCCTTCAATCCAAACTCCACTCTGTGGCAGCTCAGTTCCTAAACGTGATTTCAGGACTAAATTCTCTCTGTGGCCTCCTATGCAGCAAGCAAAGATTACAGAGCAAATAAAAAGCTACATATATAGCAGCTATACTAATATGGTTCCTATTAACTTTTTCCCCTTCTACCCCTAAAAAGCTTTATAATTCCTGGATTTCTTTCAGCTTATGGAGAATTGTTCTGACACAGGTAAAGGGGCAAATAGCAGCAATCATTTGCTCTCTTGCATTGATTCTGCCACAGAGAAGCATAAACAAAGCTTTCAAAGAGCCTGATCAACTTCTTGCAGAAAGACAACCCCATTCCTCTCTAAATACACAAGTAACACATGTTTAAAGGAAAGGTCAAACATCTGTGCACAAGATGTACATGATCTTACATAAACCCACCAATTCATCATCCTCACGCAGATAATATAGATATTTTACTAGTAAGGATTTAATTTCTTAGTTCATCCAGGAATTTACATGAGTTACTCCAGGAAACCTAGGAGGGGAGGCAATTATAAAGGCAATAGCAGAGTTGTATGGGTTTAACCCACTTCTGTAAATCTCTGTACAAAGATATACATACTGAATGTTAGGGGAAAGCAGCTATGATAAAAAGCATCTGGTCTCTGAGTAGCTTTAACACTATGAACTCTTCTAAAGTGACAACTTAAGTACAGAGAAGAATTGTGTTTAGACCAAGCCCACATGATACTGCTGTTAGTAGGTATGCACCATGGAAAACAAAAATTAAACTGAACTGCTCTTCAGGGTGAAAATTTCTTACTTATTTACAACAAGGAAAATTAATGTGAACATAATAAGAAGAAAAAATTCTAAAAGTAGTTTAATGTCCTACAGGGTGGGGCAAATACTCAAAGCCTCCAAGATGGGCAATATTTAGCATTCTACCACTCCAAATAATCACTTTCTTGGAATAAAGTCCCAGCTTTATCTCCTTGGTCACAAATTTACTAGAAACTTGCAAGTAAAGGATGCCAAAGGTTTGGGTGCTAGGAAGAAATCCTTCCCATCATGTGTAGGCCAAGAGCCTCCAAATACAAAAGAAGAAAATTTTATGTGGTGAGTGGAAGTATGTACACAGGCATCTAATGATATCTTTGTGCTTAGCTGGGAGAGAAGGAATGAGAAATGGCCATATTCTTTATTCCCTCTGTTACAAGAGGTGCTGTGGCCAGGGTTCATAACATACTTTTCTCAGATTTACTTGCAGCATAAGAACAATAGCAACAACAACGAAAACAACTGAAAAAGACTCAAGAAGCACAGCAGTTGGGCAGGAAAATGGGGTGCCATACAAAATAAATAACGACCAGAGAGTCAGACCACATCAATAATGTAGATCAGCAAGAAAGTCTAGGAGTAAGCCTGTATAAGGTTCCTGCAATTAAGAAAAGAAAATCCTCTGACCTCCATGGCATATCTTCAGAGATTAATATCCCATGGCTACAATTAAAAATGTTGTTTGGATTGGTTGACCCTTTCTGCACATATACCCTGAACTTTTAAAGTATTTTTTCTCTAAGGTGAAAGGAAGAGGTTGGGTCTGAAACTAAACTAAAATGGAAGTTGCCAGTGGCAAATTTCCCTTAACTTTTTTTTTTCTTAATGGATTATTTGACTGTTAAAAAAAAAAAAACAAAACAACCAAAAAACTCCAACCCCTCCACAACCAAACAAAAGGCCACATTCATATTGTCTTTTCTCCTTTGTATATCAGTTGATTAAATTTTGGTAATTTGATTTAATTAAATAAGTCCACATATGTCTTAAACATCTTCAGATGTTCAGAATGCAGTTGTACATACAATAAGTAGGAAGGATTTCTCGACAGAGGCTAAATACTCTCACAGCCATTTACAGTCATGCCCTGTTTTCCCCAGCAATATCCACAAACTTTGCAAGACAACCATAAAGAAAGCAGAAGTCACTGACCTCTATTCAGTGAAAAAAACAGTAATATGCTATTAGTTTTCTCTCTCTATTGTCCAGTGACCTACAGCAATGCCAGCAATGCATATGGGACTGTTTGACATAGTGCTGTGTGTTTCCTACGGCCTTCCATATAATTCTACAGAAACTACTTCAACAGATGAATTAATTATATCTGCAGTTGTTATAAATCAACACAGCTTCATTACAGTTAAGAGAGCTATACTGATTCATGCCAGCATACATTTTAATTTAAAAAACTTTACTGAGCCACAATTTGATGCAGAGGCATTGTTTAATTTGTTCCCTTTCTGCAAATGTTCTTTGCTATGAAATTTAACAGCAGAACGTTCACAGTGAAGAGTTAAGTGGCATGGAGGCACCAAGAAAAGGTGTATGATGGTCACAAAAGATCTGTAACAGTGATGATCTTCCCTGTTTTATAAATCATCTTTCTAACCCCACCCTATTTCCGAGTTCCATCAACCAAACTAACATCACTAATATTACTAAAGCTTTGACAAGGGTAGATTTGCAGAGGCCATGGATTTGCTATAATAGTTCCTTTTACCAAAAGCCTTCTCCTTTCTTTTTCATTATTCTGTGAACTTAAAAAAAAATTAGGTTGATTACTGCATTGCATCACATAAACAGGAACAAAAGGGAAATATCTGTCCATTAGTCTGGAGGTGTCTGCCTTTTCTTTGCTCAACTTCCCGTGTATCATTTCACTATGCTGAAGTAATAGCATTTTAGTTTTTAGAAAAGGTACTTTTAATTATACAGTTATCATCAAGACACCCCCCCCCAAAAAAAAACCCCACCAAAACAGCTTTTCTCGCTCTCAGAAGACAGAATTTCATGCCCTGATGATTTTTTTACAAGGAAATGAAAAAGTAACTACGAATAGTTTGAGAATAAATTACTTCAACATGAAGGGAGCTCTCATTCACTAATACTTACAAATAGCTTAAGCAAGGATAAAATAATGTGTACTGTAATTAATATTTTAATTTGCTAAGAAAAGCTAAATAGTGATTAAACCCCTTCCCCTCCTCTTCCCCCTGATAATAATGAAGCTAGGCAATTTCAAGAGAAGCAGAGCAGCCAGGATTTTAATGTCCTTGATTAAGAACATGTTTCCATGGTGGCTATTATGTCCCTCTTTAAAAGATGAAAACAAAACAAAGCCTTATTTCCTTTTAGAGCTACAGGGTTTCTTCTGCCTTCATAAGACAGACAACAAGAAAAAGTTTAAGGATAATTAAAGGCAATTAGGCTCATCAAGGCTCATTTCTGGTCTAGCTCCACTTCTCCCTACAATGTGTGCTAATTGCTGCTTCAACATACCAAGTAGCATGGGTTATTTTCTTTGTACTTTCATAATGACAAAGCTGGTCTTGTTTGTGAGCTTTGACAGTGTGAATAAGAGACTCCTGATTAGCTTTTTTGTTTGTTTTTAAAAGATTTATACTACATGTCCTACTGAATCTGATAATAAAGAAGAATAAATTAACACTTAGCAATTGTTTAGTACCTTCTGCTAGAGGATCTCAAAGTTCTTTGCAAACATTAATGAATTAATTCTTTCAACAGCCATGCATAATACGTATCATCATCATAATTCTGCAGACTACTGAGCACAGAAACAAAGAGGTTGTGTAGTACATTCAGTGTCATAGTCAATGTATGATGTCGGTCCCCTCTTCAGACACAACAAAAATATTGGCTTGTTTGCCATAAGCATGCCTCTTGTGTGACTACTTCTGTTCTATCTGGGTTTGATTCATTGACAGTCAGGTAATTTAAGGTATTTAAATGTCTAAACATCAAAGAGAAGTTTCCAGTGGGAAATTAGTGAGAGGCAGATGTCCAGAACTAGCTAGAAAAACATTCAAGGCCACTGATGTTATGTGTTGCAGTAGAGGATATCAGGTAGTTTAGTTATTGGAAGCAGAAAAAGTTCATTAGCTGTCCAATTATCAGTTCCTGACAGCACGATCATGACTGCTCAATCATCACAGAGCTTTTCATGTAAAACCTCAATCCACCTACCAACAGCTTTCCAGCCTTGAAAGCAGTTGGATGCCACACACATTTAGTTTTTCCACCAGAAACTGTCTTTATTTCTTTACTGCTTCTAAGTCCCCAACACACAAACACAAACCTCATGCATGACTTCACGATTGTTAACATTCTTTTGTGAATTCTGAACGTTTTTAAACATTAATCAACAATACCTCCTCCAACAGTGAAAGATTCATCGATTCATAGAATGGTTTGGGTTGGAAGGGACCTTGAAGATCATCTAGTTCTAACTTCCCTGGCATTGGCAGGGACACCCTCCACTATACCAGATTGCTCAAGGTCTCATCCAGCCTGGCAGGCTGGCAACCCTTTCAGGGAGGGGGCATGCATGACCTGTTCCAGCATTTCACCATCCTCACTGCAAAGAGTTTCTTTCTAATATCTTTCTAATTCTTTCTAATATCAAATGTCCCTTCCTCAAGCTTCAATTCCTTTCCTCTCATCCTACCAGTATAAGCCCCTGTAAAAAGTCCCTTCCCAGCTTTCTTGTAGGCTGCTTTCTGGTACTGGAATGCTGCTATAGGCTCCTGAGAGCCTTCTTTTATCCTGGCTCAACAGCCACAGCCCCAGCCCCAGCCTGTCCCCATAGGGGAGGTGCTCCAGCCCTCTGACCATCTTCATGGCCCTCCTCTGGACTTGCTCCAGAAGTTTGATGTCCTTATGCTGGGAGCACCAGAACTGGACACAGTACTCCAGGTGGGGTCTCAGGAGAGCAGAGGAGAAGAGAGGATTACTTCCCTCATCCTGCTGGTCACATTTCTTAAGATGGGTAAGACTATTTGCATGCAGAGATGATCTTTTACACAGTCAGCCCCAATCCCTGCCAAGCACATAAGAGACTGCAGCTGATGCATTAATTTCAGTTCTTTGTACGTAGCAATTTGCTCAGGTATCACACACCCAGATCACAGTGAATTAAATATCATAGTATCACAGTATATCAGAGGTTGGAGGGGACCTCAAGAGATCATCAGGTCCAACCCCCCTGCCAGAGCAGGATCACTTAGGGTAGTCTGCACAGGAACACATCCAGGTGGGTTTTGAAAGTCTCCAGAGAAGGAGACTCCACAACCCCCCTGGGAAGCCTCTTCCAGTGCTCTGTCACCCTCACTGTAAAGAAGTTTCTCCTCTTGTTGAGGTGAAATCTTCTATGTTCTAGTTTGAACCCATTGTTCTTTGTCCTATCACTGTGTACCACCAAAAAGAGCCTGGCCCCCTCCACTTGACACCCACCCCTCAGATTTTTATAGACATTGATCAGATCCCCTCTCAGTCTTCTCTTCTCAAGACTAAACAGCCCCAGGGATCTCAGTCTCTCTTCATAGGGGAGATGCTCAAGTCCCCTAATCAGCCTCATGGCTCAGGGTGCCAAGCCCCCACCAAAGTCCAGTCTGAAGTATAAGCATAAGTTAGTAAAAGCATAAGTTAGACAATTGTTCAACCTTCCTATCTTCCGGTCCTGCATAGTAAATATAATCAAAACATTATGCTTCTCACAGAAGAGGAATGCTCATTGATCACATGTAAAACCTGGATAAAATTCTCTGCCTTGGAGGGACTTCAGTTCACATGTCCAATCTCCAGCTGCCCTATTCACAAAGTCATAAGGTGGAGGAAAAGAGATACTGACCTCCTGTCTAAAGTGGTTTGTTTGTTTAAAAAAAAAAAATACTATTTAAAAATAAGAGTACAGGCAACTACACGAGCAATTGCAATAGCACATCTGATCTTTGCCACTTAAAACCTAATTGCAGTCCCATCTCTATCACCTATGGTGTCGATCAGACTGTTTTGAGAGGCAAGAGAAGGGCTGAAACCCACAGAAGTTGAGGAGAGATCTGTACCTGGTTTGCCCTGTGCTGGCTGGCTGCCCTGGCTGCACAAAACCTACAAAACAGGGCACCACAGTGTCAGCCTCCATTCCATTATCCTGAGAAGAGATTTAGGATCACAACATTTCAGTTACATGACAAACACAAGATTTCAAGCAGCCTCAACGACTGAGTGGCCTAGTAATTTCCTGTATGATCTGACTTTGAAAACCCATCCAATAAGCAGGATCCTGTTATGATTTTTCTGTCTTCCACATACACTGCTCACACCAATCCTGCAGCTTTCAAGTGTCCTCATTCAGCATGTGTTCCCAAGTGACTAGGGAGCTTTAGGATAATTGCTGACATAGTTTGGCTACACCTACTCAGGGTTTCTCTAGCGTCTTCTTCAACAACAAAAAGGACACCAGGAATTCTGCAGGTCTCTTAGCGAGTATCTTAACGCTCATATGGAAATGGATTATATGCAAGTTTAACCAGACGTGGCATTACAACTTCCTGTGGTCAATTTCTCCAAGCAAAAGGCGTAATTTGGAGCAGAAAAGCATGCTTTTTAACAGATACAGTCTAGAGAACTGGTCTGGCTGGAAATTTCAAGCAGTAAACTGTGCCTTTGTGCAGCCACAAAACGAGGCTGAGAGCCACAATCTCTGGCTCTAAGCACAGATGTCTCTGTTGCTACTTACCAGTCTTTGCAAGAAAGGAAGGCCATGAAAAATGTCTTGGCTGTAATCAGACCATTTCTCTACTAATAACAAAAATGAATGCTCCACACAAACTTTCCTGGCTCCACCAACGTCCAGTAATAATTAAGTTGCTTAAATCAAAGTTAATTTTGTACATACTTACGTTCTAGACCTCAGTGTACCTTCATTTTCCCTGGCAGTTGTATCTCCCAGAACACAGTACAACTAAACTTTGCCTTTATTGAGAAAAGTGACACAAACCTGCCTTGCAAGTTCAAATATGAGAGTGTAGTCTATTTACAACTCTCAATAAAGTGTCCTTTGGAATTAAAGCAGAATGGCTTTTTTCTTTTCTTTAGGTGAAATTTAGTGTATTCTACAGGTAATGTTAAAGCAAGAAGCACCCACTTGGATTTTTTTTTTTTAAATAAGAGGAATAAGATTTAATAAAAGAATGTAACACATTTGAAATGGTCAGAGATGAGTAAGACAGCATGCCTCATTTAAAAATTATATTTTCCTCACTCCTTAAATACTGCTCCCAATCTCAGCTCATACCCCTCCATACTAATAATATATCAGTGCAGCTAAAAGATTAGTTACAAGGTGCACTATATAATTTTGATTCCTTGACATTTACAAGTAAGAGACACAGAAGTATTTTTCAGATTCACAAACTGAATAAACTTTTAAAAAAAACCCCAGCACTTTAAAATAGACCACTTTGGGCATTTCCACAGTCCTTTTTAGCAGACCTGCTGAGTACCAGTTATCAGACCTGATACACAAGATACACAGACCTGATATACAAGAGTCTGATTTAAGTTTCTACTCAACAAGATGCTGTATAAAACCTCACACATCAAGGATAACAAATTACTTGCTTAAAGTGATACTTAACTGAATAGGACTTTAATAGCCTCCTTCCTGCCAGTCTTCACACGTGTTTAGCAAAGAAAGCCTGGCTACATCAGTCTTTCTACCTTTCCTTTCTACATCTGCAAATGTTTGTTTTGTAGGGTTGAGGGGCATTTTGAGACTATAAATTGCAATATCTTCCTCAGCCACTTCCAGATAAGCAGCAGCCACTTTGGACTCACACATAATGCTTTGCAGTAGGTGGGTATGAGACATCTTCAGAAAGTGTTTTAGAACATAGGTTACAACAGAGATACTCTTTATGCAAGAAGGGCAGGGAACTAAACAAATTCTGTTATTTGCTATTCACAGGGACCAGGTCCAATCTAACAGTACCTTACATCAATTCCCATGGTTTTCCTACTGACTCAGAAAGCCAGAAATCACTTTGATACTTGGGAATAGAATCCACGCTGCTTTTTATCCAAGACTCTGTGAACACAAAATGGTGAAGGGCACTGCAGAATTTCCCTCATGTCAAACCTCACATGGTTTTGCCCCACAAGAGTGGTAGGATATGGATTGGAATTAGTCATCAGTTCAGAGAGCAGTTAACTTAGAGCTTAAAAAGTGATTATTTACTGGATGTGCTTCTGCAGCCTGGCTACTTCACCAATCACTTTCATTTGTGTTTCAGGTGGTTGGTTTCTAATAGATGGTTTATGTTTTCTGATGATGACAGCTATTCTAACAGCTGATTAAGTGCCATTCTTATTTTCAGACAAATAATCAAGGGTCCCATGAATCTTCTCCTATCCAAAAATTCACTTTATACTCAGCTTTTTGCCTTTCTGTGAAATCTGCTACTGCACAATGTAAGGACAGCAAGCACTGTGCTATTACATCCATTTTTAAGATAAAAAAACTAGAATATTCTAGGAAAGTATGGGGGGCTATTTTTGTCCATTTCTTTGAGAAGTTAGGCTTCTGTTACCCTCCATGGCATATTATTGGGATTTCAGACATAAATATACCATATACCAATGCCATCATATATCATATACCAATACTGAACAATAATTTCAACTGATGAGGTACTGCATAAGGATTCAGTCATTTCCAATGATGTTCAAATGTCCTGTTACATTTTTCAGTCCTAACCCAAGAACTATTGATTTTAAACTACAGTGTCATGCATTATGTTACTGAAAACGAGTTAAGTAGAAAATTCCTTTAATAATTAAACAGAGCTGAAAAGGGAACTCAGTTGTTTGATTACCTGTGACTTTGATCTGCACAAGCAGGTAGATAAACGGTTTACACAGAAGGTCACACAACTTCATTCATTTAACACTGGAAGGCTGTGGTACACATATGCATTTATATATTTATATACATAGCAGGCATTTACCTGATATTCACACTCCAGGCTTTTAACTGAATCCAGTGCAAGTCTGGAGCATTCTTTAGCTCACAGTAAAAACAACCTAGGGTAGAATTTCCAGAGCTTACCTGTAGGACATCATCCACTTCCAAGCTTCCTTTATTTAGCTTGATCAGCAACAATAGACATTTTCAAAGATGTCAGCTGAGATGACTCCAAAGTTTTTCTTCTCCTGAGAACACAAAGTCCATTAGCAGAAGCCCTCTCATGTGCTCCCTTGAAGCTAATCTCTTCAGCCTTTACGTACACCTTATGTCAGCCACATGTTATTATGGAAAAACATGCTAATATTAAGCTTGCTGAGTTTTAACAGGTTTCAACCCTATTACATTAAATACATTAAAAAAAAAATCAGTTCTAATCCCCTAAAAGTGACTGGCTAGATGCACAAAAGAAGATGCCATGCTTTCCACTGGAAATGTTCCCATATTAAAAAAATAAACCCCAAAATATCAACAAACAAACAACAACAAAAAACAACCAACCAACCAAACCCAACCAAACCCAAAAATAACAACAAATAAAACCAAACCAAAGCAAAACCCAAAACCAAAGCAAAGGAAAAAGGTGGGGTAATAGGGTCTGGCATTTAAATAAGTGAAGTGATGCTAAATTACTAATTGCTATCAGCTTGCCTATCCTCTGCTGCCCGCTCAAAAGGAAAAGTAATTTTATCATTCCAAACATACTTTTATATCCAAATCCCTTTGGTTTGTTTATCATACCTCTAGCTATGCACTCAGCATTAGCCTCATATTGACTTCAAACATCATGACATTTTATTCTATTACTTTGATGTAAGTTTCCTATAGGAGTTTATATTGAGGCATTTTCATAGAATCAGAGTAGTCAGGATTGGAAGGGACCACAAGGATCATCCAGTTCCAACCCCCTTGCCATGAGCAGGGACACCTCACTCTAAATCAGGCTGGCCAGAGCCTCATCCAGCCTGGCCTTACCTCCAGGGATGGAGCCTCAACCACCTCCCTGGACAACCTATTCCAGGGTCTCACCACTCTCATGGTGAACAACTTCCTTACGTCCAGCCTGAATCTCCCCACTTCAGCTTTGTTCCATTCTCCCAAGTCCTGTCACTACCTGGCAGGACTTAAACTGTTGAAAAGCATCACATGCATCTAGTACTGTAAATTTTCTTCCCTTCCTTGCCTTTATTTTTTATTTTTATTTTTAAGAGTCCAAATCAGGTTGTTTTTTTTCATGATCTGTATATTGATCTTTCTGCGAGCAGGAGTCTGTAGCTGTCTCATACTCTCCACAACACAGAGAGATTCAGTACAATTTGGACAGTGCAGAACTGGTATTATTCTTTAAAAAGAAAAAAAAAACACCTTACATACAGTTTCTCAAAACCAATTCTTTATGTAAATATGATCTTAGTAGTTATGATGGGTTTTTTTTTTTTTTTTTGTTTTGTGCCTTTAAAAAAAGGAAATCTATCAAATGGACAAGCAACACATTTTCATCCTGCAATAAAGGGTATGCATCCTTGTTTTATTTAAAAGAATGAGAGTTTTAGAACAAGGACTACAGAACATCTGGTACCTATTACAGAAATCACCCTTACTGGAAAAGAAAGTACATACTTACCTATCACTAGATGGAGGCAGTGCTGAAAGGGCAAAAATTACAATACCTGTGAAAAAAGGAATGGTGCTTCAGATTTCCACTTCCAGCTCTCAAGTATGGTGCTTCTGTTTTTTTATAGTATGTGTTTTACCACATTTCTTATATTACAAAGGAATCTATTCTAGTTTCACAGAGGCTGGGTACAATGCAACTAGACACAGGGCAATACAGTAGGAGTGATTTACAGCATGTTATTTGTGTGAAACAAATTGGCACCTAACCTATAGCATCTATGTTTGTATCTGGTTGAAGGCAACAACACTGTGAAGTACATCACATTTATTATCTTGCTATAACACAGCTTTTCCTTGAAATGACTTGTTCTGATATCACTTACTCTTGCAGCACTTAACATGGGTGCTTTCAAATGAAGAAAGGAAATGGTTGCCCTTACGTTAAGATCTCAAATTTAATTCCTGACATACGTGCAATTTCAACCTGACTTCACCTAGTGAAGTAACTCTTGACATAATTTACAAAAATAGTTCTTTAAGGAACCCATGGCATTTAAAAAAAATTGTCCTTAGTTAAAGTCCATATTGTGATCCATGATCATAATGCTGAGTGTGAAATCACTCATCCGATTTCAATTGCAATTATTACTCAATTGCCTATGAGTGATTACTCATGAGAGGCAAAAACATCTGCAAGAATGAATTTCCTTTAATCCTGAAACTTTTTTCTTCAGAGACTCTTTTAGCCTTTGGCTTGTAACTCTATTACATGATGAACTTCTATTCTGCCTCTCCTGTTCTTGACATTTTTGTCCTTGTTCTTATTGAGTAAACTGGCTTCAGGATACATTTAAGAACATTAATATTGCAACTCAGTAAAGGTGATGAAAGTTGTTAAAATGTAAATGACCTTATGTAAATATTTTTTTCCCATTTTAGTTTAATGCCAATAAGGAGGGGGAAAAAAAATAAAAAAAGTCTCAGAAGTACCAAATTTAATAGTAGTAAAATACAATTAACTGAAACCACTTAGTAAGATTTTTTTCCTGTTTTGTGATTCTTTTTTACAGCAGTCAAAATTTTGAGGTGACTATCCATGGAAAATAGGAATGGGGGAAAAGAAAAAAAATAGTTGAGAGAAGGTTTGATCAACATTTAGCAAAGCATGGCCAGCAGATCGAGATGGGTGACCCTTTCCCTCTCTCAGCATTGGCAAGGCCACACCTGAAAAACTGTGTCCAGTTCTGGGCACCCCAAACCCATCATCAGTCAGGCAAATTATTTAAATTTGCTGCTACAAACAGAATATTTGCAACCTAAGTAGGCACACAGAATTCTGGGCATCTCATGCATAATTAAAAAACAGTGGCCAAAGGTTTCTTCCCTAATGAATTTTTCCCAAGAAGCAACAATGTTAGAATCCCTGTTAGAAATGCCTGGAAGCATTACCATTAAAAATCAAACTAAAACAAAATGGATTTTTGCTTCTAACTGCTTTTTCATTGGTGGTTTGGTTTATTTTGCTCTCTTTTTTCTCTTTTCTCTTCTTTTCCTTTTACTTTCCTCTTCTTTCCTTTTTTTTTCTCTTTTCTCTTATTTTCTTTCCCTTTTCTTTTTTCTTTTCTCATTTCTTTTCTCTTCTTTCCCTTTTCTTTTTTCTTCTTTCCCTTTTCTTTTTTCTTCTTTCTTTTCTTCTCTTTTCTTTTCTTTTCTTTTCTCTTTTCTTTTTTTTCTTTTCTTTTCTTTTCTTTTCTTTTCTTTTCTTTTCTTTTCTTTTCTCTTTTCTTTTTTTTCTTTTCTTTTCTTTTCTTTTCTTTTCTTTTCTTTTCTTTTCTTTTCTTTTCTTTTCTTTTCTTTTCTTTTCTTTTCTTTTCTTTTCTTTTCTTTTCTTTTCTTTTCTTTTCTTTTCTTTTCTTTTCTTTTCTTTTTTCTTTTCGTATTGAACAGCCACAACTAGCAGACTAGCTGTCTTTACCACAAAGCTTTCTCAGGATACTGTATCTAGATCATCAGCAAGTAGAAATGTCTTTAACCTAGACTTAAAACCACACCCTGATCCAGTATTTAAGATCTTGGCCAGAAATTAGTTCCACGTTCACCATCCGTAATGGCTGAGAGGTCAGAGGCTACTTTACTACTCTCAAGTGAAAATGGAACACAAATGTACTGGAGTTCACTTGCTGCCCATTGTAAAGCCAAAGCTTGTTTTGCAATAGGGCATGGAAGATTAAAACACCACAGAAAACTTGATTAGAGGATAGGTCCAAGTGGACCTTAAATTACTTTGTACTCCCTCTTCCTCCCTTTGCTCTTTCACTTCTTTACATGTTTAATTGTAAATTACCCTCCACTTGTATCACTGCTTTTCCTCGTACTACTCTAGTGATACAAAAGAGCTGGTAGTAAATTCCTGCTTTAAAACCAGTGCCAGTGCTTGGTGTTTCTCAGCTTTGGAGCACATTGAGCACTGGAGCTAGCGAGATTACAAACCTTGTTAACGTAAATCTTCCTTGTGATACATTTTTTTTTTTTTTGCAATATATTTTACAAAGATCTACCCCAGGGAGCCAAGGGGCAGTTGCTTCTTTATTACATTTTAGAAGAGACATATTATTAGTGTTCCAGTCTATATATTATGAAATTAAGTGGATACCCTTGGGGTTAATTCCTTGTTGTAATTGTAATGAAAAGAAACAATTTCTAGCCCTCCATTTAAGATCTATAACTATTAAAATCCACTAGTTTTAGTGACTCCTGGGGCCAGTGAAGTACTTCAGTGTATATGAAAAGGGCACTCCTACAGTGTCCAATATCAGTGATTTATAAAAATAACAGCCTCCAAGTGGGAAAACTAGCAAATGAGTTTCCATTGAGCCCCTCCCTGCTGTTTACCCTTGCATGCTGGATTCATCAACTACGTAAAATTATATGCATATCAAAACTGTGGAGCTGGGTTCTAAGATTTTGTTTTGCTTACTAGAGTATGAAAGGTAGAGCAGGAGTCACACAATATAACGATTAAATACAAGGAAAAATTGTGCCATACAGCCATAGAGAATCCTCTTAGGAATAAAGTTTAAAAGCTACATTCTTTTTCCCAAAGATTCCTCTGTAGTAAACACTCCCACTTGCTTCAATAAATGCTAACTTGAGAAAAAAATAAGCAAAGATTAACCATCTATTTCAAACCCACTTACCTCTGAAGCTGCTTACTTTTGGCCATAGGTAGTAGTGACAACACTACTGTTTTCCATGTCTGTATTAAGTATGTGGCTGAAATTTCTGTAAGAATTCCTGCACAGTAATGTTTTCCTACTAACTTTAATACACACAGCTTTTACATCATCTTATTGGGCAGGTTTTGCCATCTCTTATGCCCTTCCTATTGGGCAGGTTTTGCCGTCTCTCTTATGCCCTTCTTATTGGGCAGGTTTTGCCATCTCTCTTATGCCCTTCTTATTGGGCAGGTTTTGCCATCTCTCTTATGCCCTTCTTATTGGGCAGGTTTTACCATCTATCTTATGCCCTTCTTATTGGGCAGGTTTTGCCATCTCTCTAATGCCCTTCTTATTGGGCAGGTTTTGCCATCTCTCTTATGCCCTTCTTATTGGGCAGGTTTTGCCGTCTCTCTTATGCCCTTCTTATTGGGCAGGTTTTACCATCCTTCTCATGCCCTTCTTATTGGGCAGGTTTTGCCATCTCTTATGCCCTTCTTATTGGGCAGGTTTTGCCATCTCTCTAATGCCCTTCTTATTGGGCAGGTTTTGCCATCTCTCTTATGCCCTTCTTATTGGGCAGGTTTTACCATCCTTCTCATGCCCTTCTTATTGGGCAGGTTTTGCCATCTCTCTAATGCCCTTCTTATTTGGGCAGGTTTTGCCATCTCTCTAATGCCCTTCTTATTGGGCAGGTTTTGCCATCTCTCTTATGCCCTTCTTATTGGGCAGGTTTTGCCGTCTCTCTTATGCCCTTCTTATTGGGCAGGTTTTGCCATCTCTCTTATGCCCTTCTTATTGGGCAGGTTTTGCCGTCTCTCTTATGCCCTTCTTATTGGGCAGGTTTTGCCATCTCTCTTATGCCCTTCTTATTGGGCAGGTTTTGCCATCCTTCTCATGCCCTTCTTATTGGGCAGGTTTTGCCATCTCTCTTATGCCCTTCTTATTGGGCAGGTTTTGCCATCTCTCTTATGCCCTTCTTATTGGGCAGGTTTTGCCATCTCTCTTATGCCCTTCTTATTGGGCAGGTTTTGCCATCCTTCTCATGCCCTTCTTATTGGGCAGGTTTTGCCATCTCTCTAATGCCCTTCTTATTGGGCAGGTTTTACCATCTCTCTTATGCCCTTCTTATTGGGCAGGTTTTGCCATCCTTCTCATGCCCTTCTTATTGGGCAGGTTTTGCCATCTCTTATGCCCTTCTTATTGGGCAGGTTTTGCTATCTCTCTTATGCCCTTCTTATTGGGCAGGTTTTGCCATCTGTCTTATGCCCTTGTACCCCTTTGGTTTTTTCACAATGCCCAAAAGAGGTAAATGGCTTCAGAAATGAGATGAGGAAAAAAATTATTTTAATAGCACAGTTGTTAAAGGGAGATGCTGGAATACTGCACTACAGGAACCTGTTAATTAAATAATTTTTATGGGCTGACTAGGTTTCAAATTGACAGCAAAGCTTTAGCATGTAGTGTAGTTTGTTAGTAGCAAAATAAAATGTACATCATCAGACAGTGTCTTCCAATTTAATATGTTTATTGAGATCATTGTTTCTATTACATTAAAAATTGTATATGTGCATTATTGTCTAACACAGCATAAATTCCCATTTGGTATGCATGTACGCTGAACTGACATAGTAATGTAATAGCAGAAGAGTTTTCTAGGACTTTGTTTGAGTTGCCTTGTGAAAACTCCTTTAATATTTCAGGAATGGCCTGTCTTTTTGATAAACATTCATTGACATAGCTTTAATATAATTTATCGCTCTCCTTTTATTCATTATAATGTAAACTCCCTTAGGAGAAAGGGAAAAGGTCTTACCAGATATGAAAGAAAAAAAGAAAGAAACAATTTTTTTTAAAAATACCATTCCACCATCTGATAAAATATGGTGTAAGTTGCTATGTAGAGAGGAGTTCAGATTCTAATGGTTATTTTCAAGGGAAAGAAGGACTGAAGCATCATTTTGTGTGTCACTGATCAGTGAAAAATGGATTTATTTTAATAAATATTTATTGCAAATTCATGTTAATGTCACCTGTTACTATTGGCCACCAGAGACATCATTTTGTATGTGAACAGTGAAAAATGGGTTTATTTTAATAAATATTTATTGTAAATTCATGTTAATGTCACCTGTTACTATTGGCAAGCCATGCTGGGGAATGTCCTTATTTCTCCACTGTTTACAAACCATTTACAAATCTGATCATTCACAGCTTGTTCATTCTCTAGTCATCACGCCAACCAATGAAACTAGCACTGCTGTCTCAGGCTGGTATCTTTGTGAGACTTAAATTGCCAGCTTGAAAGGACAAAAACCTGTTACTCTTGCTTGCTTTCAAAGGATTCTAGAAAGTTGTAATACAATAATTGCAACAAAAGATGAAATTGAAACGCTGATCAGGAACTACAAATACTTTCATTTTTGCCATTGGCACTGCTTAATGTGCTGAATTATGGGTCTTTAGCAATTGATGATTATTGGAACTTACATAAAATGAGCAGGTGGTCTCCATCTCACAGACAGATGTTAGCATCATGTCTAATGAAGTTAAACAGAACCTCTGTCAATAGAAAGGCTGTAAGTTTAACACTTTTCATGATCATTAGGTCCCTTTTAATAAATCAAGAGCTAGTCAGAAAATACATAGCTACCCAGGAAGTAGAACACTTTCTAAAACTGACTGAGCAGATGGTAGAAAGGGCTGCACTTCTCAAGGCCAGTTGCTAATTATCCCATATCAAATATGGATAAGAATGGCTGCTGGGCAAATAACTGAACAGAATGCTGATACTGGGAGCCTCAACGAGAATTGGAAATCATTAAAAAATTAAACAGGGAGCTCTGATTTTTGAACTTCTGATCATTTCTTCTTTATGACCTCACAGAAATAAGTTCATTCAAATCTATCTGCAAGCCCCTGTGGTTTCACTGATGATCATATATTGAAGGAAGTGGGACAGAGCAACACACTGATAAGGCTGCCATGCTTGGAAAGTATTGTTCTAGTTTGCCATAAGAAGCACATCCATTTTACTCTAGCATCAGAAAGAATATAAAGAATTTTGTAATTAAAATAAAGCCATATAAAGAAAACCAATAAAGCCATAGAAGTCCTGAAAATAGATCCTTACAATTCATAAGGCAGCACAGGGTGGATGATAACTCTGTTTAACAGGCGAAGATGATATAATACTCCTGAGTTGCTGGATTGTGCCTATTAACAGTGACAGTTGTACTAGAGATCTTATTTCTATTGTGTACCCTATTTAGTCAAGGCAAAATTCATGTTAGGAAGTTGAAAACAATCATGAAACACAGCACAGATCCCAATGTTAAATTAGAACCCAAATAATCACAGTATAACTGCCTAAAAAATTACTGCAACTTCAGTGGCATAGTGTATCTGTTACTTTTTTCTTACTCACGTCCCTTGCCTCTGCAAATATAAACATCACTACATTTGTAGAAAGAATTTATTCACCATATGTGCATTTTCCAGCTCTGAATGGCAAATATATATATATATATATATATATATATATATATATACATATGCAATTATCAATACTGTTTGCTTAATACTGAACAGTAAACTGGTAAAAGAATTCAGGACAAACAGCAATACTGGAGCATTCCAAAAAGGTAGACACATGCTTATGTTTAGTTCTTATTTATAAAATAATTCCTACCAAAAGTAGGAATTTGTTTGTACAGAAAAAACTCCAGAAAGTGAAGTTCAGCTTGAATCACTTTTGTTCAGTTTTAAAACTTGACATCTTAGCTACTGGCATAACCTCTTTTGATATAGTCCTAAGATAAGATAATTGTATTTTGTGTAAGAGGAAAAACCACAAGGTAAACCCCCTTCTCTCTTAATGTGCACTGCCAAACAATAAGGATATGAAACTTTGCAGTACTCTTGGCTTGTGATGAAAGCTGGTGACCTGTTTGTAGGTAGTGAAAAACCTAACATAAACTCCAGCATTGGTTGGTTCAGTGAAAATCAGCACTGAATTTTTACATGAAACTATTAATTTCCTCAAATAAATGGACAAATCACTCTCGTGTAATTTGGAGCTGCATCCTAACTATGAAGCCACAGACAAAAGGCAGAAAGTAAGAACAAATATCACTCTGGAACTGTACTGGATTCATCATTCACCTGGGAGAAGGGAATTCTGGCTTACAGTTTCTGCATCAAATTAATACTTGGAGTATCTCCATCCTAAATACCTCTTAGCCACCAGAGGATGTGAATTCAATCATCAAGCACAGACAGAAACCAAAGCCATGACTCCCACAGTCCCGATGGGCTCTCAGCACCACAGCACAACCAAATAAAACCAAGCACTTGTTAGATGGGTACAATCCAGCCTGAAGGGCAGACTGGGGTTGCCTAACATCTTTGACTCTTTTGAGAAAACAAGAGCTAAAAAAGACTTGCATTATAGGCCAACACATACAATAAATATTATTTAAAGTTGTATCTAAACCACTGAATCCAGCCACACAGCACAGAGAGAACTTACTCCTGAGTCCTCCAGATTAGCACCATCATAATAAACTATCAACATGTCAGCTGAGTTTGCTGTAGAAGGACTATCTTCCCTTACCTTCTAACAAGCATTTTTCAAAATGTGAAAAATGACCTAACCAGGAGAATTCAGAGCAGGAGGAAGCACACACCATCCATGCTCTTCCCACCACACCACTCAAGCACAGCTGGATGAAGGTTTTAAATGGAAAAAGGGACAACTATGCAGCCCAAAGAGTCACTGTGTCTCTTCTTTAATCTCACATATTTTCCATTGTGATTAATTTGCTACTTGCATAATCCATAAAAAATAAAATTGAAGAATCTATGATCTACTCACTGATGAGGTATCAGCTCTTCAGTGTGGTAGATGCTTGCTGGGATTGTAAATTGAAGAGATAGTGTCCTAGACAAGTATTGCCTACAAGCACCTCATGAGGAATTGCATCTCTCCATACTTCTGTTTAGAAAATGTAATGCCCTGAACTGCTTTGTTCTCCACATATATTAAAAGCAGATTCATCACTGAGTTAAAGAAAATAACCAAGTACTGTCTCCACAGACTCTTAAATAACAGTTTCTCTCCTTTTACTCTTGGCACTGCTACAGATGAGTAACAGAATATTGGATGCTTGCTACAGATCCTTGGTTTGTTCCATTTTCAAGAAAATTTGAGCTCCTTTGAAGAAGCATGTCATAGTTTCAGCAGAAAATACATCACTACTGCAGTTCCATTTTAGTAGCTGGATAAACCTATAGATTTGGCCAGGTTTTGTCTTAATTTTTACACTGGAAATGTGGAAGTTTCTCATTGTGAAAAAAAGATCACCCTAAAATTCAGAAAAGTTTAGATATCTGCAAAAGTAGCAATTTAATTGTAAATGGTAAAGGGGGGTCGTGTCACACAGGTGTTATCAGAAGCTTCATACCCTCCACCCTCCATCAAAACAAAAGCTGGATCACTCACTAGACAATGCATTTCCACTTGGAATAAAAAGCTTTTTTAAAAACAGTTTCATTAAGGAGAACTGGAGCACAGTATTCGTCTGGGAAAGCACAGTAACAGATTGTGAAACCATTTAGAAAGTAAAATATATTCCAAAACCAGGGTATGGAACAACTGATTGTTGGTAGTGACCCAAAAATGTTTGGACAGGCTCCTCTCGAGGCTGGAGGAGAAAGGACTACTGCACCTCTTGACACCTGCACTGCCTGGTCAGATCTCTCCTCCTAGGTGATCTCTCTGCCTCAAATGTCATCTCTGCTTGGGGCCAGCCTGGCATCAGCGCAGTGAGGGACTTTTGTAACACTGGGTAGGTGTCTCCTGGGATGTCCATAGAGATGCACTCCCTGCTGCAGCTGCAAGGTAAGTCCAGGTGGTCACATTCAATCTACTGATGCTGGAGAAAGACATCTCAGGATAAATAATTTAGATCCTGAAGTCTTCTGCAAAATTCTCAGTATCTTCCACCATGTTGCCAAACCTCTATTTTTTATCCCTGCCCTTATGCTTTTGAGGAGGCTTAACAAAATAGTAGAGTCCAGTTTACTGAAGATACATTTCTGTAATCAGACAAAAGCTCTGAACCCTAGTTTACATCCATAGTGCATCCTCTGAGGCATGCATGACCAAGCTGGAATGGAGCATTTGCTCCCATTCATTACTCGGAAAAATAGCATCCCGAAAGCCCAACAGCCAAAATTCAAAAGGATGTTTGCATTGTCACGGGCTTGATATTAGTTTCATTTGTTCTGTCTCTTCTTGCAGTTCATCAATATATGAACAGATTTTCAGCTGTCATCTGTACTCAGCACACTACATCAAATAACCATTGCAACTAAACTTAGCCATGTTTTCCTATAAACTTGATCTAGATTACATTGTGATAATTTTGGATATCCTACTTATAATTTCACACTGGCACTTCATATGTATTTATCAGTTTGTTTTGTGCATGTAGATACCCTTCAAGAGTTCTGCCTTGGTGAACTTTCATCTTGTGGCTATTTTCTTCAAAAATGCAACTCCAGGCGTATTAGGAAATATAAGTAATAGGGTGATGAGTGAAACAGTACAATGCAGTTGGAAGAACACAACTTCTAATCTTCACTAATAATTCATCTGAGAACACTGAGTTTATAAAACATGGGAAAACAATATGCATATTGTGCAGTTCTCCATATTTATTTTAATTCCAAATTCTTGTACTCATCACATGTCAGTGCTCTCTATCTAAGCTGATTGCAACAAATGCATTAGGAGCATGTATATAGGAGTTTGTTACCTATTACAGGGGACGTTAAAAGTCTTCTATGGCTTCATATTTTATGAGTATATGGTGTAAGAGAGACTTGTATGTTTCAGGGTAAGATCACAGATAACCATAATAAAATATACTGAAAACATACTCCAATTTCTTAGTTCTGTCTCAGAAACAGACTGAGAGCTAAACATTGCAAGCTGTGCAACATCAATACAGAGATTTTTGAAAGAGGTGGCACAGCATTTCTACCACTCCCCATGTGGGTAGCAATGAAACACCAGAAAGTCTGGCACAAAGCTAATTTTTTACTGTACTAAATAAAGTCAGACCACATTTCCTACTACAAGAGGGTGACAAGGAAAGAAGAAGAGATGAATACTTTTTAAGTTCCAAAGACTGTCAGTCCTTGTGTGTTGGAGGTGGCTTGATTTTTCTTGTCTCATACCTTCCCATAGCTTTTTTGATAGCTCAGGAAAGAATGAAGTCTCCAAATACGGACCAGAACATCTGTGTCCCAGATAAGGAAAGTGATAAACAGTCCCATGATAAATGGTATCTCAGGGAAGGATACCAGATATCTTGATGAGTACTAAAGAATTCCCATGTGGAGAACAAACACTACTAGAAAAAAGGAAGAGATATGATGAAACAAAAAATATTTCAGGGACATGAAGAAAAGGGGAAGATGAGGAAATGCAACTGGTGTCTTTCAAACTGCACTGAAAGTGATTCTTTCCGTGTCATTCTTTTGCAACCAGGGTGTTGGTAGCTTTTATTGAAACCTTCACTATTTGCATTGGACTCTGAAAATACCAGGTTAAACTGGATCACAAGCGTCTTGGAATTCTGATATTTTGTAAACGAAATTGAACATTACTGGAAATAATAGAAATACTTTCATCCTTTCAAAAAGTCTCTTCCTTGCTCCACCCCCAAATTGGTAATTGCCACTAATGTCTATTTTTTCCTACTTCTAAAATGTGAAGTTAAATGGAAAATATTTTCAGAATGGCAGAATTCCCATCATATGAGCATTTAATTCAGATTTTGATGGCATCTTACTGTCCTCACTATGCATAATTCCCATTTAGAAATGCCTTAACCCTAGAGTTATAGTAGAAGACGCAGCGCTTACTTTAGTATTTTTCTTCTTTAATCCAAGATAAATCTCTATAATTAGAATTGACTGCTTTTTAAAGGAACAGAAATGGCAAGTGGCTCTATCTTAAATTAAAAGATCTATTACCGTTAGTCTTCTAATTCTTCTCAGCAATGTGTTGTCTCAAGAGGCACTTTCTCTTCCTTATGAAAACTAACTTGGTGTAGGTGCAGAGGAAAAAAAAAATCCCATCACTGGAATGACTGCATATGGAAGATATATACAAGTTCAGAGCAATGGAAAACAATTGCCAAGTATGTCATGTATGAAGGTTTTATTAACAAATGTCTGTAGTATAAGCTGTTTGTCAAATATGACATTTTTATTGAAGGCTGCATTTTCATTCCCTCATGCGAATGGGACACTGCATGGCCTAAAAGCTTAGGGGCACTTCTGGTACACCACAGCTTTGTACAGCCATACCCCAGAAGCTCTCGAGGCCAGCAATAAAAAGTGGTATGCCCTGCCAGGATATCATGTTGTGTATTTTCAATTAACTGTTCATTCTTTTTGCTCCCCTGATTTTCTTTTTTCCTGCATCTTATCAACTTCTCTTTTTAACTTCACTGTGTTAGTGCCCCTTGCTGTCCTCCTCTTTATATGGCTATCGCTTTAAATCTGGACCTTAATGATCCTCTGATTTCATATGCTCATAAGTCTTTCTTTTCCTAGACAGACAAGCAGCAGATGTCCTAATATTTGCCAGATGACTTGAGATTTTCATGACCTGTCATGCTCTGGAATTAGGGAATATTGGCAGCATATACAACAGTAACAATTCTGGAAGCTGATGCTTCCAATTCTATTGGTTGATGCTTTGATTACAAACTCCTTCATATAGCAGTAACCAATACCATTTGTCTAACTGCTCCCAACATTCAGTGGATTGGTATGCACCTCATATTAAAAAGAACTGTATCAAAACCATTCCAGCTTCTTTTTACTCAAGATTAAATGGGAAAAAAAAAAAGAAAAAGAAAAAGAAAAAGAAAAGAAAAAGTACCTAACCAAATTAAACATTGCCCGAAAGCAAATAATTCTCTCACTGGTCCCTCCTCCAAATGCTTTCTTTTGCTCATTGTGATGTTTCATCTAGGCAATGTAATAAATTCTATATTTCAGTGTCTTCTGTTTTTCAGACCTGTATGTATTGCCCTTTAAAATTACACTGTATAAGCACACACCAGCATCCACTGGAGGGATTTTAGAAGTCATCAACAGGCCAGATAGCTTATGGTTGCTGAACACAAGGTATTTTGATTCTCCTGGATAATTCCACTTATTTCAGCAGAGCTGAACCAACAGTGAATCTGAGCCCTCTATCTAAATTTAATCTGTTCATTACCTCTGAAGACTATTGCAAATAAATAGGCAATCAAGTAGCTAGAAGGACAGAAAAGAGGGATATGGTGTATAACAGCTAACCTTACAGAAGACAATCAGAGCACTGATTCCTTTCCTTCCAAACAGCAGACAATAACAGTTCAAACTAATCACAATTCAGATTTTCTTTTCTACAATTAATTGATACTCTGGGGACTTTATTCAGCTCACTTTAAACCAGTCCCTTGGCAATTGACTTTACTGATAAATGGATCAACCTGCAGGTAAGAGCTGGATTGGGATCTGTAGAGCATAAAGCCCTCTGCTTTATACTGCAGTGAAAGCTGCTCCACTACATACGCAGTGTAAGCAATTGTTGAAAAAGGTTTTAGGTGCCCTGACAATGTATTTTACCTTGAACTGGTAACACAAGCTCACTGTTTACCCAGTTCTTGGCTTCTTCACTCTAGCTACATTGAAAGTGACATTTGTGAAAGGGATATCTTTCCCCAGGGAACGAAGGTAAGAACAATTCCGTTTACAAACTCTAGGCTAAAAAGGGCATTTCAGGTAATGCTTCCAGTGAGGACTGACTGGGATGTCTCTTTACCTGGAGTACACAACCCACCTCTACACTCCTGTAGACTCCTGCCACCTGTCTGATACTTTCTAGTAATTTCTAAATAAAATCCTACCCAGAAAATTTCAATAAGCGTTGCTATTTGAAAGAACTTCCAAAGACATAGCAGAATGTGTCTTTGGGTCAAAGAAGAAACTTATCACACTATGGTTTCTAAATCTGTCAGTATTCTAAAGAGAAAGATGAAAAATGTTAAAGTTCAGATACATCTTTACTATCTTTCTAAGCACATTGACATAGGGATTAAATACATTTTCTCAGAAAAGTGAAAAATCATTTTAATAGACTCTAGTCAGAATTAGGTAATGTGAGGATCGTTATCCTCAAACTTATTCTATCATGGAGCAGAATATGAAATACTCTATCATGAAATAGGATATTTGGCAATAAAATTCTTCAAAGTGTCTGTTTATTTTTGACCAGACTTCAGAATGTTGTGGAGTTTTTCCACTCTTCAGGGAAACCTGTAGTAAGTTTTAGTGTCTTTGTGCTGCTATCTCTATCTTTAAACAATTCTCCTGTCCTCCTGCTAAATATCTGTGGTTCCATACAAAGCTTTTCCATTTTACACCACCAGTGGAGATCAATCACCTAACGAGGGGCATTAAGTTTCCATTTTACTAGATCATCTTGGCCAAACCATTTAGTCTTTCTCAGCTCAGGTACATGACTCTAGCACATTGCTAATCACCAACAAATTCTTTAAATTCAGTGGATGAAAGTGTAATTCTTTGCTGTGGCTACTCTAGAAAGCTGCAGCAAAAAATTTCATGAGTAATCTGAAGGGGTAGGGGCAGGCATAAGAACAACAAATTCAGAGTGGCCCACATAATTTCTCTTAAGATAATACAATTTTTCTTCATAAGGCTACTAGATACCCTAACCTTTGAACATTTCTATTTTCTGCTTAATCATTCACAACAGAGTTGATTTCCATCCTTTTCCATGGCTGTTTTTAGCAGTTGAATACTCAGTAAAAAAAGGCGTGGAGGACAATCGAGGAACAAAACGGTGAATTTTAAAAAGAGAAAGGCATTTTAGTCTGAAATATATTTTCGTTTCAAAAGATTAGAGTAAACCATGTGCACTTAACTGGAACTTGCTTTTTAAATTTAATTAATGCTCAAAAGACACTCTAAGATACAGTGCTCAAAAGGTACTTGGAAGGAAAAAAAATTGTCCCCCAAGTGTCTGATGTGAAGAGCTCCTGGGTGACACTCAGAGTAATACACTTTTTGAGCACTTCAACCTACTAGTGTCTTTCAGTGCTTAATTAACATAATTTGACACAATTATAGATACAAACACTTTATAAGTACTTGGTACTAGGAGTGTCAAAAAAGTGTTGATCTCCATCAGTTTATACTGGAAACAAAAGGCTCTAGCACAGAGCTCAAACAAGTGCTTAGTAACGGTTCCATAGTATTGATACCATTCAAGCACAGAATCATTGAACTGTTGAGGTTGGAAGAGACATTTGAGATCATCATCCAACCATTCACCTAGAGCTCACAATCCCACCACTTCTGCTAAGCTATTACTGTTAAACCACATCCCTCAGCACCCCATTCACACATTTCTTTACACACCTCCAGGGATGGTAATTCCACCACCTCCCTTGGCAGCCCATTCCAACACTTGATAACCTTTTCTGTGAATAGGTTTTTCCTAATATGCAACATGAACCTCCCTTGGCACAACTTGAGCCTGTTTCCTCTTGTCCTGCCACTTGTTGCATGTGAGAAGAGACCAACTTCTGCCTTGCTCCAACCCCCTTTGAGGTAGGTGTAGAGGGCAATAAGGTCTCCCCTTGTGTTTAAGGCCCTTCGTCAGCTTTTCAGAAACAACAGGATAAAACCAAAGTGTTTCCAAAGTGTCTTCGGGAAAAGTTCTTTAAAGATTTTACCTATCCACGTAGGAGGCTGGTTAAAGCAACTAAAACTGCATGAAATACACAGTTGTAATGACTGGGTGAGTAAGTCAGCAGTATTTGGGAGGAAAGAAGAAAACCAAAATGATGCCATTCAGAATAACCATTACTACATTATCTACCATATTTACAGGTTAGATCTTCTGAAAGAGGATTGAGAATGTGTAGGCTGGTATACAGCACAAGCCCCAGTTATAGTGCTTAAGGCAGGACTGAGTTCAGGCATGCCATGTGGCACTGTACCCAAATAGGTTTTTCCTGTTTATGGTCCCAACTGACTTGAAAAAATATTTTGTAAAAAAAACACCAACCCCCAAAAATAAAAGCCCACATGAACTGTTTGTTTTCTCAATACAGCTAGTGAGTTCTCTGCTTGCTTAACGCACGTGAGGGGGTTTCTTTTGAAGCTAAACATTCTCCCAGAAGATACTGCTGGTGACAGGTTCCAACAGACAGAATTTGGCCGGCAGTGAACCCACACACTCCATTTCTTGTCTGAGCAACAGATGCACGTTTTATGCTGAAAGTTCTTTCTCTTCGAAGGAGAAAAGAGCAACAGCACAAACCTCAGCTTTGCTCACAAAACACTGCAATATCACCTCTCCCTCTCTTTTGATCCATGGATTATCTTTTCATGGAAATAATTTTTAATTATTAACTTTTTAATTAATAACTTCTGTGCAGTACAGAATTGCAAACCAGGATGAGGACTATGTTTTATGTAAACGTATGATAAAAGGATCTGTTTCTAAAGATTGATTTGAGATAAAAAGTAAAGAAAAATAACAAGTTTGCTTTTTTCTCTTTCCCCTTCTTTTTATATTTATAATTTAGCATATATTGACACAAGTCAAAGGCTGTGTTTGCAAAGTAACTGAAGCACATAAACCCTTATCTATATTATCTTTTTGTGTGAGGTAGGTCAGCTAAGTTTATGAATATTTCACCTGACAGTCACATTAATCATCTTATCACTTTGCAGTCCTTTTTGTAATCCTCCTCTCCTCTCCTCTCCTCTCCTCTCCTCTCCTCTCCTCTCCTCTCCTCTCCTCTCCTCTCCTCCTCTCCTCTCCTCTCCTCTCCTCTCCTCTCCTCTCCTCTCCTCTCCTCTCCTCTCCTCTCCTCTCCTCTCCTCTCCTCTCCTCTCCTCTCCTCTCCTCTCCTCTCCTCTCCTCTCCTCTCCTCTCCTCTCCTCTCCTCTCCTCTCCTCTCCTCTCATCTACTCTCATCTCCTCTCCTCTCCTCTCCTCTCCCTTCCCTTTCCTTCCCTTCCCTAAGTGCAATGACAATTGATCATGTTAAAGATCAGTCATCACATTAAGAAGATACCGTCTACGTACACTAAGATCAACAAAAAGAAAATGTAAAAGGTGACATTTTCAAAGCCATAACTCATTTTCACTAGGGTTAGGTCTTAACTGCTTTTGAAAATAGCCCATTAAAAATTGTCTCTATTTACCTTGTTAAGCATTGGAAGTGTATTCTTGCAAGATCCATCCCTCTTGATTTGGGGCATGCCTGATTTGCCTGGAAATGATCTCTATCATGCTCAATTACTGAAACACTGCTTGCTCAAATCAGCCCTGGAACATCTCTTCTTTGAGGTCTGGAATGATGATGGGAATGGTATGTAACTGAGAATCCTGAAGGGGAGAAAAAAAATAAAAAAGGTGCCAAGAAAATACAAGAAAATTTGAGACAGTAGGAATTACAGGATCATCTGAAAAGCTCACACCAATTTTTTAGGTACCTACCAGCAGAGTCTGCAAAAACTGTGGCCTTCCTTTCTCTGTCCGAAATTTTCTGTCTACCAGTTTAAGGCACTATTGCAGCAAAGCACTTAAGCACTGCTTAAATCCTCTTGAAATCAGAGGGATTTGAGTAAGTGAATAAAATTATGTGCATACTGAAGCACTTGGCTGGGCTGGATTGCATTGTTGAATTTGGCCATGGACAGTTTTAAAAGATTACCTCACAACTAAAACTGTTATCTGTAATTTCCCTGACAAAAGATGTATTCTGCCTTTCTCCCTCTAACACATTTAAGATAAATAGAAGAACATTTACAGCTAAAATTGGTTATTTTTCAGGGGTGGGGGGAAGCTTGACATAGTCCCAAGTGAAAAAAAATGTAAGCTCTTTTTTGTTTCTTTTCTGAATAAGTAGTTTAGGCTTTTGATCCATCTTTCCTAGCACAAATATCTTCACAGTCAAAAGTTCTGTCTGTACCAAGTTGCACATTGTGTGTCTTGACCTTTTGGGTGTTGCTGTGAAAAATAATAACGGTTAAAGGTTTTTTAAAATAAACCAAACCACTCCTCCTCCTCTGAATTCAACTGCATTTGAAGTCTAAAGCTGATTGAAAAACCTCCAGACTCACTACTACCTACAAATGTATTTCTTTTTTTGACTTAGTTTAATTCCTCTAGGATCTAGCAGTCTCTTTCAGAGCATGCTGAAAACTGTTCCAGTTTTAGCAGTTCATTTGGTTTGTGCTTAAGCTTGCTAGGAATCAAACAATTATGCAGAAGAATCCTTAAATCCTGAAGGGTGCAATCCAGGGCAAGGGTGGTGGTGGTGTGGAAAGTATACATAATGTACAAACAGGATTTACTCTCAATAAAATACAGCTAGATACTCTTTCATAACGAATGCAAGACAAGGATGGTGCAATAGCCTAAGAGGGAGAGTATTCACTACAAACAGGAAATGTGTGAAATTCCTTCTTGTCTGGAGGGTTTGCATGTATATCTCTCAGCAAAAGCACCTCACACTTAATCACAAGGTTTCTTCTCCACAGGTGCTTCTGAAAAGAAAACTGCTAACGTTTTTCTGGTCTTTAAAGAACTGTTCTAGGAGTGCAACATGGGGAACTTGGGACTGCAGGTCACAACTAGGCAGAGTTCAATCATAAAACTCCAGATCAGGCAGCCTATCTTTAGACAGAAGAGATTAGATGCTGAAAACTTAGTTCCCGAGCTCAACTACTTCTGGATGATTATGATTTATATTTAAGTATTAGAAACTAGATTTAGCCCTCCTCATGCAAGAAATGGTTTCAGCCTAACAGCTGGTATGACTGAAATATATATATATATAAAAAAAAAATTAATAAGAAAGAAATGAGAGAAGTGTCTAAATTTTAAAGATGTAACTTTTAAAGAATCCTTGAAACAAAAATAATGTACAGTGTTATTGCTACACAATACTTGTTTATTCATCTAATTCCACTAGTAAAAAATATCTTTTGCATGCATTGTTAAATGTAAATAAAACCCTCTGGTGGAACAATTGATCTAGATGACAACTGTCTGTGACTCCCCAGCTGCCACTATTTGATCAAAACACTCTGGCATTGTGTGACTATGCCAGTTATATGACAAATGGGAACCATTTAAGCATGGACCTTATGTATGACACATTGCCAGAGTTCTTAATAAAAGCAGTCCTGGACCAATCAACCTCATCTTCTTGCTCATTTTCAAACCCTGAATTCATTCAGCATGTATTATAAATCACTCTCTTCCCCAGACAATATGCATTTGGGATCCTCTGGCATTCCAGGGCCTTTTACTCACGAAAGGTCTAATTTTTTTCCACTCATTGATTATTGGTTGGTTTTGTCCTCAGAGCTTTAGTCATAAAATAGCCTTTTGCTTAAAAGAAATGCATTAATTGAAAACATAAATACCATTGATGAGTAGAAGTGGCTATGCAAATGACAATATACTAAGAAGATAATCATAACAGCTAAAATTACAAATATATAAAGACACTGATGGAATGATTATGGCAATGCTGAACTATGTACTTATACACACCCTTACAATGGAATTGATATAATATTACTTAGTTTGTTGGACTACATAACTTAAGACAGTGTCTTAATCAATGACGGGGTTATAGTTTAGCACGACATCACAGTACTCCCATGGAAAATTTAAGCAACCCTAATAGCAACACAATCAAACCCATTTTAAAGCATCATAAGTCATTGCATTTTGAGAGGGAAACACATTTGGTCAGCATCTATCTTTATACTTTGCCTGTAATTATCTTAGCTCTGTCACTCTGCAGAAGTATGCCAACAACACATTGTTCAAGTAGTACCAGCAGAAATTAAGCACTTTTGATTTTTTTTTTTTTTTTTATCAAGGGCAATAAGATGCACCCATCAAATTGTTCTATATCTAGATCTATATATCTATATCTAGACTGTAGCCTAAACTGCAGTCCCAGATACTTACTGAAATAAGGCACAGCTGGAGCTGATTCTCATTTACCTTCTCTGTGCAGCTGGATTTAATTTGCAATTACCTTCTCTATGCCTTTGTCCAAATAGAACAAGCAGCTTTTTCTTGTTATTAGGAAGTTTTGATGACCATCTTGACAGGTATAATTTATTTTAATATGCTGAGGTTGCATTCAAATCTTCAGTTAATTCCATGGGCTGCTTCATTTACTAACTGCCACAGGTATGTTGTTCCACTTCCAACCCAACCTTTGCTCATGAACTGACTGGCCAGTAGGACAAATAGATGTTTATATCTACTGAGGAGCAGGCAAGAAAATCCTGTCTTTCTGCAAGCTTGTCATATGTTGTTATTAAACCTTGACACTTCTCTCTTGACAAAACTGCAATAAGCTTAAAAATGCTCTGCTGTGCAGATTTTTTCCCCCCCTCCTCAAATCACTTGTATCACTTTACTTGCTTCCCCCTCATTCTTTTCCTCCTCACAACTCTATAATGAAAAGAGTCTGCAGGCTCACCAAACAGAATGGCTAAAGCTGGTCCGAGGGAAACATTTGTCAGAAGCACCAGCACCAGCTACAGCTTGAGCTCCAGCACAGTTACAGAGGTATGGCAATGGGTGTCAGATACAGCTGCTGCAGATCTCACACAAACACAGTGGTTGGCTCATACTCTGGAGTGGATTGAAACAGATGGGGAAAAAAGAGCTAAGCAGGCCATTGACATCCGTTCATAGGATGTGGGAGAGTGCAATGTGCTCCCTTGTGCTGGTAAGTGAGAGGTGGAGATCTTCTGCAGACTTTCCAGAAAGTCTGTGCCTTCATACAAAATAAGAGGTTATATTTTGTTGTCTTAAAGTATTAATTTTTTTTTAAAAATTATATTATCAAATTAATTCACATTTCATCTTTAAACTGGAAATAATCTTCTTCACCTAAAAAACTTTCTCCTGTGTCTATTGTATGAAGAAGGGTATGTAGTAAGTAGTATTGCTGTGTAATAAGTATGTCATAGTAAGCAGAATTACAATAAGTAATACAATAAGACATTACAATAAGACATACAGTAAGTATGTCATAGTAAGCAAAATTAAAAATTAAGCAGTCCTAGTGGCATGAATATCCACTGGCCTGTGTTAAGGAGGAGTCTCCAGGTAGGTGAGACATGGTTTTAAAAGACAATACAAAGATCTGAACATTGTCCATAGTGATTTTAAATATTAATGAAGCAACACTGTATGGCTTTTCATACCCGAAGATGAATTCCAGTTTAGTTTTATGCAGCTGAACAGCTAATCTTTATTACCTTATAATCAAAGATCTGTTTTTTTAAATGTTTGAATGATTGATTAATGCATACAGGGTCACTTTGGAGGTCATTCCTTCCTTTGTTTTTTAACAAGTTGTTCCTCCCTTATGAAAAACTGCAAATCTACCCACTGCTCATTGCATTGGAATTTAGCTTTCGTGACTTGGATTAGATCATATTTTCAATATTGAAAAATTACCTCCTGACTTTATTTTTGGTGGCAAACCTTTTTGCTATTCTTTCACCTCTTTCTTCAGATAAGAATAACCATTATCAGATGTCTAGGTGATTACTTACTTTCTCAGTACTCACACGGTCATAATTGTTTGCCAGGCAAGCAATGCAAAACCTCATTAACAGGGGGGGAAAAAAAGCAAATATATTTCTAATCAAAGACTTCTTATCATTATCTGTTCTGTATTTAAGGTATGGTAGATGAAGGTGTTAGGAATGGACATCTGCCTCTGTATAACTCTATTTACAATCACTTTCTCCTAGAAAGGTTTTTCATTGAGCTTCTACAGTATTTTTGCTAGCTATTTACAAACAAGGGAGAAAGATATAATGTTTAATGGCACTGGAAAGTACAATGCCTTCCAGAAATTTTGATTCCAGGCATACCTGCATAATAATATCAGCAAAAAAGGATAGGTCTATTCATTAGCAAATTATCACCTAAAACTCTAATGAAGTTAAGGAAGACAATAATCCTTGTTAGCACTAAATTTTACCTAAATAATGGAAAATAGCCTGTCTCCTCTATGGCATTTATCTGAAGCATGAAGGACGCCATACTCATAAGGGAACTGATAGCAGCACTGCATATATACAGGATGTATAGCCAAAATATATGGAAATTTCCACTCAGAGAATTATTTTCTTGGATAATCTTCCAGGATACCTTCAAAGGTGTAGAGAATTTCTGGATATTGTGAACCATTCCTTTATCTTCAAGCAAAGAAACTGCAATGGGGTTTAAAATCTGTGACAGCTTGAAGTCTGCAAAGGGTTCACAAGGACCACTTAAAAAAGTATTTTCTGTAAAACATATTCTTTGTATTGCTTATTTCCTGCTGAAATGAACTAGGAAAGCTCATTGCTAAGAATCATATGCAGTAAAAAGTAGGACTCACCCCTTGTCTTTAAAAGTATTTCCTTCTCTAGGCTTTGAATTTGTTCCCACTATATCAAATGCAGGCATTAGAAAGGAAATCAATCCACATACTCAAACTACTGACATTTACCCTACAAGGAAAGCAATCCATATTGTAAATTTGGGTCACAAGCATATTTTCTGTGTGTGTTACAAAGCTCTGGGTATCTTGTGATCACAGTTACACAACAACTCTAGTACAGACAAAACAAAGCCTTGTTATACTATGAAAATATCAACACATATCACACAATTGAATTAGACTTCATAGGTATAATAATTAATATGTGCAAAAGGGAGAACAAAAGATCAAAACAACTTAATTAAATGCCAGGCTTTACAAGCATATCCTCACCTACTATAGACAGATGTAAAGGCATGTAGGCAAGATTCACAGTAGGCACCATTCTTTGGTTTTATTAATTACTGGAATAATCAAATAGCATTTACTGAAGAAAACATAAGATCATTTAATGGAAATGCAGAAGTTCACAGGAACCTCCAAGGTGCAAAATAAGAAGTTATTTTATCTTGAACCAATTATAGCTATTAAAAACATTCTTGAAATACTTCCAAGATGAATTCCAAAAGACTGAATTTTAAAGAAAAAAAATTACATTTAGAATAATTCAAGCAAAAATGACTTCACTGTAAAATTCCCCAAAAGTATAAAAACTAATTTCAAATTAATTTTAAATTTAGAAAGCATGCAGATACAATCTGTAAAAAATTAGAGTGCTGTGATAATTTTTCATTCATACAGAAACTCCTTGCACACTGCAAAAAGCAAGGTGGCTTTGTCTTGGCATGCTTCTGGGATAGTATTTCCTAAGTCATAGAATTGTTAGGGTTAGAGGAGACCTCAAGGATCATCTAGTTCCATCCCCCCTGCCATGGATGGAGACACCTCTCACTAGATCAGTTTGCTCAGAGCCACATCCAGCCTGGCCTTTAAAACCTCCAGGGATGAGGCTTCTACCACCTCTATGGACAACCTGTTCCAGTGTCTCACCACCCTCAGGGTGTAAAACTTCTTCCTAACATTCAATCTGAATCTACCCACGTCTAGTTTTGCTCCGTTCCCCCTAGTCATATTGCCACCTGACATATTTTCATTTGGATATCTTAAAACTAACTTTGGTACAAAATACCACACACAGAATCACAGAATATTAGAGGTTGAAAGAGACCTCAAAAGATCATCTAGCCCAACCCCCCTGCCACAGCAGGATCACCTAGAGTAGGTCATATGGGAACACATTCAGGCAGGTTTTGAATGTCTCCAGAGAAGGAGACTCCACAGCCTCTCTGGGCAGCCTGTTCCAGTGTTCTGCCACCCAATCAGTGAAAAAGGTTTTCCTTACATTTCCATGAAAACTCCTATGCTCCAACTTGCACCAGTTGTCCATTGTCCTACCATCAGACATTGCTGAGAAGAGCCTGGCTCCATCCTCCTGACACTCACGCTCCACATATTTCTAAACGTTAGCTGCAACAGGGGAGGTTTAGACTGTACATTAGGATTTTTTTTTTCCACAGAAAGAGTGGTGAAGCATTGGAACAGGCTGCCTAGGGAGGTGCTTGAGTAACTGACCCTGGATGTGTTTAAAGATCATTTGGATGTGGTGCTTGGGGATATGGTTTAGGGGTGAACTTTGTAGAGTAGGGTTATTGGTTGGACTGGGTGATCCCAAGGGTCTTTTCCAACCTGAATGTTTCTGTGATTAATCAGGTCACCGCTCAGTCTCCTCTTCTCCAAATTGAAGAGACCCAGCTTCTTCAGTCTTTCCTTATAAGGTTGGTGTTCCACTCCCTTAATCTTTGTGGCTCTGCACCGGACTCTTTCAAGCAGTTCCTGGCCCTTCTTGAGCTGAAGGGCCCAGAACTGGACCCAACATTCTAGATATGGCCTCACCGGCAGAGTAAAAATCTGGTAAAAAATATACATTTCTTTAAAACATTAATAAGGTCTGTAGAGCTGTGAATTAATTGCTTACAAGTGTGAGTGACTAAAGGAATGACTTTAGCCCAGTCAGGTACAGAAAGACATATCCAAAACTCATGCTGAATTCCTGTCAACGGACCTCCATAAGGCAAACCTCATCTTCTTCAGCGAGGACACATGCAGGTACAGAGGCATCAAATATACCTATTGTACTAAATCTGAGATCAGCTGAAATTCCAACTCACAAAATATGTGACACTTTTCCAATCTCTTCATTGGCTCTCATGTATACTCTTAGCACTTAGAAGACTCTTCACATGAAAAATGAAAAATTACAATCTTACTTTATATATGTAGTCTCATAAAAAGAAAAAAATCCTACTCTAAATTCCAGTGAAGTTCAAAAATAGAATTCAAAGGGATCTAGCCCCAAATTTAGTGATATCAAAAATGTTTTTGCATTGTCTGTGAATGAAATTTGGGGCAACTAACCTCAGGACATGCAGTTAATTAAGAACTGAGTCGGAACAATCCTTGTGGCTTTCAAATCGGAAGCTAATGTGTTGTCAGCTGGAATGCATGGTCCCCCCACAGTAAGGCTGAAAATACATATTTCTAGACTGTGTTTCTCCCTCTTTTGTCTGCTGTAGAGAAACCCAGAACTGTAAAACATAGAGAGTAATAAATTGTCCAGTTAAAGAGAAGGCTTTTTATTTTTTTTTTCTTCTCTCCCCCTCACATTCCCCGGAAAAAAGACAAAATATTTCCTTTCCTACATAAAGGTAAAAGCAGAAAATGAGGATAAAGTGCTAGTTATTTGGGCAAGAACAGTTAGTAAACCCTTTTTTTCCCCTGGAAGTCTCTCTTTCTTATACAAATAAACTTGCACATAAATGCTGTCTGCTTCTTTATGGGTCCCCCAAAAGTTTTTTAATTTCCTAACCAAATTTTACAGAAGGATAGACTTGTTAAAGATCATTAACTGAATGCAAATTTTAGGACAACAGCCAGGCCAAGTAGGAAAGGAGCATCTATAAAAGTTGCAGCATGGCCACAAATGACACCAGATAGAAGAAAGCCTTATAAAAGCTCAGCAATGAGCTACACTTCAATCTTGTATTTTTGCAAACATGCTACATTTAACAACTAGAAGACACAAATCCATAGAAACTGCAGTTAATTTATCATGGAACAGACTGACTAGCACATTGTTGAAGCATTTACAGAAAAATGTGGTGGTCATTGTGGTTTGTGCCTGTGCTAGAGGACTGAGAGCTCATGGTTCACAGTACAAAGCTGTCTGGGCAGTCTGGGAATTCATAATGTTAGTGGATTATCTGCTTCTTGAAATGGTCTCCAGTCTTCTCTGACATGTATTATTACAGAAATAGTCTGATATTCTTTCCATGAGCAGATAATCTAATGACCATAATGTAACTCCTTACTGGTACATGAATCTCTTTGCTAATAAAATATTTGTATTACTTAAGTAACTAAGGAACTTTCTTCCCAGTTTCATTTACAAACTCAGAAAGTTAAGAAACAGCTTGACAAAAACTTAAGGGACATCCTGGTGATGGGTGTTCATTTACATACAGAGACTTGAGAAAAGGCATTAGGTGTGGTTTAGATTAATTTGAAGCAGATGTGCAACTCATCATTGAAGCACAGCTCTGCCTCATACATTTAACTAAGTGATAAGCTTCAGAGAAAGCTGCCAATAAAGCCCAAACATTCTTTCTGACCCAAAACTTCAGTGTTCCTTCACAAATGCTAGCAGACTGCATGCTCATAAAATGAAACATTAGCAGTGGACGATGTTACATTCATGAAGACATGACTTCCCTGATACCTGAAAAAGGTCCCTCACTGTGCCAGGAAAGAAAAAGAAATTAAGGAAATCTACAAGTGTTAAATATACCTCTCTCTAAAATGAGATGCTAATTCCACATTTACACGCTTTCACCTTATCCCTCCTAAACTAATAAACTGCTAAAGACAAAACCAAAGTTACATTATAGAGCCATGACAAAACAAACATTGCTTCGTCAATTTAGTTTCAGCATCATTGGTGAGATACTATTGGCAAAAGATCTGCCAAGAAATTATATTGAATCAGTTCTTGTAACCAACAAATAGGATTTTAACAATGATACTTGAACTTAAAATAGTAACAAATATTTCTGAATGCATGCTTTGTGCAGTCTGGAAAGAATATAAACTTCACTGAACAAGGAAATTGAATTTCTAATTGACATCTCTGTATTAATTAATTTATCTGTTCAAAACCACTCTTTGTAGAGAGGTCCAACATGCAAAAACCTCTTCAGCCCATTATTTAAATTAAACCCCTTTAATTCCATTAGGTCAAGTCACTTACATTTCTGCATTTACTAACTGTTAGCTAATCCAAAACGCCAGCAAGGATTTATCAATCCTAAAACAGAATTCCTCTGCCTATCTCTGAATCATTGCAGTTATCTGTTACAGAATAAATCAGGAATAATAGGATTCTTGTTTCTCTAGACTATAACTATATAGTAATTTAGAGATAAAGCCAATTAGTATTAGATCCCTTTTTACATCCCATTTTAATTGGTATTATATTGAATATTCTTATTCTTCACTGGGTGGCTCCACTAGCAGGATTCTAATATTAGCATGTCTTTTGTACCTTGTAACTATATGAAATTATTCTAGCAAGGGTAATAATAAGACTTCTTAGACATCTTTTCCTTTTACTAGTGAGCTAACACTGTAAGACTAATATTTAATGTTATTAATAATTCTCAATTCAAGAATTAAATGAGGGAGAGAAAAAATATGCTACATTTAAAACAGAGTTTAATTTTGGTAGAGGTATGCAAATCAAAAACTGGAACAATGCCTGGGAGAAAACTGTTTAAACATGCTTGAATTTCCCTTTAGTTCTGTTTAACCCTCAGTTTTTTTTCCCTGATAAACATTTGCCCCAATACTTGCTGTGCAAAGAATAACAAGAAAATCACCAAAACTTCACAAACCATATCAGTGACTCTTCCTGAATCATTATCTTGCAGCTACCACAAGTAGCATGAAAGGTATGATTTCTACCACTCCCAATAGGGATCCAGTGCAAAGTATTCATCATGATGTCTCACAGGGAGAAATCAACATGTAGAGGTCACATCAGTACCTAGCTAAATTCGTGATCCAACCCTGAATGCTAGAAGAAAAACATTCCTACCACAGTAAATGCATCTAATTCCATTTCCTTTTCTCAGGAAAAGCTGTGGTCTCTTCTTTTGTACCTTGTCAAGGAGCCCATTGACTTCTCTACTAATGGCAGCTAACAAGGGGGAAAACAAAAATCCCAGTACAATATGATAAGAGATCTTCTAGGTGGGAAATCCTTTTCTGAGAACGAAAAAGCAGTGCACAGTATATGCTAAAACACTGATGCAACACAATAAAATATATTAGCCTTTTAAATACTTCGGAAGTTTTCCTTCCTTGAGAAAAGCTTTAATCTTTGGGATGTCAAGACAGTTTTTGTTGGCTTTTGAAGCCAAAAAAAAAAAAAAAAAAACAATTACTGTGAGTCAGAAGACTGCCTTAGGAATACTTGGTAATCAAGTTTACTTTTTTAAATACATTCTTGTTATTTTTAGCCTGAAAGAATTTTAGGTGTAACATTAGTTAAAAAATAGCTATACACTATTTGAACAGAAACCAGATTTGTGTGTGTATGGGTATAAATACACACACATACACACATATACAAAGATAGAAAACACAGTTGAAAGAAGAATTCCTTCATCTCTGCATTACCCTCAGTAGTTGCAAATACTGCTTTCCATGGAAAAAGGCTGCCATGTTCCACAATTGCATGGATGAATATACAACATTCTTTGACAATACAGGATAGATGCTCTTCAGCCAATGTCAGAGGAAAACCAGAGGGTGACTGTAAATACTAGTTTCTACCAACACCATATGCACCTGTCTTTGTTCCATGTATTTGCTTTTGGCTCAGAATGTAAAGCTTCAAACAGTCATCAGATGGCAAAACCTGCAACAACATTTACAATTAGTGTGTATGATACAGATCAATTTAGCATTTGCTGGAAGTAAAGTAAGAGATGTAAACAGCCATATATACTTGAAAACTAAAGGCTAAGTAAACACAAATCAGAGTTATTCTGTGGAACTAGATTAGAATCATGACATTTAATCCAATTGTTTCTGTCTCCCCTGTTATTCTTTGCTGGAGATCTGAAGGCATAAAACTTCAAAAGTCCTACGGGGACCAAGCTCAGGGAGTGAGAGAAAAATCGCCTGGATAAAAGGTCATAAGTTCTGGAAAAGGGCATAAAGTAGAATCCAAATAAAAGTACCATGTATGATAGAGTCCTAGGCTTATTGACATTTAAATAATCACAAAAAGAAATTTTGAAAAGAAGTGCACACATGTATGCACAGAAACAGACCAACCAATAAATCAGTGGTAGAGTAAACATCAGTTCCACAAGACCGTGATTTGTCACTGGTAACAAAATGTTGAACACATACATAACAGAGTACATACCAAAGACTCTGTAGTCCTTCTGACTGCAATTTTTTGAGATTCAAATTAATGTGATTTTTTTAAATTAAAAATCTAAGAGTTATTTTAACCTTTTGAAAATTTTTGGCTTTAAATAACATTAGGTGATCTCTAGGATGCTGTGGTACATTTTATAATGTTAACATTTTGATTAAATTCACACTATATATATGGAAATATATAAATATATGTATAAAATGCTATTATTGTCCTCTTTGAAGTGTATCTGCTACAATTAATGATAAAGGTAAACAGTGGCTAAGTGCATTTTTTTCCTCAAAATTAAATCCAGGAGCTGTATTTGTTTGTCTTTTCAAGCAGAACAGTTTCTGAATCAAGCTATACTTAAAGAATATCCTTTGTTGTGTATAATGATTGTTTTTAGAGTTTTGCATTAATACATCAGTATATATAAGCAGTACCATGAACACACATTAGAAAATTTAATTAAACTATTAAAACCATAACCTATTAAACTTGAGCCTATTAAACCTATTAAACTTCAGTTGTCATATGCTGGGGAAGCCATTCCACAAATACAAGAACTCTTATACCACCATTAAGAAATTAAAACTGAAAAGAGTAACAGAGCACAGTTTCATAGCCACATGAAATAATATTTTTCTAAGTCTAACACATAATCAGAAACTAGCCCATAAAAAAAAAAAAATCACACATACTTATTAAGAGATATAAATACTCATGACCCTAAAGGAGGAAAATTAATTTCATTTCATTAGTTACACTAAGGCCTTCCTCAGCCAAAGATTTATTCACGTGTTTGTGCACACAAACAACCTCACTCATGTAGTTCAGAACAGATTAGCTATTACAGGACCAGATCCTAAATAAGTGCTTCCTCAGATGGTTGGGAAGCTGTTCCTGAGATTAATACTCAGCTATCCACAAGATTGGCTATGATTTAATTGACTAATCCAACTAAGTGCATTTGAATTTGATTACTTGTGGTGTTAATGCTACAAAACATGAGAAAAATGGCAGCAGTGCACCATTAGAGATGACAATTTTTGGTCAGCCAACCTGAAGGCATAATCATGCTGTAACATTAATGAAAAAAAAAAAAAAACAACCCTCAGAGAAAAGAACCAAAGAAATGTTTCTTTAATTAAAAATACCTGATGAAATATTTAGTCATTATCATCAACAAACTATTTTCATGCATTGTTTGGCAAAATTAACCAAGCCAACATTGCAGGTATCATAATGTCTTAAAAGCCTAAGAATATGGAACAGAAAATTACTTAAGCATGTAAGGTTGGCATCAGAACAAAATTATTGAACTTTGTTCCTGCTTAGTTTCAGTCTTGCAGGGGCCAAGACGATTACTTAGTCACCATTTGCTTTTAAAAATGCATCTATCCTGCTGTGCCACTACCAGCTGATGAGTAATGAGGGGCTTAGCATCAAAGTAATTAAGGGCAATATAAAAGAGATGGTGCATCTGAATGACAGGCAATATTAATTCTGCCAAGCAAACGTATACCACAGTTCAACAGTGGCTGCAGAAAAGAACTTATTAGTGGCAACTTATTCTGATGTTGTGAGTTACAGTTCAATTAAATTATTTCCCCTTTTAAAGTCCATCTAAACATTCAAATGATTGCTTTAGCTCACAGAACTTTATAAGGAATTTTCTACCTGAAAATGTGTATTTTTAATAACTGAGCATAAGGCTCCCTGCCCTCAAACAGAAGCTGAAATAGAATTGCTGCCCTCCAGTAGGCAGTGGGGAGGGATTCCAGAACCTTCCTCAGAGCACATGACTGGAAAAGGGGCAGGACCTAATATTGCTACTCCTATTTATTTTTTGCTACAACATACCCATTCTGTTTTTTTCTTTTTAAAGCAGGTGCAATCAAGAGAAAGCACACCACATGACACAGCAGCGATCAGCCACACACCACACGCAGTGCACAGCACACATAACCCACAGGCTGTTTTCAAAACACATAGTGAAAACAAATACACAAAAAGAAATCAAATCCCATTTGCTGGAATTCCTCACAGAAAACACCACCACTGTCTTCCAGCATAGTTGGGATGACACTGAAGGATGTTTGATTAGCTCTTCAGAGTATCGATGGTGACTCACAGATTATTGTGCTTTTCTGGGGAGGGTGATAGAATTCAGGCCATATGAGAACAAATGAATCAGATTTGCCTCCTTTTGATAGAAGATGCTTAATTTAATAGAATTATATTCACTTAGGATTTGCCTTGGGTGGATAAAAGGGTGCTGGACAACACTGGCAAGGTGTCTCCAGTCTAATACAACGTAATTTCCATACTCTTAATGCTTGGAAATTGTGTCTTCAAACCTGGATTAACTTGGTTTTAATTCATTGAAGTATTTTGTATGATATACATAAGTGTTTCTAAGCAGCAACAAGAAGATGGACTCTCCAGTCAATTCAGGAGGCCAGTTTCCATTTAAACCATTTGGGACTAACAAGCCTTTAATAGGCAAAAGAGTGAAGAAGGCAACCTAGAGCCTTGGTGAGGAAGTCCTGAGATAATGAGCCAATGCAACAATCTATTTTGTGAATGAGACTTAAGAAAAAAAGACACCTAAAAACTTAAGCTGTTCCCAAAAGAAAAGGCATTTTAAGTTAATAGCCAAAGTGAAAAAGAAAATCCCACATGGAATGAATAATTTTCCTAACACGTCTTTTTTAATTTGAAATAAGATTTGTGATAACAATGTTAATGCTGGGGATTTTAAGTGACAGAATATTATTCTAACTCAGTTCTTTAAAGTCGCACACACACAAAAAAAAGGAAAAAACCACAAAAGCTCCTTTGTTAGGCCTAGTTTAGGCCACCTTAAAGCTTCTTTCAATCAAAGTACAGCTTCTCATTAAGGGAAAAATGATTATTAACATCCTCATTTTGCTTCCTCTTGTGAATTATTTGCATTCAAAAATGTGCACGGCATTAGTTTCAGGGTAAATGCAAATATGACAGCAGGATTTCTCACCAAGCTCTTTTTTATTATTAGCTTTTTTTTATGCCTTGCATTTATTATTCCCTCATCATTTTTCATAAAGTATTAAAATGTTACATTTCCTAAAATAATAATATTTTCCTTCTTTTGGTAATTGTTTCAGTCCAGTCTACAAAAGTCTCCATCACAGTACCTACTGTCTATAATTTGGAATATTTTATAATAATTGTTCATCATTGCTTATGGGAGCCTTGGGCATTAGCTATCACAGTTACAGAATTCCTTCACTGAGTACATGATTATTTTAGGTGAAGTTCACATGACAGTGGAGAGGGCAGGGGCACTGGCAAATCTTATACCATGACTGCTCTTGGTAGACTCACAGTCTGTGGTCTGAAGATGAATTGAGTTGTTTTTCACTTTTTTTAAGCTTCATCTGTCCTATGTCTGCCAGAAACGAGCCCAGCTCTATAGCATATTTTGTGATTATTTTAAACGAAACACAAACCCAAACCAAATAAACTATCACTCTGACTCCTCTGCCTGACATTTTAAGAGGAACGATCTTGGATGCTGAAGATCAGTCAAAACATAATGTGTTCAGTTAGAACAAAATCAAGTTTCCAGTGGCTTACTCTCTGCCAGGGTTGTATTTGATAAACTGATTACAATTACTGCCCCCCTTCTTTTTTCCTGGTCATATTAGCAAAAAAAGAAAGGAAATAGATCTGACTAATAAAAGCAAAGTAATAAAATCATTTGATCATCCTGATTCACTGCACTTCACCATGTCAAGCTTCCCTGTTGACTTTCAAATTGTTGTTGTCAAATTCTCAAGCATTTATTGCTCACAGGATGACTTATATGTCCTTCTTTTTTTCTGTCACTGTGTGGATGTCCATCATCACACCATCTCCACCACCTAATTGCAGCAAAGACCGCTTTGGTATCACTCAGTGAATATGAGATAATTTTGTTTCAAAGTAACCTATTCAGCAATAAAATAATTTACTCTCATCTGTATTGACATGAACACTGATAACACCAAATTCAGAGACGTATCTAAAAGCATTTAGAAAGAGTCCTCACTTGATACAATTTTTAACTTTATCCCAGGGTACTCCCTGAGATTTATCAGAGGATCGTTTACCAGCATATAATTGAAACATTGCTACTGAATTTGACCTACTGATGTTGAAAAACACTGAGAGGACTAGAACCAATAAAGCAGTTACTATAAGGATGTAAGCTAAAAGCAGATCATATCCTATTTATATCTTTCCTATGCCTTATTCCATCTGACTTGCACAAATGTGTCTGCCCATTTTGTACTCGTGAGTGTCAGGATGAGTAATCTATGTAATTCTGAGTTCAAGTAGCATAATTTACTGCCTCAGAATTTGTTCCTTTTCTTAAAGTGGAATTCTCAACTTTTGTGAATTAGTTTTCTGCATTATATAATGGGAGAGGCTTAGGTTAATTTAGGATTCATCATGATATGGGACCACAAAGAACTGGAATTCCTGAAAAAGGCAGAAACCCGTCCGCATCATTCAGTGGTGATCCCTCTAGCCAGATTAAAAGCAGCATAGATGAACTGCCAAAATTGTTTTAACCATGTGAAATCTAAGGTGAATTGGGGTGTGGGGAGGAAGTAAGAGATGAAGAGTGGATGTGATAGTGAATTCAAGACACTGCAGGCTAAAATCCTTGCTCATCAATCTTCTAACTATTGAATAAGATTTTGAACCTAAGAAATTCCAAACAAGTGTGCTTATACTTCCCCACACCTTTTTTGTTGTTGTAATTTAACATCTTACTTTAACACATTTTCAACTTTCTTTCTCTTTTCCCCCCTATTCTTACATAAGAATGTGCAGCAATTACCATTATTATGTATTTGTAAAGACATATTTGGCTCAGCTACATTTCTCTCTTTAACTATAGATAATTACACCGGTAATTTATATTAGCAAAAAAAGATACTGGTTGTAGAGAACTTATTTCTTATTCTTTTCAGGAGGTTCTCCAGAGCACTAAGCCTTTCATTTAGGCAAGTAGTACAGCTTATTAAAATAAATTCAGTTTAATGCCATCTAATTCTGCAATGATCAATTAATTATGAACTCCTGTTTAGTTTTCAGCCCAAGATGAAGACATAAAAATCATCACCTGATGATCAGAAGAGCATGTTTCTATGATTTAAACCCTACTGTAGTACTCAGTTACACCTTAAGTATCTCATTAACTCAGGAATAGTAAGGAAAGGAGCACAGGCTGCAGTGCAAGGCTGCATGACTGTTTATTAGCTTTTACCAGTAATCTGTGCTTCCACTTTCTTCACCAAACAGAGATTTTCTAAGCAATGGACAATAAAACAATGCCTACAGTACAGATGTGTCACAAACACAAAATTTGAACTCCTGTTGAAACCAGTAAGATGGTGATATTTTCAAGTAATCATTGAAGTAACAGGTAGCATTTGCAAGGGAAATTTCTGTTGTTGTTGAGAGGAATTCCACATATTTGGTATTTTCTTTTAAAAGTAAACCCACAGAAATTAAACAATCCTTCCAAAACATTTTTGGAGTTTTCTTTGTTGGAGAGTGTTGGTTTTCCATCTTGGAATCTGACCTTTCTGTCATATGCAACCATTGTCCCTACTGGAGGTAGGAGAGAGTTTATGTTAGAGTTGTATTTCAGAAAGAGTTACATGTCAGAATGGCTAATCTAAGGAATTAGCACCTGTTCTGTGTTTCTGTTCCCTAGAACAGAAAGCCTCCCAGCCTTTTTGTTAGGGACTCACAAAAACGTCTATAACCATGCAGGTCTTTTAATTTGTGAGACCAAACTCTGACCTACATAGCTCCTGGTTCTATTGCCTTTCTAGTCACTGAAAGATGGTCCCCATTCATACAGGAATAAGATGATTCAAAATATTTTCATGGGGAATAATATCTCCTTTATCAACCATGCAAGTGTATATATTCAATTTAACTTGATTTCCTCTCTCTCTTTTGTCACATATGCCATTACACCTGCCATAGAGTTGAAACGTCTATCAGACTATGACAATACATATATATAAATATATATATATATGTAGGAGCAATAGTTCTGGGTCTTTTATTCATTGTCTTAACTGAAGATAGGTTCTTAGAGCTGAGAATAGAATAGTAACTCTTATATGCATTTTTCAATTCAGTAAGATATGATTGGCATAGCATGATACAAAGGAGCTACTGAAGCGAGTATCTCCTGATAGGTAACTGTCAATACCTTTGGTGAGCACAGCTCATCCAGGACAGAGAGATGGATGTCAGGGTGTTGGTCCATTTGAGCCCATTCTTTTAGCAATAGGTCTATTGGTAAGAAAGAGTTTGTTACTATTTGGAAGGAGCAGGGGAGCAATGCATGTCAGAATGGAATAAAATGAGGGGAAATTAGTGAAATACAGAGCTGACAGGACATCCCTAGGAAAGGAGCAAGAAGTCTGTCAAATATTTTTTTATGCGTGAGTCCTCAAGACATCCAAAAATACTAAACATAAAAATAAGCAAACTTCAATACCAAAGAGATGCAAATTGGCATTTAAAAGTACACTCTCAGGAGAAGTTCTGAGGGTCATGGGTTAGCCTTTTCATTGTCTTGGCCAAAATAGAAATACTAATTGACTCTCTCGAGGCCAATACATTAATTTTGTGGTATTTAGTAATATAATTGAGAAAATAAATAATGTAAATCATGAACTCAATATGCTGCTTCTTCAGGAAGAATTTCTTCATGGAGTTTTGCCAATAAAATCCAAAGAATTGTACAAAGTTGTTGTTTGGATTGTGTAACAGAGGATAAACTACACAGAATACAGGAATGGACCAAGAGTATACATGAAAAGGGACATTTTCCAATTTGTCAGAACTACCTGGGTATAACTGCATCGAAACTGTGAGTGTTCTATGCATCACATTCCCTCCACAGACCTATACATTTTTCTTATACCTTCTAAAAACCTTCCTCTGGGATTTGCATAGTGATGCCACGTCACTACACAAGTCCCAGCACCATGCTCTGTATTGCCATAGGCCTGGAGGTTGCAGGGTGCTGAAATTGTCCAGTTAGCAACAGTCCACACCAGTGGAGCTCAAAGAAACTGTGGCTGCTTCATGTTTTGCAGCATGTTTTTATTTGGGGAATGAGTTTTTTTCTTCTCACTTTTTCAGGCTACAAGACATTCTGGGAAATAGGAATCCATATGGATCAGTGCAGGTGTTTTATGAGAGGAGAGATATGAGGAAAGCTAAAGAGTGTGTAGAACTCTGCTTAGCTGAGCCAAGTTTACCAGGCTATTACTGCCTGTAAGCCAAAAGAGGAGGAAAAAAAAAAAAAAGATACAGTCCAGTTTGGTTTCCATACATGAGATTAAGAATTTTCACAGATTCTGCATCCTGCAAGGCAAATCAAACCCTGAAGCTTCATCTTGACAATCTCTTACACCAAAGTATTTATTTCTGCTTTCAAATTAATGCCTTTATCAGATGAAACTTTTACTTAGTCACGTATTGATTAATTTTAGCAGCCAGTTTAGTGACTCAGCTTGCTAGAAGGGTATCTTCTGTTTTCTTTCCTTAAAAAAATGAAGCAATTATTTGTGCTTGTGAGAGCAATGGGAACAGCAGTGCACTAAAGATGAAAATGTATGAAATTATCCGCAGCTGGGGTAAGTGTTCCCACTAACTACCCATTCACTGACCTCCTTCTTGAATTACTTGAGAGAATGACATGGCAGAGACACAATCTGAAAGACCCATTTGGCTCTCACCCCACTGAAAATGTCAGGTGAGCTTATTTGTTGAGAAATTCTGTTCACATTGATCAAAAGCCAAAAATCTTGATACAGTAAAGGCTTAGCAAGCACACAGCTGACTTCACTGATGACATCTACATAAATAATTGCAGTTTTGCTTGGGTCTAGAGAATGATGCCTTGATATTTAAAAGTTTCCATTACAATGGGAAAAATAGTTTAAAATACACAAAAATCCTACAATCTTAACTAGGAAATATGGTGCCAAGAACAGTTTGCCCCTGTTTTTTAAATAAAACTGTTAAAGCCAGAATTTATTCATGTAAACTGGTTGGCTATTGTGCAAATATTATTTCCCATTTTAAAAACCTGCATATATAGTACAACGAGATGCTGGAAAATACATATAAAACATATTTTAGCTTTCAAAGAGAATGCTGTGACTGAATAGAATGAGATTTACTGGTCTTCTCAATGTTATTACCCTTCTGCTGCTGCTAAGCCATCTTTCTTTATTGGTTATACTATTTGTATGTGAATGAATTCATCCAGGAAACATCTTTTGCACAGAGTGAAAACGAAATGTAAGAACCATTAGAATGCAGGTGGAAAGGTATATTTTAAAAAAGACAGCAAGTTCAGTAGAACAGTTGTTCTAGTACTTATTAAAACTTTCTAAAATGGTATTTCATCTCGTGTCCCTAATTACTGAACCACACTTCTTGTATGCTGACAGATAAACCTGTTTAAAAATCCTGAAGAGGCTGAAGAGAAATGATGTATCCAGCCCAAAGCACCTTCTGCCACATCTCTGACAACATTCAGCTCAAGGCACTCTGACCCCCTCAGTTGATTATCTGTGCCTCAACAGTGCTGTCTACAAAAAATGCCAGAAAATTAGCACTTCTGAATGCCTGTTTTGCATTCTTCAAGTACATTATTAGAATTCTTTTGTCAAAAGAACCATGCTACATCATTGTATTCATAATAAATGCTCTTTGATTTGCATGACTTTGTGTTTGTAATACATCCAAACAAAGATCTCATTTGTTCTGCTGGCAAAAGCTAATCTGTACAGGGATTTTTTTTTATTATTATTATTTTCTGCAAAAAAAAAAATGCCTTTCTGAGCCTAGAGATTGGGTTAGCTGAAAGCTTCACGTTCATTATCTTTAAGATACCATGTTAATGAAAGGATTTTAATCATTGACATTGCTATGTGAATTATTATTACACAAACCCCTGCTGTTGAGTAAGACAAAATTAACCCAGTGTAAGGGGCATTAAAAAAAATCACAGCTAATTAGTAAGCTAACAGGAACAAAGAGAATGTATAACAAAGATGTTGAGAGGAAGACACTCATGTGAAATCTGTAGCTTCCATTCCAACATTGATCTTTCTATATGGAGATCTTTTTTTTCTGTCTGATTTGTGCCATTAGACTTGAGGATTTTTATGTTTTGTAATTAGTTTTCTAAGCCACAATGTCTCACTTCTCTCAAATTGTAGAAATCCAAAGGCTCATAATAGAAAATGGAAGGTATTTAAAAATGCTTTTAAATTATTTCCCCAGCGATCTATATCAGAAGCATAAAGTAATTCTCTGGATTATTCTAGGAAATTATTTCCATATCCTCTGATGTTCTCCATGAATTGCAGAATACTTTAACTAATCTAGCCAGGTTCCATTGGAATAAGCCCTTCATTTTAATGGATAGATACTATTGTCCAGGTTGCAATTCCATATGGAGCAGATAAACGAAGCTATAGGTTTAAATCACTGCATGGCTTCTCTACTACACTCCTACTCATGCTGGTTTCCAATGGGCCACACATCATTGTGCTGATGTAAAAGCCAAGGATGAGACGATCAAACCTCAGAGAAGTATTCATGCTGGGTGCCATTTGTTTATAATTGCTCTTTGTAAGTTACAGTTTCAGATAAAGCTCCTAAAATGGAATGAAGAGAAAATAATAATTAAGCCTGTTTCTCTTTTTGAGCCTGACAAAGGCTTCACTATTTTTTTTTATTTTTTAAATGTGTTTGTCCTTCCACTCACTATTCCACACATTTCCCCCATTCTCTTTTGTTCATCAGCCTTTTGCAACCTGATAATTAAAACTCAAAATATTTGCTGTTGTTTTGTTGTTGTTGTTATTGTTTATTTTTTTTCAACCAAGCCATCATTTGGTTTGTGTTGTAAATGTGGAACAACAATCATCTAGTTCTCTTGTGTGCCAGTAATTTAGTATTTCAATAATCTCCAACTGTTGAAAGGTTTAAAACGAATCAGCGTTTCTAGCAGTTTCTTTGTGGGGAAAAAAATATGTGAACATAACATTTACAGCATACACTTCTTTTTTTTTTTATTTCCCTTTTTTTTCTGTTTTTGTGTGTGTGATCCCTTTGAGGGAATTAAAACACAGGGCAATTGCAGAGCATAAACCAGAAGACTCTCTTCAATATAAAAATAACATTCTTGCACAGGGGCAGTTTTTACAACCAATATCATCCCTCTGCTAGTGTTGGATCATTCCATTATCTCTTTTATCTGTATCCAAAATAAATGAAAGAGGTAGTATCTAATATATTCTGGTGGCACATTTCTGTTATGTACCCATTTCCATGGAAAGACATTACAGTGTTTTAAAAGTATTGGCTAACCATGCTAAAAAAAAAAGAAATAAGTCAAAATTGTGTTATTTTCTCAACACACACAATGGATCCAGGAAGGTTAATGACAAACTGGGAACTAGATGCTAAGTACCTCAGAATGCATTTTAGGGAGTAATAAAATTTATTTTATTTCCAGAATCCCTGGGTAATGTTCTTCTCTCCAAATTATCAAATCTGTAAGGAAGTGCCTTAATCACTATTTTAGGCAGAACTGTAGGTTTTAATCAGGCCACTTTTTCAAAATTAATTTAGATACCCATCTTATATAGCACTGAAAGTGTTTGCCAATGGTGGGCCTCGAATCAAGTAAATTGGTGATAACTCCCGGAACAGAACCTACATCATAATTCTGACTCCCAGAGTATTCTTTTACCTTCCTTTTTTTTTAAATTTTATTCACTATTGATACACCAGGAATGAAATACATTTTCTGCCTACCTTATAAGTTTTCCTATAATACAACTTCTAGAGCACAGAAAGTCTTCCTAAAACTGTATGAGAATTCACAAATGAGTGAGCTGAAAACCTAGGAAGAATATTCAAGTTGCAGATGAGAGAGACTGTGGACTTCTCTGACTCTTTTAGAAACTGGAACTGATTCATTAGTCCAGTTGAGAAATGACTGGCAGTCACAGAAGACAGCATCCAGTCTCTCATGCTGTGGCCCTTCCCAGTGTGAGGCAGACAGATCTGTAGCCCTGGAAGTGAGAAACCTTCCAGGGTGCCCAAGAAAACAAAGATGCTCAGTAACATATGCTCTCCCTGCAGCCAGTATCCTATATCACCATCCAGTCTTCAGTTAGATCACATCCTCTTTCTTTAAAAATAGTGCTATACAGATGTGGAGAGAACTCCTTGGATAATAACACATCATTCACAAGCTTCCTTCCAACTTTTTACACTATTCTAGCAAAGGCTTCCTACTCATCTTTCCTAGCTATCAAAGTTGTTCCCCTCCCTCCTTGTACTAAATCAGTCAGCCTAACAGGTTAGCACCTGTTGTGACTCTTACAATGGGGAAGACTATGAGCAGCTTTAGCTGTAACTAACCCCATTGACATACTATTCATATGCTGAATTTGAGAAAGTATGAATTGAAAATTTCATGACAGGAAAGAAACGGAATTAATTTTTCAGATATCCACAGCAAATGTCTGTTGTCTACTGAATGTCACATTTTTACTGATGGTAGAGGGCTATGTATTTATGAAAATTAGATATAGGTCTATCTATGTGTATATGGTTTCACAGTTAAGTCTGTATGTGGATTTTCCTGTAAGAATTGTATAGGAAAATTGCTTAGAAAAATAAGATTATCAATCCTGATCCATTTGTGCTTTTTAGTTTCATATGCTACACATTTTTTTCCCTCCAATTTTGTAGTGATGCTGATAAAAACCACATGCAAGCAATAAATGCATAATATACAATAGAAATTTGTTATTTATATCATAGAGGTTTCTTTTCTTCTTTATAAATATAATTTAAAATAGCTACTAAAATCTCAAAATATAGAGGTCCTGACAATACCCTTTTTGAGGAAGTATTTCATGTTGTTAGAAATGTTTCTAGCTTTGCTTCTTCAAAGAACTTCCATATATGCTTCCACATTAGCATGCATTTTTTTTTGCTGCTAAATATGATTGAAATTCCACCCTTAGTTTTATTTTTATTTTTTAGATATGTTCTGACTATAGCAATGGTTTAAAAAAATGAATTTTACACCATTTCTAAACTATTTTCAAAAGTTTTTGAATTTTTGTCTTCACTCTGCTGTACTACAAAGCAGTTATCAGAGCCGATTGTGAACACTTTGGAAAAACACAGCCTGGCTGCCAAATTAGTACTGTTTGGTGCTAATATTACTAATTCAACATTTGAAAGGGCTGCTCACTGGGGAAAAATAACATGTTCTCTAAGTCACAGGAGAAACTAGGGAGATAGTTAATGGATGTTGGCTGTGCTGCGCATATTGTGCACAATGTTGTTCACATTGCAGCTGACTGTCAATAGATGTGGAAGTAATTGTCAACAAGATTTATTGTTACTTTCACATTTATATAGTAAGAGAGGGAAGGTTGAAAGAGTTTTGTGAAGTTCAGTGCTGACTTCTGCTGAACCATGGCAACACACTGATTATCACTAATGCATGTCACTGAACGAATTTTCTATCTTTGGAGCCCTTAAAAGTCATTATTTCTTGTCAGAGCAAAATCTCCACAATCCTCAGTATTTTTTTTTTTCTGAGATCAATACCTGAGCTCTGACTTCAGTTCTGTCTCACAAACTACCCATTTCTCAGCATACAACTAGAAACATCAAACTTTTTTAACAAAAGAATTAGGGCACTTGAGGTAATTAAAAAGTAACCACTAGAGAGAAGCAGATGGTTTTTACTTGAAATTAAGGGTTATAAGGGGGGAGAAGAGGGGAAGCAGTAGCTCATTGCAAAGTAAAGATTTTACCTTACCAGTTTGAAAGAGCACAACACACTGTACAAATTCCAGAGGCATGAATGTCAACAAGTGTTTTCATCAGCTTCTGTTCCTGTGGTTTATGCTTCTAGAGAATGTTTTTAACCTAGCTTCACTAAAGCAAAACTGTTAGATTTACATATAATTTTATATACATATATATTATTCTAATTTTTAAAGGATAGATTTATTCTACCGACTGCTACAGAACTTAATCAGGAACCAAGACTCAGTATCTCAGGCATTTTTGTGTCTATGCAGACAGTGCAAAAAAGTTTTACTTTGAAGGGTTGTCCTGCTTGAATCACTGGTGGGTGGATTTCTTTGATTCAAACTGAAATCAATTGAGATGCACTTCTTTACATTTTTTCCTGTAGAAGAGTCCTCCAGGTGTGGCATCTTTTTAACTAACAGGTCAAGACTATGATACATAATGACAAGAAATACCCACCTGATTTTTTTCAAACAAAAAGTTCTAGGAAGACACTATAACTTGGAGAGGACAGTGGCTATAATCAGAGTACCTACCCAGTGCTGCTGGATGTTGCTGCAATCTGTATCAATATTTTGGAAAGGAAACAGAGAAGATATTTTAGGCCCCTTTATTGTGTGTGAAACATACTCTTACAGTACTAGACAAACAGACATGTGCAGTAACCCCGTCTATGATAAAGATAATTAACTGCTCAGTCACTGAGGTGAACACCTACTTGTCCTTTACCAAGACATTTAGTCAGTTTGCCTGCACATAATTAGCACTATTAAAATCTCCGTTTCTATCTTATGGATGGTACTGGTACTGATAAAATCTTTGTTTTACTATATTTTAAAAGTCCAGTGTACCTACAAGCAGCAAGTGTGTTTAAAATTGCTCTTTGGAAGCACATTTCTGTCCCTCTGTGGTTCTGTATTTACTTATCAGGAAGCATGACCCTAATTTCAAAACTAGGCATGCAAACACGTGCCAACCAAGCAGCTGATAAGTGTCTGAGTTCACTTCTTTGTTGCCAAAGAGGGTACAGCTTATTGTAAACTAATAAAATAAAAAATTATCTCTTCTTAAAACCCGATCTTGTCTTCCAATTTCAGGTGGCATTTCCCAGCGCTGTTGCAGCTGTTCAGAGAATGATCTCGATAATGAGGGACACCTGGATAACAGACAGAATGAGTGAGACAGAATGAGTGTCAGGATGTGTAGAAAATAGGATAGGAAAAGAGTGCAGCAATTTTGGATTGGAGCTAGTTGGAAGTGTCCTAGCATGTATTAGAAAAAAACCCCAATGTTTCAGAAAAGCAACTTATTTATCTAAACATTATTTGTAATGCAATCATGGTTTTGGAGGAAGACCTTTGAAATTTTAAGGACAATTAAAAACAAAAACAAAAATTTTCATTATTAAGAAGAAAATCAAACCAGTTTGAAACAGTTTTCTGATAATTAGGCAAACGTTGTTATAATATATAATATAGGAACGAGCCTGCACACATCCCTGTGAAAATAATGAACTGCAACTTCAGTGTTGACTGTTCCTGACAATTAGAATTCATCTAAAGTGAAAGCATTTTATATCTATGTTCCTCTGGTTTAGGATTTCCTCTGTTTTCCAAAATACCTACTATTTTACATTGCTTTTCATAGCCTTCTGTACTCTAATTCACAAAAAAAAAAAAAAAATTATATGGGAATGGTGTATTTGAAATAATATCATAAATGTCATCAATGCATGGAAAACCTGACTTTTTTTTCCACATAAGCTGAGAGCTCCATGTTCCAAGTCTTGAACACATGTGCCTGCACACACAGGAATTGTCTTTCCAACTCTGCCTACTTTGGGTGTCTCCAGGGTCACTCACTAACTGTACACTCTCAGGCAAATTTAGTCCCTTGTAGTCAAATAGTTCCCAGAATTAGCAGAACTCCAAATAATGTGAAGTCCTGAGAAATCATTGATGATCTGCATGAGCCAAAATAAGAGCACTCACGCAGATGTAACAGAAACAAAAGGTAATGCACGAATAAAGCAGAGTATTGACAAGGGTAATTTCTGAGAGAATGAGGCCAAAGAGCTAGGTACAATGCTACCTTGCATAGGACCCAAAAGAGACCCCCTCTGCACCTTCATTCTAACAGTCGTGTGTTATGCATATTAAATAAATGAAAACTGGCTACAGAAAGTTATGCTAAGTGGAGTAGTTCAAACTAAGTAATTTTTAGATAACAGGAATTTCAGCCAATTCACTTCTCCTGTAGAGAGTCAAATCCAAAGCTTCACCAGATTTGTCTGAACAGCCCAGAAGACTGACAGTAGGACTGAAGCTCTACCTTGTTTGGTTCTCACCCCAGGAAAAGACATGAGAGAGTAATGGAGTTACAAATAAAGCTTTCTCTGACAAAGGTTGAAATCCTGACCTCTTTTCAAGGCTCACATCTCTTGTTCTCCTTGCATTTAAGTGTTCTTTTCAAATGGGAAAAATGTTTATTTTTGCAAGAAAATTTCTAAGGAACCAGATTCTACCATCCTTGAACATTACTGTGACCTAAAACAAGTAGAAACATAACAACCTGAAAAATAACTTGATTTGTTAGACAATTAAAGCTAATTTGTGTGAGTAAAGATGCAATTGTCAATTTGCAAAGAAGTCAGATATGGCAACAAATTGTTCAAAAGACAAAACAAGCAAACAAACCAACCTAGTGCTTATACAACAAAATTATTTACCATTACTTTTTTTTTTTTAAGTTAGCAACATAGTTTTTTCATCATGTTTACTTGATAGAGGAAGTAGTGGAAGAGCTATTATAATTACAAAGACTCAGTGTGGGACCTACCACCATTTAGCAGTTGGATGGTATTAATGCTGAGTAAAGCAGTAAGTTTCCAGAGCTAGCATCTTCATTAGCAGAACGATGATGTCCTACACTGGCTTGTTTTCAGGTCCACTAGGCTGAAAAACAAACATTATAGGTGAAATCTTCAAACATTAAGAAATTTTTTTTTCTGTTTCCTGCAAAGAAAGAAGTAGGGAGATATAAAAAGAAAATCTGGTGACTGATGGAGTCATCTGATGCCCTGTTTCCCTTTCTCCCAAGCACGTCAGAGGCACTCAGCTGCCTGACATCAGCCCCTCGCCCCCTGCTCACCTTCCCATTTTATGTGTTAGTAAAAGCCTAGTAGAGATAAATTAAGGAAGCTCAGAGCGTATCCCTGGGTTTCATCATCTTCTCAGTTACCAGCCATAGGACAGATTACAATTTCTCAGATGCCAGGAGAGAAGATATTATAGCAAAGCAGTAGTGCCACTACAGATAAGGTTAAGATGGCACTTGCATTATAAACACCTATTTTCAGTGGCTTATAGCTTCAGGCTACAAATTTCTGTCAGGCTGAAACCTGGCATATTTGGACTTAGCTTGGTAATGGCTTTCCCTGTCTCTTCATACCATTTAGATTAGGTGTTTGCAATACAAGAACACAAACATATACATGTCTCTGGTCGTTTCAAATGGTAATGAAATATGTTTCTTTCATGAAAAAGCTTGGAGGACAGAATGTTCCTGTCATTCTAACACCCATTTTATTGCTGCCCATTTCAACAAGAAGATAATTTTTCAAGTGACAAAATTTGCATTATTGTTTCCAAAAAACATGCAGGGAAGCTAAGGTGTATGGTCCCCTCCAACATGCTCTGAAGGATGTGCTGTATCCATCCAAGTGGCAAGACCTCACAGTGCTCACCAACACCACACAGTCTGGGCTGGTCCTTGCTCATGGCTAAAACAAAAGCTACCCTAAGCAGAACAGCATTCCCGGGAGTTCAAGATAATGACCCAAACACCCCCATTTTGGAATGAGGGAAAAACAAGCATCGTTATCTAGCATACAAATCTCATTATTTTAATGAGCTATTTATTCTAATTGTATAATTATTTTGAATTATACCTCATTATTAAAATCCTATCTTTTCATTTTGATCTTTAATGAAGGATGTAATGAAATCTCTAAATACAGTACTGCTTTTTTTTTTCTTTGGCTTTCTCTTCTCATAAAATTTAGAACTTTTCCAAATATGATATTTCTCATCAGTCCTCCAAGACAATAAAGTACATAGACCTGCTTGCATGTCTGTCTACCTGCCTGTCTTCCTGTACCAGCTATTACCAAATAATAAAATAACTGTAACAAACCTGTTAAATGAGACAAATTTTGTGTTACTTTTTCTTTGTATTTCTCATGTGCCAAGATATATGCTGAATTATTCTACCACAAGCAGTGCATAACCCTTCTGTGCTTTTAATGAGCTGAGAGAGGGCTGTATCAATCAAAGCATGTTTTTAGAGAGGCAAACTCAGTTTGGACAGAGTTGAAAAGGACAAAGAAATGGGAAAAGGAAAAGGAGAGAAAAAAAGACATACCAACAATTAGAAAGGGAATATTAAAATGATTGAACATTAGCTGTTCTTGATATTTTTCATTGTTTCAAAAGTTATTTCTGATTACCCTCATTGATTTAATTTTTGCCAGCATACCTTGTGCACACTAGAACTCCTCTGTGGTTATGGAATATACATGGTATGTACATCCTTCAGCTGTATCAGACCACAGTAAACCTCCTGTGTACCTTTCTTGGGGCACTGGGCCCGGACACACTGGGGAGAGGAGGCAATGATGATGGCATTATGTCAACTAAATCATTCTGAAGTCTATGGGGGCACCATGTTCATAGTTCTGTTAGAGAGAAGGCATTAACATATGGCAGATATAGACAGCAGGATGAAGCATGTGGAAGGAAGCAACATACTTCATGCTCTGGTCACTCCAACTTGAAACATGGCAGGACTGGAAAGAGTCCAAACATTGAACTACTGTGATTTCTGGAAAAAGAGATAGAAAAGAGGATATGGTAAAAATTATAACAATAATGGCAGAGCAACAAAATTAGGAAATTCTCACGTGGAACCTACCCACCAGAAAGCCACCCACTGAAACAGAAAAGCCATGATTTAAGAGTACGCATAGACTGTAGCGTGGGAGTACACCAGCAATGACTGCAGAACACCAGAGATACCCACACTGGCTTTAAACTACTGAGCCTGGGTACTGCCAGCAGTCAGCTACAGCAGCGCAGAGCTCAGCATGAGCTAATTTACCCAGCTTCTCAGCAAAGTAAATTGGCTGTGCTGAGCTCAGTGCTGCCTTGCTTAGATTGTTACCAACGGTTGAATTTAAATCTAGCTCAGGTTCCTCTGCATCACACTGCAGGCACGTAAACGATTGCTGGGTAAACCTCCTGAAAGACTTGTAGAAAGACAGTTTTTAAATAAATTGTACACCTATGGAACTCTTTCCAAAATATTATTAAGTTAATAGCATGGTGTGGTAAAACTCCTCCCAAAATACTAGATACATAGGCAGTAGGAACATTCACAGTTGTATTGCACAGAACAAAATAATTGCAAAGGCTATGAGGAAGAGGTAATATTATGCTGCAGGGCATAAACCCCAGTTTAAAGCTCCCTATAAACTGCTGGTCCAGGTAAGGTTTGGATGACAACCCTGTATGGTGTATTTTATATTCTTCGTTGGACGTCCTGATTAAAGTACCTTTGGAGTGACTGTTGTAGAAGAATCTTTTCAGTTATCTGTAAGCCATCTTTAGAAACACTATTTAGACGCCCAAGTCCAACCTGGCAAAAGGAGTAACTTTTTAAGTCAGTATAGATATACCAGCAAAAAAACCCCAGAAAACCAAAACCAGACAAAAATACCCTAAGTTAGGAATGTTTAGCATTTAGTTCTAAATTCCAACTCACAAATGAAACCATCTATCTCAAATGTTACTTTAATGGTGACTAGATTTATATGTCGTGGTTGTGTCAGATGTCTGCATGTCATATAAAAATATTCCTTGAAGAGATGGATGCTTTTTTCTCTTTGTAAAAAAGGTTGGCCATGGTTCAGTGAGACTGTAAAAATACTTTTGAGTTAGTCATGGGCTGGTGATAATTGTTAGTGATTGAATGTCAATGGGTGAGAGCAGGGGAAAAGTCCCACGTAATGGCAGATGATGGTATGTGAAAGTGTTAGTCACACTGGCACAGTATCACTCTATCAGAATTTGCAAATGAAGGGCAAATTAAATTAGGTTAAATATATGGTTATTTAACAACATTCAACCAAACATTTCTTTGCTGGATAGCAAATAAGGCCTTTATTTAACCAGAGATTAGTGCATTCCAATTTTAATACCAATGCAGTTTGTTTTTATAGGAGGATCTAAACAGCACTTTATGTTGACATTTCTATTGCGTATTTAATGAGCACATATCAAATATGCATGGCAAATAAATACTGTGTTCCACCTAAACCTTTCCCACACACTCCCTAGCTTTTCTGCTTTGAAATACATTTGTTCTCATAAAAATGCATATCACTACAATGTAACTAAATCTGATTTCAATTTTTTTTTCAGACAAGAAATAGAAATCTAGATCATTATAAGCACTGCTGTACTGCTGTTTGAAAATGCAGCCCTGAACTGCACCTCTGCCTCCCTCTAAGCAGTCAGTCTGCTGAGAAAGCACCCTTCTGACAGAACAGATTAAGACTATCCAAAACTCCTTAATCTGCTGCCATGCTATATTGCATATGATGCAGCACCAGAATCAGACCTGGCAGATGATGCTAACTACATACTTCAGCCTGCAAAGCTAATTGGTGGTGGTTTTTTTGTTTTTTTTTTTGCGCTCAGCTAAAGCAGAGAAACATCTCATTTGGAAGCATCTGGTTACTTATAGGTACCATTGGGGTATGCTTCCAGCACAGTGTTCAATTTTTCTAGATAAAAGATTCAGCATTCACATTCTAATGGATCCTAGGTGAAGTTTACTTCACTGGGAGTTCTAGAGAACATACAGAAATAGCTGGCAGACATTTACTATGTAGGAACCTAAAATGTTGTCTCTTCAAAGAGCTGTTTACACACATATTGTTAATTATTATATAAAAAATAAATTATTATATATGTCATTGCACATATCTTCTGACTACTTGAAATTTTCATTTTAAATGATGTAATCTATCAATTTACTGTTTGGGTGTCCTTCTTAGCTTGAATAGAAAGGAGGGAACTCCTTTTTCTTTGTAAATATACTAACATAAAGGCAGCTACTATTTATTTTCTTTTTTGATTTGAAAAGACCTCTAAGATGATGCAGATTTTTAAAAGGAAACACAAAGATCATATTTGTCTGGTACCTTCAAGTCCAGAAATAACAAAAACCCAGATTCCTTAGCTCAACAGGTTCTGAAATGAATGCTTATTTCTGCACACCTTCAGGTTCTGGTATTTTATAAAGGAGCTTTAATGCTAGTCTGCCTAGTAATTCACTATGGGATGTCTTTATATACCACTGACAGTAATATGTCTCATTTTGGGTGATTAACTTAACCCCCAGTATTGCAAGTGCCTTGCTACATTAACATATCTTTCAAGGAATAGTTGCAATGTGAGAAAATTGCCTGTAGGATTATTTGCAACCAGGAAGCTGTGAAATGTAAAATAAAATTGAAGACTATAAAGCAAAACACCAAAGCTACCTAAAATATTAATAGTCAGTACTCCAAAACATAATTTAGAAGAATTGCATGAGGGAGTGAAAAATTACTAATTTTAAACCAGATAGCCTTGGCAAAACAAAGGCAGAAGTTTAGAACAAACAATAGATAATACAAATTTATTCTATACACCATATGGAAAAAATGCAAGCAGAAATAGCAGTTTTAGTAGCTGAAAAAGGCTGGGACAGAAATGCCCAACCAGGCAAGCAATGAGACCTGTACAAACAAACAACAAAGGTGCATTATATTGAATGTAGGCTGCTGGAGAGAAAGAAAAACAAGTACTCTTTAATCCATCTAGTTTTCTGTTACATTTTCATTCTAATTGAATACAGGCAGAATTTGCAGGCAGAAGGATTTTCTTTTTAATTGATGCTTTTGGAGCTGAGAGCCATTGTCATGCTGTTCCAAATCATGTTTTCACCTGCTCTCTGTGGGGCGAACCATGCTGGAAGTTTCAGTCGGGTTTCTGTGGGAGATTACAAGCTTCAAAGCTAACATTGTGAAACCTGTTTCCCTTTTGATATACACTTTTTCTTTTAAGAAATTTCAGAACAAAGGAATAAACTCAGATGAATCATAAAGGCACAGAGAATAGAAGAAAAAGTCTTTAGTCTTGAATCCGGTCCTGATTCTGCATGATGCATGGCAGAGCTTTGAGATGTTTAATCTTCCTCCTGAGCCACTGCCCCAGAGAAGTTCTTATGCCATGTACTGCTCTGAGTCCTAACACTGGTTCAAGAGCATGAGCAAATGTTGTGTCAGTTACTGAGGCTGCCTGCCATCCAGTTTTGGCTCTCCCTCTGCTCAGGATTACACAGGCCAGAAGATGTCCTAAAGGCCTGTATGAAATTCACAGCAGATACAAGACTAGTCCCAGTTACACCAGTTGCACAGAACACCTTCAAGTCAAAGCAACGGACCACTCTGTCCTTATCTTGACTTTATGTCAAGATGTGGGGTGGGGTGATTCCAGATCAAAGCCTAGGTAAGAAGCTGTGATTCTCTGAAACCCACATTTCAACTCTGACAGTCTTTAATACATTGTGGCTAGGGCAGCTCTGTGAAACTGCATTGACGCCATAGCAGGTGCATGTTAAAACCTTGCCAGAGAAATACACACTGCACAACAAGGAGGGGCATTGCTGAAGAAGTTGCCACATAGACCAGGTCAGTTCCTTATGCAAGTGAATAGAGCATGGGCTCAGGAGCATGCTCTATGCTCATGCCGAGGCCCAGTATTTATTGTCGTATTTTATCTGTTCTATGCTTGCTTTCTGAACTTTTCAGTGCCCTAATATAGAAGTCTCCCGTAATACGGCATTAGTATATGTTCCACGGAAAACAATAGAGTCTTGGCTGAAAGGGAGCTGACTTAATGACTGAGGAGGTCTTTTTAATTCTCTAATAGCTGTTATCCTGTAGACATTTGGAGTCTACAGTACAAGGTTACAAATCCTGAACTTTTTTTGGAAAGTTCTGGTAGTTAAAAACGTACTGGAACTCCATTTGTGAGCTAGAACTACGGTTCTAGCTTACATTTAAAAGTTAGGGAAGGAAGTTTGTTCCAATTGACCTATCCATCCAAGAAGCAGATCTAAAAACGATGCCAGCAGCTATTTTCAGGTTGCTTTCTCTAAATACCAACTGGAATACAATACTTTTAAAACAAAGGTACTTTTTTTTTCTTCTTTGAGCTATGACATATAGAGCAATAAAGGAAAGGCACCTTATAGTAAATGTTTGGAACCTCTTCTCCTTATGCCATATTCATAAGAAAGTAGAAGTCAATTATGAAATGACTTACAATGGATCATAGTGATTATCCTATGAATAGCCTATTGCAAGGCTACTGTATTCTTTTTGTTTCTTTCATTCTATCTGCCAAAAGAAGGAATCTTCCTGAAGGACAATGAAGTTGTTTACAAAATTATGGCCCTTCTCTGGACAGCCAGTTACTCAAAATCATTCAGAGCAACATGAGGAGCCTAAATCAATGTGGGCTGGTGGGATTAGGCTCATCTTCCATCTCTGTTGCACTGAAAGTATTTTGATTTCAGTCGCAGAAATCATCATGAAGTGGCAGTGCTTTGTCTTCTGAACTGGATTTTAAGAACAAGTTTGTTCTTCACTGCAAAAAAATGCTTGCCTGAGTCCAACTTCATAATTCTCTCTCTAGGGTTTCCCAAAATGTTTTCACATCTGCCTGCTTCTGTGTGTAACGAGCTATCTGACCAATAAGCATTTCACCTGGTGAGGGCAAATGAGTGAGCTTATAAAGAAATCTGTAAAAACTACACTAGCCAAATGGAAAAGAACAGATTTTTTTTTTTTTAATAATAAACAAATCCAGAGATAATACTGTGGCTAGAAGAGGACTAAATGATCACTGACTGATTTCTATTAATTTCACAACTGATTTCTAAATTACTTGCTGTATCCTACACGTGCTAGATTCCTTACTGAATGAATGTGGGCACCAGGATTTCTATGCCAGAAGTTAGTGCTGATTTTGATGAGCAGGGTGTCTCTTCTGCTATGACATGGAAGAGTTAAGCCAACTTTTTTTTTCCTTTCCTCCCTGCTTTAGAGAACTTCAGAGAGAGAACTAAGCTTCTCTCAGCTGTGAGATACCATGTCTTGGCAATCTCCATCCTGTGGATCCATGATCCTGAGTCTGGTGATCACACAGATACCAGGGACTATCTTGACTAAGCTCATGCAGTCCTTTCATCAGCTGACTATTTCTGAAAAACATCAGTATTTTGATATTTTCACCTTTTCTTGGGAAGTGACAGGTTTTGTGAGGCTGCCTGGCCTAGATTGCTCTCACCTGAGCTGTTACCTTGATGGTTCCAAGCATTTAGCACCCATACACCTGCTGAAGGCAGTGTGGAGAGATGAGTGCTCTTAAAGTTTAGGTCATCAGTTTGAAAATATATGCAATACAGGTGCATTACTTTTTCATCAGCTGGAGTAGTGGGCACAAAAAAAAGGCTTAAAACTTGGAAGGGTTTTGTTTTGCTTTGCTTTGTGAGTGCCTCCATTCTATTCAGGACCACACAATTCTGTCACCATAAGAAATATTTTTTACTGAAGTACATGACACTTCTATAAGAATTTGTAGTCACTTGACTTTTGTGCATGTGTGTTGATAACAATACTATTTATTACAGAAGCCTAAAGTGTCTCTTTGAAAAGAAATTACCAAGCATAATATTTCTCATTGTACAAAAATATCCTGTAAAAAGATTATTTTCATGAATAGCAACACTTTGCTTCAATTTGTGTCTGCAATTTCTAAAGACCCTCTTAGATAGATCTCATTTCTATGAGGATTTGATAAGACTACTCCAAGGAAATAATAAACAGATTCTATTTATAATGGACTTGCTAACTAGTGCTCAGAAAAGGCTTTTATGCATGAGGTCTTTTTTCTCTGAATTGATCCTTACTGGGATGAAACTATTTTCATACCATCCTGTTCAGTCCCTAAGTATGCAGGGACATCATTCTGTTTGAATCCAGAATGAAGAAGAAAAATTCAGTGTTTCTTGGAACAGTAGTTGATGGCAGTGCACTGAAATGTCCATTTAAAAAAAAAATTAAAAAAAAAATCAAACCCCACAAGTTATAATTTCCTCCATTTCAGCATTCTTAGGGAGATCCCATAATGTTGCACCTACAACGCCAGATTGGTTTCTCATCTGTCAGCATTCATACCTAACCAGTTGATCAAGGAAAGAGAAGCTGTCATATGTTTCTCAGATTTCAGTTGCCCTTAATAAGGATTGTAGAATTTAATACTGAGACATGGTGAAAAGTTCATGGAGGTGATTTTCACAAACACAGGAAACCCTAACTTGTACCAATAATAGCTTAATATGACTGAGTGAAGAAATTGGTGATTTTCACATATAAATGTTTATATATTTAATGAACAGAGGCTCCAAGAGTAACAAGTAAGTCTCCGATGCCTAGTTCACGATTATCAGTAGAAAAGGACAAGATGTTTTATTCTGAAATGCAGTGACCCTGAAGAAAAGAGCTGATGTAATACAACTGGCCAGTCTGACTCTGCTGACCATTCTCACTCAACTCAGCCATCAAAACTTTTATTTTTTCATTTGAAGAGCTGTTTTATCTGATTCCCACAAGATTAAAGACTGTGAAAGGTCTGTCTTACTTTCCTGTTGCATACAGAACTTTGTCTGTATTGTAGAGTTCAGTGTATCTAGTTTAGACCAACAATAAATTCATTCTTCTGCTGAAGGAACGTAAGAAGCTCTCTAGATGTTTTTGAAGACCTGGGGTAGGATACTGTGAAGTGATGAGGGACAAAAATCATCCTGGATTGTAGGGTTCTTTGCTGCAGTAAGCAGCTGGGAGTAACTTTGAAATTTTCAATCATGAAGAAATCCTCAGTGCATTAAAGGTTACTGTTTAAATCTTCCTGCCCCACACATCTGTTGCCATCTGATCTGGCTGTCTGGAGCAGTCTCAGGAAATGGTGTAGAAACGAGCAGCACAAACATGTTCTGAACTGTTATCCATCAAATATTTTGAGGGAATTGTAGTTCAGTGATGTAAAGAGTAAATAATAAAAGCTTGAATTCAAAAGCTATTTTTCCCACCACAGCAATTTGTTGAAGAAAATCAAAAGTACAAGATGCTTTACCATTGTTTTCACGAATACCTCATGTTCCCTAGCATCAGAATTACAAAGGTGTAATTTGTTGCATTTATAACTTCTACCCTCATTTGCAGTGAGAATCTTACACATTTTCATTTGAGAGATTTCACTTGGAATACTTGCCTACCTTGCTATTTTTACTCTTATTTATTATTATTACATATTTTATTCTATTCTTTCTAAGAAAATAAATGGCAAAAGACTAACTCATTATACAGGATCTCATAAAACTCTCACGTTTCTTGTAAAAAGTGGTTTATGCTAAGATTGGTACTGACAAGCACTATTTTTAATTGCTAGTAATGCATACACAAAGAATATGGTAGATATTATCACTGATATTGCTGCTGAAGCTACAGTAATCTTCTCTGTATCAGAAGTCCCTGCCATCATTTTGCTCTCTAGAGGAAAAGGCTTGATTAGGGCAGTCCCATTTTCTCATCTGAAATTTTAGCAGATTAATACTTTCATCAGGGCATCAATTTGTCCTACTTTTCTTTTTGCTGCTCTTTGTGAGTGACACAGCCAAAGGAATGCACCTCTTTAAACTGTCACTCTGTTTAACTCCTCCTCTGCAATTATACTGGCATGCATAATACATCATAACAAATTGGATTTCGCAAAGAAGCAACAACAGAAATTATATTTGCTTGTGGCAGAAGATAGAAGCTGTTGTAATAGAAGAGGGAGAGGGTGAGCAACAGATAAAGAAATCTAATGAATTAAAATCACATACAGAAAACAGCAGTTGCCTTCTGTTTTCTCAAGGATTCTACTTTAGCAGAAAAAGTAACTGCAAAAGCAAAACGAAAGAAAAGAAATATTTAAACAAATATTTTTACAATTAGCAAAGACTACAGTATTGTACAATGTGAGGTTTTGTTTAAGCAGGAAGATTTTCTTCTAGCTTATGGGTTAAAAATAACTGCCTTACTTCAAGGAAAGCTTTTTGTTTGACCAAAAATTGCTAAAGAGATACCACCAGGTGAGAAATCCTACATCAGATAGGACAAATGTCCCTTACTGGATCTTCTATCTGGAATAAGGAACTTTTTTTTTTTTTTTTCCTTCTATACCAAATTCTTGCATGGTTTTCCAAGTCTCTCTAAGTCTAGCAGGCTCCATGGCTGGTTATCCTTCTTCATACATCTAACTGACAGAGTTACAAAGGATACAGGGCAATCCAGACCATCCTTCAAGTGTCTGTCTAGAGCCAACAATATGATGTGATCGTGCATGGGACGTCAAGGCAGCAACCAGAGTGACTGTCTGCTTCAGATCCCTCAAAAAAATGGCAAAATATACATTTAGCAAAATATCACCAAAAAAGTCTTTTGGTTTGTAAAATAATTTAGACAAAACAGAGCAGTATTTACAGTGGAACACTGAAACCACTCTCATGTTTCAACTTTAAGATTGTTTCCAAGACATCCTTCAAAATTTAAAATGTGTTTTTCCTGTGCAGTTTCTGCTTCAATTAATTTCAATTCTATGGCAGGTGCTCCACTTAATTTAAAAAAAGCCTTGCTGGGACCAGGAAGAATATCTTGTCCTTTGAAAATATAGCAATTTTGGCTGATTATTTAGAAAACAGAATTTTGTGAGTAAAATCTGAATATTTAATATGAAATTAGAACTGCATTGTTTAGAAGCCCTATTTTAGCCTTCCTTCCCTGCCATGATGATGTGCTAAAAGTTTCAATAATCTAGGAACATAGACACATGTAACAAAAATAAAAGGAAAGGTGAGGAAATCAGAGATAAAATAAGCAAAAGTACAAAATTTAAGAACAGTAAAGTGTGACATCTGTATGAAATCTCAAGCTTTTCTGCACCCAGACTTTACAGTGATAGACATTCCCTGGAACGTTTCACCTAGCTTCAGGACAGCAATAGTGACATAGGTGGTGACTCTACATGGTGCAGCTATAAATGATCTGGATAGAAGAGTTGTCAGTGTTAAAGTGATACAAGGTGTGAATTTAGACAGTCAACATCTCAAAATACGTTAGAACTATGTGGCACATCTTTATAGATAAGAGCTTCATTCTTATCTTCTCTAAAATGGTATCCTACTAACCTTTAACTTTATGATGGATGATAGCTCCAGCACCATTTCAGGCCCTCACAACATGGAAGCATTAGTATAGCAATTATGCAGAGAGTAGAAATCATCAGCAAGTTGACAATTTCTTGACTGATCTTAAAATAACCAGGTACTTTCCTTCCTATAATTAAGCCAAGAACTTCTTTCTCAATTAGACTGGCAGAAATTCCTTCTCAATGAGACTGGCAGGTGGGTAGTTATCTCCAATAGCATTAGTGCATGTCATAGGGGTAGAAATGGATTAAGAACTGGGAAATTGGGTAGCCCTGTGTGAACAGGCAAGTTTGGCTGTCAATTATTTTGGTTGCATTGGCAGACTGCTATCTGAGATGCAGCTACAGCCAAAGTTGAGAGAAGTGGCACCTTTGTAGCGCACACACTGTGTTAATCTACTCTTCATATTAAGAGGAGACACAATCACACAATCATTATCACATTAGTGACCATTTTCAAGTGCCCTTCAGCTACTGCTTTTCCCAAACTAACACTGCTGAAACAAACCACTTGGATTTCACTGTGAGTAAAATGAATATCTTTTGAAAATGATTAAAGAACAGACTCTAAGCACATTTCTGTTGTTTAGTATCTTCCTGTCACTAGTTGCAGTAAAACTGTGTTTTCTATAATAATCCTTGGCTTGCACATTTATTTTCATAGTAATTACGTGACTGTATTGTTACACAGATAATTGTGGGAGTTGCCAATTAAATTCTCATTTATGTTCAAGCATGAGCCTGTTCTTAGTTCCTTATGCACATGCATAAAACAAGTCTGTCACTCGCAAACTGCAGTTTGCTTGATATATGCAGTTTTTATAGTTTATCAGATATTATTATGCTGAAGACTTCCACTCTCTTCATTTTTCCCCCTACAATGCAGCAGTGCATAAGAATGTACTCTATATTCAGGTTTTTTTCAGACCATATTTTAAACTTCATTTTTCCAAGCTTTAAAAAACAATAATGAAATATTCCCCATGGATTATGCCCAAAGATTATAATCAGTTCTGTAGCTGGGTGAGCATTTTAAAAATAATTTTTCCCTTCTGTTGAAGTTAGAGAGCATATTTCATGTCACTACTCCTTTTTAACAATGAGAAATTCACTTCTACATGTAATGAAGAATAACATGCAAGCAGAATACTTACATGTTAACAGGTAGTGCTGTCCACTGTGTAACAGGGAATTTTGTACAGAAAGAAATCTTCTGAGATTGATCTAGCCTTTTATGATTCTCATAATAATCAATGAGAAGAAAAAATATTGGAGCACAGGTAATGATACCAGTTAAAGGAATATTTGTTACATTTTTAACATTCCTTTGAATTATATGTGAACCTGAACAGTACAATACTATGTTGTTCAGAAAATTAAAGGAGCAGTCCTTTCTCTTTGTCCAAATCAAATAAGAAGTTGTCTAGGGGCAATAGATGCTGAGAAATAAATTGCATTTAGAAAAATCCATTGATCTAATAATTTAGAGTATAATTGACAATACAGGAAATTTGGTTAATTCTTTCGTAATGAGTTTTAGCCTACTGGGTCCTTCTAAATACAAAGAGGATCAGCCACTGAACTCAAAGGACTTTTTGCAGTTCACCTCGATGAATCCTGACCTGCAAATCAGACCTTTTAACAACAAAAAAACCACACACTGATCTGGAGTAGTGGATACACAGGCTTTGCCTGAAAATTAAAGGCTGAAAAATAAAGGGTATACTGGCTTGGCAGCCTAATTCATGGGCTACATTATTGTGCCCAGAGGTTAAGTGTCCTTAGGTACTGCAAAAAAAGCTTTAGCTATTTTCTCACAAAATGCATCATATGATACAGATACTTAATGGTCTCTGCAGCTGCTGATGACATGGTCTCAGAGGGCTAGGAGGTTCAGTAACTTTCTTAACTTTTAAAAACTTATTGCATCTCACCAGTGAAGCTAGAAATCTTGTAAGATCAGTCTTTTAAAAAATACCACTTTTATCCAGATGAGATGTACCAGGAGAGCAGCTTATATCATTAGACCCATGGCTGATTCTCATTTTCTAAACTTAGAAGACAGTTTTGAAATTCTGCAGTACCAGATGCTGCTATTCAGACTTTGTTTAAAGTCTTTTGAAACAGACAACTCAGTAATGGCAAGGGCTTGAGTTACACATATCACCTTGTTACATTTAAAGCCGACATCCACTGAAAAGCCATTATTTCTTTAATGAGCAAATTTGTCACAAAAGAAGGTGTTAGGGCAGTGACAAAAGCCTCATTACTGAGCGTTCACTATCAACTTTCTGAAAAAGACTCAGCTCCTGGTAGGCAGATGTCAATTTCAAAAACAATGCCACTGATGAAAATCACAAAAACACAGGCAATGGGACACTGGCACCCTCATTTTCTCTTCTTTGATGACCTTCCCTCCTCGTGCAGTGAGCAAGTTCATGCTGGTGCTGAGCAGAGGCTGCCTGTTGCTCCCTGAGTTGCCTACATCGCACCTGTTCTGCGCCAAGCACAGGGCTGCAGTCTCCAGGGTTACTATCCAGCACCTTGCAAAAGCACTAAATTAACTCCTAAATTAACTCCAAAAGAGATTCCTACTGCAACTGCAACGCGTTAGGAAATGATGCCAACCCTATGAATGATGAGTGTTCTGCTTGCCATGTTGAAATTGTTTGTCCTGTTGCGCCTATCCATAAATTAAGCAGCTGTTTGGGTTTTTCCCAGTTAAACACAACCCTTGCAATACATAATGGGTCATTCAGATGTGTGTCTAATCTGTCTATCCTCACTAAACAAAAGACTAGATTCAGGCTTATAAACAAGAAGTCAGTTGTAGCACAATCAATAAAAAAAAGAAAAAGGCAAAAAGCTGTGGAGTTGAGTTCTAAAAGGATTAGCACTGGGAAAGTCATCAGACCAACAAAAAACCCAAAACCCAGTGTGTCCATGTTCCAAACTTGATGGCAAATCTCCCTTCCAACCCTCTGTGTTATTCTTAGGCTAAGTAAAGCTTATGTGTAATTAAAAACAACCATGTATTTGAACTTACTAAACTGACCTCCAGACAACATAATCTTTTTCAATAAAGGCCATACAAAATGCTTTGTGAATTTGTCATCTTAGTATTCAGTTGGTATGCAGATTCCTGTGGACAGGTGAAGCTTATGCAGAGGTCATTAATCAGATATCATCTCCCTCACATGAAAGCATGGCAATTGATCAGTGATCCTTAAACCTCTTCTAAGTCACTGAACAGCAAGAGTTCAACTTTTCCTAGAATCTGAGAAGCCAAATTTATTACAAACCACTCTTCTGCAGCTGAAAGGCATGCATTAGATAATTCAAAAGGAAACTGGAATTACACATTGTGTGCAGGGTAGACTGTCCTTTGAACATATTTACTTCTTCTCTCCACTGCCCTCCCCTCCTCCTGTGACAGTGAAAGGGCATATCTAACCTTTACAACCTTGAGAGTAGCTTACATAATAAACTTTTCTTACACATATGAAATTGGATTTGTCTGGGGTGTCTTATTCAAAAATTTGCAAGTCATGATGCCTTGGAGATAATGATGAAAGCAGTATGTGTCAACAAGAGTGATCCCCTCCCATGCTGGATCCTCCATTTGAGCTGGGCCACTAAAGACTTCAAGTAGGAAATGAAAAGAGAATTGACGATGGAGTGGAGGATAGACCTGGGTTGCTAACTTCAGCCTCATCTTAGGGAGGTAGATACTTAAGAGCTTAAAAGCAGGTCAGCCTCAGCTGTACCTCTTTACATCCTGGCAATTTTTGCGAGGGCAAAACGACAACTTTAGGACAAGGAACATTTCCAGTCCTTATCTCTCTCTCTTTTTTTTTTTTTTTTCCTCCCAGTTAGGATAAACTAAGTGAACTACCCAATATTTACATTATTTAATATCCTGTTTGGTTTGGAAACCATTCATGCTTTTGTTATGTAATGGTCAGCTCTCTAGGGCACTGCTTCCTCACTTCTTTGCGGGTTTAGGGTGGATAAAGGCTCATGAGACCACAGCAGTTCAGTTAGGATACAGCCAGAAGCTGCTGGAGAAAAATGGGACTTTTTATAAAGAAAAGAGAGGAATGGGAGATAAAACCTCAAAACTCAGATTTTATTTTTAAAATATCTTACTAAAACTTCTGGCAACTCTAGTAGTCGGTGACAATTGTGTCTGGGAGAATAAGTCAATGCTGATAAAGATGCAGATTGTTAGATGACGTTTTTCTCAGGTGACAATATTCTACTATGTCTTCTGATGTTGTTAACTTTTCATTGGCTTTGGGACACTAGAGAAAAGAGTGGAAAAGGGATTTTGATCAGAACGAATGTAGGACAAAGGCAACTGAATTAAGACTTTTACATTTACCTCTTTCACAAATCCTTCTGGTTAGGCTGCAAGGATGTCAAATGGGAATACCTTCTGGACGGAGCTGCTTCAAGGCCCTGGTAGGTCTGGGCACCATACCAACAGCCACTTACTCTCTCCACTCATCCTCTTCCACTCTGATAATCACAGCAGCAGGTTGATTATTGGGTTATAAACTACAAGGGATATAGTGCTGACTGCAGCACTGAGTGCCTCCTCAGATTCCTCATTGCAGATCATTTTCATAAAATTTGTCAAGAGTCTTGTCTGAATTGTATTTTCACATAGTTAATCCTCTGTCTGTACAGCAATCTGGTTCTGTGCTGCTTACACTGCAAAACATCTCTGTGACTGACCTCTGTGCACTCCCTGCACATTCATCAGAACACAACTGGTCCAGCCACCCACTTAGCAGGTCCTGACAAATACTGCTACAGACACATGTGGACTGACCACAAAGAAAAGCAAAGACAGTGAGGAAATGAAAAAAAAAAAACCTAGAAGAGGTAATATGAGATTACTGCTGACAGACTTCCCCTCAATACACCCTGCAATGTGTAGGAATAGTCTGTGGAAAGGAATAAAAGTTATCTCTGACTTCAGGCCCTGAACTTTGGCAGGGTTCACAGAAAAGTTCACTTGAAGCCAAGCACAGCAGTTTATGATAAGGACAAATTAATAAAATGGAAAATGAACTTAACTGGTGCCCAATAGTAGTAGGTAGAGCAAGTTCCGACTGAGAAAATAGAGTATTAAAACACAAGTTATCTGCTTGACCTCAATACCAGTGAGATAAATAGTTGGAATTTTCCCCATCTCTCTTCTGGTTTAGCCTGTTCATTTTGTGTATTTCTGTTTTCCTTTCTTTATTTTTAATTATGGATTGCGAAACTCTTACTGCCTTTGATCCTACCTGTGATCCTATTCAAGGTATTTATTCCCTGCAGCTAGGATTTTTTTGTCGTCGTCGTTTTTCTTCCCCCCATACCTCACTACTTAGAGGGCTGAAAATGACCACAAATAACTGCCTAGAAACAGGGACAGAACAAGAGAAAGATAGCACAGGAATGCATTGTGTTTTATCTGACAGATAACAATGCTCTTCTTAGGTCATGTTTCCATTCTGAAAATTAAGTACAGTGGAAAACAATGAAAGCATTTTGTAAAGGAAACAAAGATTATATTATTCAAGAAGGAAAGGAAGTGGCACAAAAATACCTCAGAAGGAGACAAGAAACAAAATGTCAAGTACTTCAGTGTTTATTTTTGGAAGCTGCATGATTTTGTTTTTAATTAGTATCTTATAACTCTTCTCTAACAAACAATGCTCTCTTCTATACTCTCCTTCAAACACAGGCCATTGCTATTATGCATTCATTTATCTAAGTTTTCTTAGTTAGATGACTGATTTGTGGGGGAAAAACAAGCAACAACAAAACAAAAGGTAAAAAGAAAGAGCGAGCTTGCTGTGCATCTGAACTGAGAAACAGGACTTTGTTCACTCTCACTAATGGATCAACTGACAGTCAAAACCAGAGGTGTTCTTTTGTCTGAAGGACAGCTGCTTAGTTAGCAGAATTCAATGACATTTTCAGGTGAATTCAACTAAACTTAGGTTTCCTATTCGACAAAGAATATAAAAACTGATTAAGTTCCTCAGCTCAAAAGCTGTGGGAAATGCATAAATACAAACATGGCTCGAAAGGTAGAAGAAACATGTAAACATAGACCTTTGAACAGAGTCTTTTTGTTTCTCTAACAACATTATAATGCCTGATGACCCAAATTCAGTAGCAAAGTGGCATACAGTTTTCTATACAGCAACAGGGCCAGCTCTGGCTATTATTCCTAACATTTCTCTCTTTACATATATTTTTTAAATTGTCTCCATAAACTGCAACGTAATACTGGTAGTTGCAAGCTTTTGTCAAGTGGTATTGCAAAGGCACTTTAAAATAATTTCTTTCCTGTGTTCATATCATTGCCTTGTATTCATAGGAAACAGCTACTAAAAAAAGACACCTTCATGCTCACATTTATTCCATTTGCTTGATTGTATAAACATTTCCTAGTAGACTTTTAGCAGTAAAAATGATTATTTTGTCACTAATGATCTGTTACCATATTTCCAATATTTTACTACATATTCACGAGTCCGTTCTTGTTTCTGAGCTACAGACTCATAACCATATATTTACTTCTGATAAAAATAAAATGATTTCACTTAAAATGAAGTGTATGTGAAGTAATTGTATTCACTTCAAGAGGCAACACTCGAAACTTAAAACATAACTACACTTAGGCTCCACTACTTAGTTTTTAACTCTCAAGTTTGTTACTAAGCATCTGAGAAGTGCACAGAGAAGAAAAAAAAATATCCCTCTTTCTCATTTTCTTAAATTCGGAGTGTTTTGGTATAGCAGTGTTGTAGTGATAAAATATTGTAAGGAATAAATTCTTTATAAGCATACTCTATTTGAAATTCTGTATTCTCTTTTTCTTCAGATAGCAGCTTCTGAAAAATACCCACCCCATTTTGTAATACTGAGTAGTGAACAATCACTATTACCCCCAGGCATTCTCTCTGTAATGTAGCAGGAGCCTGTGTTTCAACACACTGAACATCTGACATGTAGATGCTATACGATAAGTGTCTGTCATAACAGTGCTATCCTAAGGCCAAAGCCTCTCAACTACTGTCTTAACCTACAAGGTACAAGTTTTGAAGATCAGGATTGAAAGATAGTATTGATGAGGAGAAATAAATATCCTATTGCCCTAGGAATTCATTACTGGGTTATTCAATTTTGTCATTTTCACAAGCGCTAAAAATTTCTGAAGAATGCATAGAAGCCACAAACCCAAAAGAGGGTGGTAGTCTTCACTCCCAAAATAGGGAAGGCTGAAGGCTTGCAGCTTATTGCAGGCAGAAGACTCCTTCCTCATTTGCAGACCTGCAACTTCTGCCTGCTACCTGGGGGAGAAGCCTCAGCATGATCAACAGGATGCAGCAGGTGAGAGTAGCTAGAGACATCCTTCCACAGGGAAAGTGGCACCTATCTGCCACCAGACTCACTGTTCAGGTGAGTTTGTTACTTGTGGCAGTATGAAGCCATCTGAGTAGTGGAGCAAGGATTGGAGAGGTTGTAAAGTCTCCTTTCTTGGAGGTTTCCAAGGACCAGCTGAACAAAGCCCTTAGCAGTCTTGTCTGACCTCTATCTGGCCCTGCTTTGAGCTGTCAGATGGACTACAGACCTCATGACATCCCTTTCAACCTGAATCATTCTGCAGTGCCATGAGGCCAGGAGAACATATTGCTCAAACTACTGGCAAACTATGCAACTGCATTTTCCCTCAGCTACAGTGGCATTAGATGATGTGAAAAAAATACTGAGTAAATTTACACCACCCATCACACAAATTTGCAGAAAAGAGATGTAGAGCAGCTCCTCCTAAAAGTGTATCATTAAAATGTCTTTGCTTTGCAGCTTTAAGCCAGGACAGCTCGGGTTCTGTAAGAGATTTTGTTTTAACATACACTAGCATACATATCAGCAACAGAAGTCACCCTAGCTTCAGTAAAAATTCCCTTATGTTAACAAAGCACAAAAGAAAAGCAAGGGAAACTGTTACAATTGTGGCAGTACATTGCAGCTGTGATACACAAAAGCAGAGGCACAGAGCGGCAAGATAGCAAGTTCTGCAGTCCTCCAACCACCACCAGCATTCACTGTTGCTGTTCTCTCTCGTTCTTTACATCCCAGCTTAACATAGTCTCATTTCATTTGCACCACACAGCACACTTTGTGTCCTTTCACTTGCACTCTCCAGAGGTTAGCTGTGCAGTGAGATTGGTAGAAGGCCACACTCAAATCCGAGGTAGAGGGTGCAGAAAACAGAGGTGATTGCAGGCACCTGGTGTCAGTGTCAACCCATTGCTCTGCTTCTCTGCCCTGCCCTTTTTGTAACCTGCCATTAAGTTGAGATGGTCTAAAAACATTTCCAAGTCTGAGAGACAATATTTTACGCGCCCCTTCCCCTTTGCTCTGCACTGGCATAAAGAACCTGTGTTATGTCCTTTAGAAGCAGTATCAATGATTTAAATGACCCCTTTTGGGGACAAAACCAGTTTATCTCCCTCTGCCTTCCTGACATCAAATCTGCATGCCTGGAGTTGCAACCTGGAGTAGTTTTACCATTAGTGACCAAACAGTATTTTAGACAAACTGCTTGAAAGGTCAGGCTGTTAAAAAGGCAGAATAAATAATAATTGCCATTTTAGATAGGAAGCTGCTGTTCTTTCCCATGAAAAGACACTGTGAGCAAATCAGCACTAGCTGTAGAGAATACTGTGGGAGTGCACCCAAAGAAAAGTGCAGCTCATATCTTCTAAAAACTACTAATGTAAACCTCTGTCCCTAAATAAATATTTATGACAAAACAGCTGGTTTTAGCTGGAGATGTTTAACTTACAAGATCTCAGTTTTATAATCATGGCAAACAAGTTCCAAGAGCACAAATGTAAATATCCATTTTGGTGATTCTGACTGAAGAATGCTTTCACACACATTTCCAAATAAGGGGGGGGGGGGGGGGGGAGAAGAATATGTGAATGTGATATCTCTATCTATCAATAGCTACAACTGCTAATGAGAAATTTCAGTTCAACAAAGATGCAGGCACCTTATTTATTCACTTTATGCATGACTGAACAGTCCCATGAGTAGCTTATTTCAGGCTTTCTAGGCTCTGTTGTATCACAGAGCCACTGTACTCTCTCAACCACTATTCTAGGATATAGTCCAATTGATCAAACAGAGAATGTGAGATTTCCTTTTTCTGCCTATATACAGAAGCAGCCTGTGCAGATAATTTGCCAAGCAAGCCCCCTGCTCAAATGTGAGTCAAGCTGGTCACTCTCCCATTTGCTATCAAGGAGCAGCTGGTGTTGATAAGGGGAATCTTAGCACTGAAAAGATTTTTTTTTTCTATTTCCTTTGCTACAGGATCCATGGATGACTTTAGGGTATTCCCACAAACTATATTTCCAAAATCTAGCATGGGCAAGGTCCCAATCCATTGTTAAAACCCCAGGCTTTTTGGTAATATATAAATATTTGCTTTCTGGCTTTCTTTTTGAGAAACTTTATTTCTAAACAGGGGATAGCCACACTTCGTGATCTCAAAAAAGAGTTGCAATATTGCAGTAGTACCTTGAAAGACTTTTGCAGCATACGTCAAGTAGAAAAGCCTATATATCAGCAAACAGGTCTTATATCTGTACATGTCTACAGCAAGCTGCTGGTCATAGTATACTTCTAATGAAAAAATATCAATGTCAGAACACCCCCTAGGACAAATTTCATACTTGCTGGTAGTCCAGGGAGAATTTACAAGGACTAAATGTACATAAAGTTTGACTTTTCAGTTTATAAAAATTCTGGCAGTTAAGGGAATGAGGGTGGTGGCTCCTTTCATGAAGGGTCTTAGCCTCCCATGTTTTCATTATAGCACCTGTGCCTACTAAAACTTTCCATAAATCTAATATGCAAAAATGTTAGGCTTTTTTAGACCTATAAGCTGTAGGAAACATTGGAAGATTGGATCAGATTTCTTATATATATATTTACCTAGTTAGGTATCTATTTACTGACTCAATGTGTGTGTTTACACAAAATACACAAATGTTGTGCAAAAAAAAAGAGTATATAGTAGCAGATGCTTTAGACAGATTAAATATTATTTTTATATGTCTCTGAAGTCTGTGCCTCATATGAATACAATGGATAGGCAGAATTTTCCATTGTTCCACTTCAAAGGATGCAATTATATTACCTTAATTGGAAGCACTGATGTGTTTTCACCAAGGATGTTTATTTGTATTCCAACTACTAAGATATAAATATGGGACCTTTTGCTATATTTAGTTTTCTACTTACATGAAACTTTGTTGCCTGCATTTTGTCTTTACAAAATGTCATATTGAGTTTACTTCCAAGGCAGGAGCTATGAAATCAAACTAATATAATCTAAAAACTTTTTTCTTAATGAGATCTCTGATCGATTCTGTATAGTCAAGGAACTTGTTAATTGTTGGACACAGCAGTGAGAAGTGCCACAACTTTTAGACTTATGAACTGCAGCAGAATCCAATAGGTTGGGAATTCAAACACTGAGGCATTGGCATCCATTAATACAAAGGACACTTGCAAAGTTTATGTGTCATTCAGTATCAGCACAGTCTACGTGGATAAAACAGAACTTTTTATAGCTTCAGCATTACTGAAAATACAGATACATTCTCACCTCATCATACAGTCCCCATATCAAGTAACTCTAATCCTTTTCTAATCTCACAATACAAACACACTACTTTGCCTCATACTTTGGTTACCCTAATGCAGTTCTGTTTAACCCAATACATAATGAGGTCTGCACATGGCTTGACAGTAGCACACTGACACCTGTGGTCAATAGGTCTGAGAACTGTGTGTTCATTAGAGAAACATTTCACTCAGTAGAGATGCTATGTAACAGTGTTTTTCCTCAGATAATTTGCTATTAACTGAAGAAATGTCATTTAAAGAAAATCTCAAGATTATTTATCAGGTCATGGCATTCCAGATTTGTCATCTAATTAAGGTTTTGCTCTACAAAAGGGTATGTCTTTGGGCTTTGCTTTGACTCATCTGATGTGCACTAAATGGATTACTGCAGGTTTAGACTTGCTTGTTTTTTTGGACTACTAGTGATTTACACTTGAATTTGCATAACAGCACCTATGAGACTGTTTCAGAAATGCAATTCCCAACACAAATCTAAAAAGTGCACATGAAGTACCTAGCTGCAACCTTATACAGTCACATCTGTTCACCTCAAAATTGTCTAATTTGACCTTTTGAATTTAGCTGGTTTTCTTGATATTCACCCAGTGTTCAGTCCAATGAGAAAAACATTTTGGATTCCTCACAATGTACATCTAGACATGAAATGTCATTTCTCTGGAGGGATGATCAGAACATGTTTAGTGTTACACTTGCATTAGTTGACACATGAACCCTGATTAGATGAAAAGGTCTACAGCCGTCCTAGACTGACAGTACACAACACAGAGCAGGTACTAATCATGCTTCCCCTTTAGCTTGGAGCATAGAAATAAATGAAGAACTAAAAAATGAGGAACAAACTATTCAGAATATGAAGGGGAAAAAAAAAAAAGACAAGAAAAAAGGAAGTTCTCTGACAAGTCCATAGCACACCCATCTGTACCCATATTCTAGGTAGTTTTGGGGGGTTTATTTTTCAGATGCAACAGGACCAGAAACAAAATACCATAAGCCAGTATTCTGGACTTCCCAGTGAAATGTCCCTCACAGGATCTCAAAGTCTACCTTCTAGATGTGTTGGGAAGATTTCAGCAAATCCTAAGATTTTTGTTAAGGCTTGTCCCCATGTCTCACAGCTTTTTCTTCCAGAGGATAGGAAAACAGGCTCACAGACAGCAACAGAGAAGTTTTCACTTTTCAAAAGGTATGGAAGGTAAGAAAACATCCCTGATTAACAGGGAAGGTGCCAGACAATTGGAGGCTTGCCAATGTGACACTTGTCTACAAAAAGGGCCAAAGGAGGATCCAGGGAACTACAGGCCTGTCAGCCTGACCTCAGTACTGGGGAAGATTAGATGCAGTTCATCTTGGGTGTGCTCACACAGCAAGTGCAGGATAACAGTGGGTTCAGGCCAGCCAGCATGAAAGGCAGATGCTGATAACCAACCTCATCTCCTCCTATGGCCAGGTGACCCACCTAGTGGATGAGGGAAAGGCTGTAGATGTTGTCTACCTGGACTTTAGGAAAGCCTTGGACACTGTCTCCCACAGTGTTCTCCCTGAGAAACTTGCCTATGGCATGGACAGGTGAGCTCTTTGCTGAATTAAAAACTGGCTGGACGTCTGGGCCCAAAGAATTGTGATAAACAGAGTTAAATCCAGCGGGTGGCTGGTCACAGGCAGTGTTCCCCAGGGCTCAGTACTGGGGCCAGTTCTGTTTAATGTCTTTGTTCAAGGTTTGGATGAGGGGATTGAGGGCACCATCAGCAAGATTTTGCAGGTGACACTAAACTGAGCAGGAGTGTTGATCTGCTTGAGAGCAGGAAGGCACTGCAGAAAGATCTGGACTGTTGGGTTATGGTTGGATTCGATGACCTTAAAAGTCTTTTCTAACCTTAATGATTCTATAATCTCTGTCAAAGCCCAATCTGGTACTAGGGAATTTGGCTGCCTCAAGATGCCATGAAACTGCTGCAACCAAAATCATTGGTAACAGCAGCTATGGGGAAAGGGCTGTCATGGAGAGAAGGGAAATCTAATCCATCTTAGAACAATACTGTTTTAACAAGAAGAACCTCCTTAAGCCTTTGCCAAAGCTTTTATGAAAGAGCAAATATATCTATACTGGGATCAAGTAGCTCAAGGGTCCACATGCTATGTAAAGACGAGTAGAAATGTGGGAGTTCAGTAAACAGGGAACATTAACCCTCTTCTGGTATGACCCAGGCCAGCTACACTGTATTGCTGGTCTCACTGCATGGGACAGAAACTAAAGTACCTCTCTTCTTAAAATCTATATCCTCAATAAACAATATGACTTCCTTGTGAAAGAATTTTTATTGTGTTGTACCTAATACATGATAGTGAACTGGATGAGACACTGGAGCTGCTTTGCCTTTGCTGGCATTTACACTGAGGTAATTGTCCTTTTAGCAATAAAGTTCCTCCTTTGGAAGAGCTCCTTCTAATTCCTTGTGCACCATTAATGGCTTCAGCTCAGTGGAGAGCAGATCCAAACCACTGTAATTTGTTTTCAGTGATGCAAAAGGCAGTCAAATCGAGGTACTTCCCTAGGATATCTGCTATAGAACAGACTATAAAAAAAACTTTCAAATTTTAGTTTCAATGCAGTAAAGTTTTTTTATAAGTTTCTCTCAGTTCCCCTGCAGAAAATAGTTGATGTAATGTGATTCCTACCAGTCTTGACAGCTTCTTATAAAAAACTCCACAGACAAACCCCCCACAATGTCCTTTCATCATCTGCAAAAGCTGAAAACATCAGAACGCTTTACAGATCACAGAATCATAGAATCAACCAGGTTGGAAGAGACCTCCAAGATTATCCAGTCCAACCGATCACCCAGCCCTATCCAATCAATTAGACCATGGCACTAAATGCCCCATACAGTCTTTTCTTGAACATCTCCAGGGATGGTGACTCCACCACCTCCCTGGGCAGCCCAGTCCAATGGTCGATCACTCTCTCTGTGAAGAACTTCCTCCTAATATCCAGCCTATACCTCCCTTGGCACAACTTGAGACTGTGTCCCCTCATTCTATTGCTGGTTGCCTAGGAGAAGAGACCAACCTCCCCTTCGGATAGTTGTAGACAGTGATGAGGTCACCCCTGAGCCTCCTCTTCTCCAGGCTAAACAACCCCAGATGTGAATCTGCAAGTCCTTGAATATTCCAGGAATCCAGGTTTTAACACTCATATCTTTAAAATTAAATGTACTTGAGGATTTGCTATTAATCATATAAAATATCCTGGTTTAGGTAAGTATGATATAAGGATTTTCTGCTTGTTTGGCTAAACGTTCTTTAATGCGATTAAGCAAGACACGACAAAGTGTGGCTGTGTGAGACTGCCACACCTCCCATATTGTGAATTCTCAAGAAGAATGATGCACTAAGAATTGCTTTGCTTTAAATGAAACAAAACCAAACAAACAAACCAACCCAACCAATCAACCAAACCAACCAAACAAAAAGCCAGCATTCCCCATGGAACAATTAATGTGAGCAAAGGTCTCTACAAATCCTTTAACAGTGGAACAAATCTTTATATCACAAGCCATAAGGATGATTGAATGTAAAATGTGAAAAAATATACAGGGGAAAAATATTTAAAGGATGCCATATTAAATTAGGATTTTCAAGCCTGTGAGGAAATTCTGAGGAAAAATCTATCTACAGGATAGATTTTCACTTTATTACAGAAGAACTAATTATACATTCATTAAAAACAATGACTCTTTTATGAAATGTGGTTCTTTCTGCTGCATTTTTTCTCTTAATGACCCTAAACAGATGCTGATGTTAATGTTTTATACATAAAAATTAGGAATAAAATATATATGGGGCACAAACTTGCTTCTGCTTTGATTATTTGACAGCACTCTAGAGAACCAGGACCCCTGCATATTGTGGCCACACAAATTAACCTAACTTGAAATTCTAATTCCTGAATGTTTCCAAAAAGCTATACTACATATGCCATGTGATAGCTAACTTAACGTTTCCATGCAGTTATTAATCTATTAAGTAGCAGTTCTTACTATTTAAGAATTTATCAAAGAGACAGTTTTCCATAGATTTCCTTTTTTTTTTTTTTTAGCTGTTTTACAACTCAATCTCAAGCAGACATTTTGGTTTCAAATTTTACACAGTTAAATAAAAGTTTGTATTCTATACATTTTCTTTTCATAAAGGAAATTTGGAAATCATGCATTTATTATCCAATATTGTTCTGTTTTTTCAGATAGTGTCCAATTACATAGGTCTGGTAACTCCCTTTGAAGTAAATGAGTAGCATTTATTCTCAATAAAGCTTTCATTTTAACTAGGCACATTAGATATCATTAGTACAAATTCACTACAAATTATACTTCAGATTTCATACAGAGTTTATTACCCAGCCCTTTCTTGTACTTGAAAGTTAACTAAAATAATATTAGTTTTAGTAAATGCCCCACAGATACCCAGAATTTAATGGATGAATAATGAATTTTTCCTTGTTTTCTGTTATATTTACAAAGCAAAAATATATAACCTAGATTCATATCTTGCAACTACTGAATCAAGTTCTATATTTATGTTCATTCTAAATATATATCTAAATTCATAAGTATAATTTAAAATGAGGCATTACAAACTTCTATTTTGAATGTAATTATTTCTCAAGGTAAGCGAATTCTAAATAATTGCCTAATTATAGAATCATAGAATCAGTCAGGGTTGGAAGGGACCACAAGGATCATCTAGTTCCAACCCCCCTGCCATGGGCAGGGACACCTCACACTAGATCAGGCTGGCCAGAGCCTCATCCAGCCTGGCCTAATTATAAATAATCTTAATGCTGCTTTATATGATCCTTCTTTAAAAAGTGATTTCTGCTTAATGTACTGCTTTCAGCTTCGTATGTTGCCCTACCTACATCCATTACATTTAGTAAATTCATAGAACAACTCAATTTCTGTCCTGCCTCCAGCGTGGATATGAGTACTGACTGGAGCTGTTGTCACTAGTGAGCTGGAGGCTCAGCAATGGCACAGGGTGTTTCTGGTACACAAATCATACCTGTTGTCTTCATTGAAAGCTGCTAATGTGTCTGATGTGCACACCAGAGCTGTCAGGCACTGCACACACAAGCACAAGGCTAAAGGAAAGAGCAGGATAGAGAGAAAGAGATCTCTGTCATTCACTGAAAGCAGTATCACCAAGTCACCCTGGCAAAACAGCTGGAGACCTTGCCTGCCCCCTGGGCTTCCTCAGAGGCTTCCTCCAAGTCAGTTAGGACTTACTTCCACTAAATGGGCTTTGCTCTCACCTCATTTCAGCCTTCTTTCCCCTAGAGAGGCACAATCTCATACAAACATGCAGGGACAGTCAGCAAAGGGAGTCAGTGATGAGCTGATCCCAGCACTCCGCATGTTGATGCTGTACCAAGCACAGCTGCACTTCTAGCTGTGACTGCACACCCCTGCCTTTGCCTTCATTGCACTTGCACTCACACTGTGGCTCTGAGCAGAAAAAATACAAATAAAGAAGGGGGACAAGAGAGCATGAAAGGGGGAAGAATTCATGCAGCCTCTGCATGGGCCATAATTTGGGTTCTAGTAGCTCAGCATCCATGTATGAAAGAAGGAAATGTAATTAAGAAGAAATTGCCAGAATTTTTCTGTCAGAAAGATTTATCATTGTTTTTTCCCTCCATAGAAATGCCAGGAATGAATATCACTGAAGCAGGAACAACAGAATACATGTGCAACATTACCCTTATAATTTAGGAAACTAAAGAATGCAAATAGCAAATCTAATGAGGGATAAAGTACATTAACAATCACTTTACCTGTGTCTTTAAAAATATTTGTTTTCTCTGTTTACATGTAGATATTTTTTGTTTCCTGCCCACCCCAAATTAGATAGGAAAGAGGAGCCAGTGCTCAGGTAGGAAAGGAAGCTAGAACTCCAGCTGCGCCTGCAGCTAGAAAAGCAGTATGGAAGTGGCAAAAGAATTCTTGTGTTAAAAAATGGCAAAACAGCAGCAAAGCACAAAACGACCTTTTCCCTTTGCCTCCCATTTCCAATCTTTGTTTCAAATGGGAAAATCACTTCAAAATGACTGTTCTCAAACAATCACCAAGCTCACAAGATCTATTCTATTCTCTGAAAACAGAAGAAAATATATGGAAAAGATCAATATGAAACGTAACATGGGCTGATTTGCAAAAGCTGTCAGAAGTCACAATTTCCGAGACCTGCAGGTGTTTAGCAATTAAATACAAAAAACCTCACTCAGCTTTGTTAACCTAGTTCTTACATAATTTTAAAACAGAATTTATAAAGTAATAAACTTAAAGAAATAGAAGTTCTAGAAATAAGGCAGGAAGACATAATTAAAGCTTTTGTCAATTACCATTTCTTTTTCTTCTGGTTCTCTCAGTATCACAGAATTTCTTAGGCATCCTTAAAACAGACACGGCCAATTTTTTAGTATCTTACAAATCAAGACTGATTTGAATAAATCTTCCCACTGAAAATAAAGAACTGGTATATGACTGCACAGGAAATTAAAAAACAAACAAAACAAAACAAAACCCCAAACAAAACAATGAATTAAGTCTGCACTGAAGTAGAAAGTAGAATTTCGTAATGTTATTTCATGGAACCTCAGTTACAGGATGATATTTTCTGGGTTTGTAGAACTTGGGCTGTCCTGGCTGTTTTTCTAACTCTCTGGCACCAACCTAAGTACCAATGCTGCCCCTGCAGCAAATTCCCACTCTCAGGGCTGAGCAGAACTCCTTGAGCACAGCTTGATTAATTCTGTTGCAGGGTTAGCCTTCATCTTCAACACCAGCATCTGCATTACTGAGCATGGCAAATATGAGCTCAAATCTCAAAATCAAACTTCCCACTCGTATTCACTATGCCTTCAGCAGCATCATGGGCCTTCCAGGCAAACCGCTTCATATTTCTGGGCAAGATCACCCAGACTCTTGCAGTACTGTGACCGGAACGCTTTGTAGCCCATGTTTCTGACATGGCCTTGAAACTGGTCACACTAAGGATCTCCTGGTATGAACAATTCTGGCTGCAAAAGGTGCTATGCTTCCAGCCTTCTTCCAGGACTTGTTAGTTTAAGTAGAACACAGACAGCATCACTGAAATTACCTCCATGACAGTACAATCATTATTTGGTGATACCTACAGGCTGATATTCACAATCAGAATTCTGATGTCTGGGCTGAAATTAACTATGAAAGTCTCCTCAAACCCTCGAGATACCACACAACCCCCACCCCCCATCCCCCCCTTAGGCTAGTATAATGAAAATATTGGTACAAATTCATCTCCCATACAAGTTCAACAATTGTATTATTTTCACAAGAACTTGCAATGTATCCTAAAAACTCATGAGGATAATGTGTCACTTTTAGCTGCTTTACTGTTATTTGGGATACGTAACCCTTCTTTTAGCACTTTTGAAAAAAAACTGTGTTCTCTTTTAGGGACATATCTAAAGGCAATAGGATTATCCTCTCAGTGGTCTCTGTAAAAACCCAGAAGCGATAAGTGACTCTTTCATGTACTTGCTGCCAACTTGGAGGCTCACTCCACGTCATTACATGTGGGCAATCAAAACTATCTGTGGTAAGAAAAGCCTTTATGTTGCTGCAATTCCAAGTCTGTGTCAAGGATTAGGGCTGGGCTGGCCACTAAATGAGTGACAAATGCTATTAACCCCTCCTCTCCCGAAGGGAAAGAGAAAGCATAAAGGAGAGAGACAAATTTGAAAAGAAAACTAAATTTACAGAAAATAACAAAATGAAATATACAAAAATACATGGAAAACAAATATGCCAGTTAGTCACTGTCACCACTGACATTGTGGCAGAAGTCTCAGACTGGAATCAGCAGTTAATGGGAACCAGATTCAAGAGCTGAATTCTGGAACTGGATTCAGGAACTCCTGGATTGGAATTGAAGGCAGAACAGTCAGAGTGCACAGAAGCTGGCCACTGTATGGACCCTTATGATCTCTCAGTTTTATATTGAATATGACATAGATGCAATGGAATACATTATTGGTCAGTTTAGGGTCCACTCCTCCCTGCAGATGCTGTCTTTTACTCTGCAACCCCAACATGATACAGGACATTTAGAAGTGATCTTGGTCTGCTCACCAACCCTTGGTAGTAACCAGTGTTATCCCTGCCAGAAGAAGACGTTGTCTATGAAAACATGCCAATAATTTCAGAAAATGCAGTCATTTAGAAGAAGCTGAGATGAAAATAAAATCACTGAACAAAATTTGTTCTGTTCTGACTCAAACCAGGATGGCGTATATACTATTTTCACTCTCATTTTCATTGGCTGCTTTTTCACTGCATCTCTCAGGCTGACAATGGCCCACTTGGAACATGGCTGCTTTGTGTGACCTGGAATGGTGACAGAGGAAGCTCAGTCTCCTAAAAAAAGATCTTGTATTTTCATATGAATTCCCTTTGCTTATGAATTATTTACTGCCCCAGACTTTTTAATGTTGGGGTTTTTTTAAAAGGGGATTTAAGTGGTACCCAAACAAAAGTGTTCAGAAAATAACAACTTGGCTAATGTAAAGTGCCAGAAGAGCATTAGCCTTACTGTTACAAATTAACTTTATGTGCATTATAAAACACAACTAAGAAAATAATGTAAAAAAAAAAATACTGTAAGATAAAGTAAAACCAATACATAATTAATGCCATAATAAAAGAGCAATATGATGGAAAACTGTAATGGAACTAAATACAGCACTGTGAAATGCAGCCCATAAATGTGCATAAAATATGCATAAAGGTGCAACTGCTCTCAGCCTGGTCGCACAAAGGAGGATTTCATGAAGTGACTAATGGTTCACTGGTTCCAACCTGTAGTCTAGAAAAGTACTGAGAGACAGAAATTTTATTTGTCACTTGAATGATTGGTATTGACTGAAGGAAGAGAAAAGCACCAGGGAAGGGTATGGGGAAGGTGGGAGGAAAGGGGCCACCAAGAAAGCTGAAAGAGCATATGAAGTACTGCAGTCAGCAGTAGAAAGTTTTATTCTATCATCATTTATTCATACCATGGTAGTACCTAAGCACCATAATCAAGGATCAATGCCTTGTTATGTTAGGCTCACTGGAAACATTTTTGTTAAAGGCAGTACCACCACCTGATTTTATTTGGTGCATTTTCAATGCCACGATAATTATTTTTCAATTTACAAGTCATCTACCAGAGAATCCAAGAGAACTGTTATATGATATTTTTGCTCTTTGACATTTTAGTATAATAGTACTTAGGAGGTGGTTTAATTAACTACTTTTGTAGATATTGCCCAATGCCATAAAGTCATTATGAGAAGAGGTCCAAACGATATTTTTAATTACAGCCTCTAAGCAGAATCAGGACTGCACTGTATCCCAAATGAACACCAAGGACTTTTCTACAGAAAAAGATCAGTTTACTCAAGGACTTTGGTGCACATGCCAGACTTGGATATCTGTCTTGGGTTCATATGGGGCAGAGTTGATTTTCATAAAAAGCTAGGAGGGTGCACAGCCAGGACAGCTGAACTGAACTAGCCAAGAGGATATTTGATACCATATGATGTCATGCCCAGTATATAACTGAGGGAGCTGGCTGGGGGAAGGAGGCATCTCAGTTTGGGAACAGGCTGAATTTCAGGTTACAGGAGATTAGCAATTATATTGTGAATCACTTGCCTCATACATTCTTTTACTAGTTTCATTGTTGTTATTATTTCTACTTCTTGTGTTGTCCTATTAAACTGTTCTTATCTCAAACCATGAAGTTTTACTTTTTCTTCTGATTCTCCTCCCCATTCCAGATGGGTTGTAGCGGAAGGAGTGAGCAAGTGGCCATGGCTGGGCTTAAGCCACAATGTGCTTTCACATGCTGAGCCTAAGAATAACAAAAGTTTAATTTTACCCAATGAGGACAATGAAGACTTCTGAGATGGACTGCTAAATTGCCTGTGTTATGCTGTGCTTTTCAGTAGTGAAATTCATGACCCCTCTTTTTAAGATGCATCCATCTTCCTTCTATTTGGATATATACCCGTCCTATTTCTACTCAGGACAGGTACCTGATTTCACACACACAAAACTTGGATGCACATCTATCTGCTAAATTACTTGAAATTCTCGTTTTAAATAATTTTGTGAATTAATAGCTGAAATTAAGAGTAATTTCTATTTTGCAGAGCTTCTATTTCCAAGCTAGACTGAATCACACGACTGCGTTATGTTCTTTAGAAAAACATTTCTGTTTTTCAGAACCATAATATGACACATTCCCAACCAACTCAACATACAAGCTGTGTGTTAGATCCCCTTAGTGAAGCTGGTATTTAAACAGAAAGAGAAAGCTTTTGATTTAGGATGAATTATGGAAGAGTTGATGCTTGAAAAGAAATGTGTGCAGAAAAGCTTTCTTGAGAACTAGAAAAATAAAGTCACATTACTGAGGACAGTACAGCACATTTCCTATTGCTTTATGAACACACTGCAGTAAACCAAACAAATAAACAACATTAAAGCAATAATTTAAAAGAAAGATGATTGCATTATATAGAATAATGTGAAAAAGAAAGAAAACCTGGTTTGGACTAGGATGAATTATGTTTCTCAAACTTACTATTTGAAATGGTAAACAAAATAATGAATAAAGAAGCAGCAATGAATATGATAAACTTATGACTTTTGATAAAGTTTTTCACAAGAGACTATTAAGGAAATTTAGTAACCACAGGGTAAGAGGTAAATTCTTGTCAGTGATTAAAAGCTGGTTAATAGAAAGGAAGCAAGGAGGAGGAATAAATAACCTATTTTCAGTGTAGGATAAATAGTGGGATACCCTAGGCACCAGCAGCAAAGCCAGTATTGTTTAATATATTTAATTATGATGAGAAATGGACCAAAACAAACCCCACAGTTCTGAATATTTCTATGCACGGGAAGCTTTGAAATCAGGATCTGGCATTCTATATTTGTATTTCAGGCTCCTTTCAACAAAATGGTCAGAAGAAAATTGTGAGCAAAAATCACAGAAACATAGAAACTTAATGAACCTGGTCCAGGATATGCAACAGTAAATGAAACAGACTATCCAGAAAAAGCCTGTATTTCAGCAGTGGCTGTTGTTATTTAAACATATGTGCATTTTGGGGGTTGGAAGAATGTAACTGAGAAAACTGTAATCTGTAAAAAAGCATAGTTTAAAGTAACATAATGCTAACATAAAAGAGGTTAACAGTAACTGAATAAATCTTCTGGCTATATTTTAAATTGAATCTGGTGGTGTGAAAAGCTAGGGACAGAACTTCAGTAGTCTTGAGAGACTCGTCAGTGCTACGTTCTTGTTGTGCTGATACACCTGGCAGCATAATACTTTCTTCTCTCTGAATTTCTGCAACTTTTTCTGGAACTTCCAGGACAGTTTAAATTGAAGAGTATGTACAGGCAGGCTGTATTTTGCACATGCCTTCTGGACTACCACAGAGAAATAAGTTCCAAAATACATTATTAAAAGTGGATCTTTTCTCTATTGCTAGATCTGAGATGAGATGCAAGAGGTAGCACAGGGATTAATGACAGGTCTCAGCATGGATTTATAGTGGAACTGCATCACTACATGTGCATGCTGGAACTTACTGTATGCTAGTACGTAGTATTTCAGAGATTAATGAAAAGATGGGGGAAAATCTAATTCTTCACAGCTCAAGAGGGCTCACTAGCTTTAGGAATTCAATTTGGCTGCATCACTGGGAGGAAGGAGGAAAAGCTGCAGGGCAGTATTGGGAAGCAGAAGGAAAAAGGAAACACAGTCTCTTACTCTGGGCAGTACACAACTCACAAGTTGGAGTGCTATATGCGCCAGTATCTAAAAGCAGCAGAGAGTGGGAGCAAATTTCAGTAGATGAGAGAGCTATTAATTTCTTTGCTTGTGTTCTTTTTTCAACCATAGCCAGGAGAAGGATGATTAATTAAAAAACTAGGATCTTCACCCATAGCCACAGAGATCTATCTGGAAAAACTACCTCAAAGTACTTGTTCCCCAACTATTTTAGGTTTTGATAAAATATTCTACATAACAGAATATACAGAATAACAGAATATACAGTACATATCAGAATATACAGTCCAGCAATGCAAGTAAAATTTGCAGAGAATTTTGATGTTCTAGAGAGAACAGTGAGTGCACAGGCTATACTGCATATAGTGGAAATTACATTTACCTGTGGCTATGCTCAACTGCACTGGTAAATAAAAGACAGTTCTTTCTAATACAGACTAACATAGAACAAGGAAAAGCAAAAACGGCAAAAAAGTCTGCAAAGCTGCCTCTTTAAAGCCAGGATTTCTGTCTTACAAAATCAGTTAACAAGAACATGTTAATCAACACACAACATTATAAATTAAAATTGACAAGTAAAGGGATGAATTATCTTTGAAAGGGAACCTGTTCAACGTTGGGTTTAGGCATTCAGAGAAAATTAAATTCAAGGAGTCACCTGCAGCCATAAAGATATAAAAATCTTTAGGACCAAACTGCTAACTTAATTTTCACAAAATCCCTGTGAATAATGGAACTCTCTTAGCCAGAAAATCAATCACTTGGGTATTTCAGAGAAATATTTACTTACTTGGAAGTTGAAAAATAAGTTTTTTACTGTTTTTTAATAAATTTCTCTTTCCTCTACAGGGACAATGCAGAGAACATTATTTTGGATAGCAATTATTCTTTGTATTCATTTCCTTCCTTCAAGGGGCATTTAAAAGAAGGGGATTGTTTCAAAAGTCCTGCTAATGCTCACTTGCCCTGCTGCAACAAGCCCATTGATTACATTTTGGGGGTTTTGTCTGTAAAACCCAGGAAGGATCTGATGCACAGACCATCAATGTAAAGGGCCAAAGATCAGCAGTTTGTCTGATCCTTAGTGTTGAGTTTTGTAACTTCATTTTGTAGCATACTTCTTCACTATTATTTGTGCCTGTCAGTACTAAAACTATACACCTGCAATGGTACAACCCTCTTTTTGAGATAATAGAATTAATATTCCCCGTGTTTCAGATCTTTGAGCACACTACACTGTCATGCTCAGCTGGGGTCTTGCTATCCAACATCGTGCTGTGGCATAGAGGCATATAGCTAGCAATAGACACAGATGCCCTTAGTTGAGATAAAGAATTTAGGAGGGGGAGGGAAGAAGAAAGATGCACAGTATATACAGTCCATCTATTAACAAAATCTTTTTCACTTGCTTGACTCTATACCAATTAAAAAAAAAATAAATCAACTGTCAGTTCTTGTTTTGACACATGATAGTTGTTCAGTGCCAACTAAATTGATAATTTAAATCAGTTTAGTAATTTTTGCATTTGTGTAGAGAGAATATGTTACATTGTAAACAAAAGAGCTTCAAAAGTACATAACAATTAACCATAATGTCCCTTATTTCATCAAATAAATCTTGACACAAAGCACTAAGCTTTGTCTGCAGCACTAAGTTAAGTCTCCAGGGAAATGACATACAAGCTTTCAACACCTTAAGAAAAATTAATTACATAAGATATAATAGACCAAATGGTCAAGCATAAGGAGTAGCATCAGTAGTGTTGACGAGCTGCTATATAGCAAAATTCTCCCATTACCTCTTTGTTCAGCTAACTATAATATGTAATTATAGCAAACTGTCTTGAATGTCAGCATTGTATGCTGAGCTGTATAAGGTTTCTCACTACTTGTAAATCACTTCTATGAATTTCATACAGATGACATCACTTCTAAGTGAAGAAGATTAGGGTAAAGACATGAAATCAAGCTCTTTTCCTACATTTCTGATATTTCTGTGCATTTTAAGTTGCTGCTTAGATCAATTAATGCTTTCATCTATTATTAAGGATTCAATGGTTCCTCCTTTTGTTGATTATACTTGAGACAAGGTGCAGGAGGATCTCAGTAGGTCTGTTGCTCAACAGATCTCTGTCATTAGTTATTTGCTAGTGAAAAACTCAACAGCAAATATTTTTTGTGTGTAGCTCAGCGTTGTCTGTTCAGGTTCGAAACTCAAACATTGCTTAGAAAAATACTTGTTCATTTTACATCTCAGTTATCTTTTCAAACAGTAATTGTTTTTCTTAGTCCTTTGGAATTTGTGCATTTGCTGAGAACACTGTGTGGGCAATAATCTATGTAGGTTACCCTTTTGATGGGTCAGGATCCACACATTTATAAATTCTTAGAACCTCTCACACTATTTTTAAATGGAATTTTAGCAAGTAATTAGAAATACATGCTTTCATTCTGATCATACAGTGCATGCCTTAAAAAGAAGCTTTTACAGAGTTTTGCTAGTTTTGCATCTGGTCCTTCTTGAGTCAAAATGCAATTTTGATGAATGCAACTATCATGACTGCACTGTGCTTTAACAATATATACAGGCAAGCCTACCATCAAAAAAAAAAAAAAAAAAAAAGAGGCTAAAACAGATTCCTGTCTGTCTAAGCAAGAATCAGATTGCAAGTAAGAGTAAGATTAACTGGCAGTACTAGCCTGGTTCTAAACCAGAAGATTAATTAAATTAATTCAGTTACTATTGTATTTAAAATCAATTACACATCGGTGCTAACTCAAGAGTTTTGATAGCTTACTTTATTTGTGACTATGGAGTCATCTGGGACTCTGACATATCAAAGATTCGACTTTGGCTCTTTTTCCCCTAGAAAATAATCTATTTCTATAGGCAATGACACACAGCTGCAGGTGTCACAATTGCAGCTTTCTGTATTCACCATCCTCACCTGCATTCACCATCCTCACCTGCATTCACCATCCTCAGTTTCTTCTGGCAGAATTTGTGCTGCAAAATGTTAGTCTGGATCTGCTCACTGGCTGTTGCCTCAGGAGTATGCAGAGCACAACCACTGCCTATCTTTACTTACTCTGTCCTGCATGGAACTGATGGTAATGCCTTCTCTAATGACATTTATTATTATCAGGTATGCTCTAGGACAATAATGGGGTGTTACAAACCTTTTGAAATCTGCCTGTGCCCACATCCTCTCTTGCTCAGAAGCCAAGTCCAGCAGCACATACACTGTAGCATTTCACAAAATAACTTGACGGAAGTGTTTTTTGTGGCAATATAGCTTTCCAACTCACCTAAAAGCTGGCAGGTGATAAGGAAGAACACATCTTACACTTCCCAAGAAATGGGAACTGCTAGGAGCCCTGCAGATACTATTCTCCATCGGTTCTGATAGCATGCACAGCTTTATAAACTTTTCTAATTCAGGCAGAAACTCCCACAGCTTTGCCTGGAATAGGGAGCTAAACAAATGTTATAAGAAAAATAAAAGCCTCCAAAAACGATTATTTTATTTTAGGGGAAAATGAAAATGTACTATTAGTGTTCCTCATATGATTTATTGCTGCTTTGTATCTTTAAGTTAACACAAGTCCATTTTGTTGTTCTACTTGATGGCACTTTTTTTTAAAACCATGTGTGGTTGAGCATAATATAAACAGGCCAATAACTGTCAACACATAAGTTACTGCCCATGTTGCCTTGGGGTCACATTAACTTCTACACAAAATTTTTCTCCTTTTTTAAAAAAATATTAATTAATAGATTTTCTTACATGTATACATTTAGCATTTTCTTGTTTAGCTGACATGGTCTCCTTTTGGGGTTTCCCTTGTGGGTGTGGGAGAAAGACACTGATGAATTAGAATTTGATGGAGGTAGTTATGATAGCAGAAACTGAGAAATGGAATATTTGCAAAATGCCAGAGGTGAAGGAGTAAGATACACATGATTAAAGTTGCCATAAAATCAAAGCCATCAAAGCAACAATAGCAGTAAAAGATAAATATTCAGGCAATGTTGGCTTCCGCAGAACATCCAGTGGTGCCATGAAGCATATTATTTAGGCAAGTCTGTAAGGCACAAAAGAGGTTTAGATTGGTTATTTTTCTCACTGACTACAAAAAAACATATGGTGAACTATAAACATTCTTTGCTCCAGGAATTTAATTCAGGACAACCAGGGATTGCCAATTCCTAATAGCATTCACAGTGCAAATATTTACAGCAACTTATAATGAGGACTGACTGATTGGAAGAAAGTTAAAGAATCTGGAGATCAGATCTGGAGAAAAAATGTGCAGCAGAACCAAAGAGAAACTAGCTTAGCAAATAGCTCAAGTAAGCAGGGTGTAAAGGCTGGCCTTAATATAAAGTACATTTCATTGTGGTCAAACGCGTGCAGTTAGAATTTTGAAGTATTGGTAGTTGAGTCACCAACACCTGAAGAAAGGGCAAAGGAGGAACTTGAAACCAACTGGTCTTTTTAGATACAATGCAAGCATTATTTTGTTTAAATGCAATTTTATGTTTTGTAAGTTTATCTTCAGAATTGTTGGTAAGAATGTAACACTCTGCTAAAAGAAGTTTTGCTTTTGCCTTTAAGATTAAGAATGATAACGGAATGTGTCCAAACAACACTATTTGGAGGACAAAAGCACCCCTAAATGAAGGTCTGATACAGACAAAACCCTGTGGGCAACTCTAAGCCTGAGGAATCACAGAAGGTACAAATATTTCTACATATGAGTCAGTATCCCTCTGGCAGAGGGTGGTAAGCAACAGGGAGAGAGCTCTCATACAGGTTAAACTCATGGGATTCCTTTTTGTTATCAGCTGTAAGTAGTCATTGAGAAAGAACTGAATCATATTCCATATACTCCCTTCAGATAAGAACTCAGGGGAATAGCAAAAGAGGATGATGATTGTAAGAGGAAGCAGAGAAAAATATTAGAAATTAAATTATTAAATATGAGTGGAAGAAAGAGAAGCACATGGAAAACCTACTTTTTAGAGTTACTTAAAGGTGTCAATATGAAGAAAGGGCTACAGAAGAAAAAGCCAGATGTTTACAAAAAGGGAGCACAGCAGCTGCTGAATGCTTCTTCCTTGTTTGTAGTTCAGGTCGAGCATCTTTATCTGTGAGACCAGGGAAGTAGCACATTCCTCACACAAAAACTTCAAAAGGTGCAGGACAGCATTGTAGAGCAGTGATGATGAACAGATTTGGTGCCTAATGCCACATTGATCATTGAAAGATCCATGCCTTATTGCTCTCTTGTGCCAGTTTAGATTTCTGACAGGGATCATGTTGACACTTGTCAATGGTTTGCAAGAAGGATATGAGAAAATTGACACCCCCCGCAAAAAAAAAAAAAAAAAAAAAAAATCAGCAGAACTAGACCAGACTTTACATGATCCCAGCTTTTATCATAAACCTGGAACTCAGACCAGATTTGTTCAAAATTCTTTTCAGTGACTCACAGAAATGCTCTTTCATCAGTAAAACAGGTAACACAAGGATATGTTTACACACGGACTGAGCAATGGGTTTAGTTTGATTCAGGGGTTCAAAAGCAAAACTAAAAAATACAAAACCATAGTGGGTCCAAAACTCACAGCTGCAATCAGAGCTACACTAACAAAAGATTCATCCCAAGGAAGAAAAATCAAATATTTTCCTTCTTTGAGTAGTTTCCTAAAAGATGTTTACTAAGTACTGGAGACACGTTTAGACATAGGCTTTACTGGTTTACATTCGACATTTTCTCTCCATTTGATAGCAAAATAAAGGATTTTAGGTTTAGTCCTGGAATCAGGAGATATTCCAGACAAACTGCTAAGTTACTGGCTTACCTGTTCCTCCCAGCACAGAAGTTGTTGCAATGCATTTGTTTCCATAGTGACAGAGTAATGTTTACGAGGGTGGAGATTTCCTGCTTCAAGGAAAGAAGTTGGGCTGCAATGGAGAAAGCTCTTATCTGACAATAGTGAAAGGCCTTCAGGGAATGATCAGGTACTAGAACTTTTCCAGGTGTGACTACTTTGCTTTTAATGTTGTCCTACCATTAAAGCAGAGATTTCAGAGCTTTCTAGAAATCCCTAATTCTAATGGGAGTTTGAGATTCAAAATTATTAGGGTTTATTTTTCATTTTATCTAAACAGAAAAATAAAATAAGCCAAATATTAAGTTTTTCATTAAAGGCTTTATATATATATATGTATACATACATACATAATTAACCATGTTTTTAATTTTTTATTAAATGAAGTTTTTATGAACACAGTAAAGTAACATTCCTAAACACAATGTACTAGCACTTCTGATATATGCTAGACTATTTATGTCTCCATCTGTTCAAAAGACACTGTCTGATCCTTTATTCCTTCAAGTTCTTTATTTTCTCCTCATTATGTATCCTTGACACTACAAGCTGAATTTGGACACTGAACTATTTCTCACATTTTAATGCAGTCTTCATTTTATCTGGTTTTTGGTTCCATTTTCTCTGAAGACTTTAGCAGACACAGTGAAAAGCAAAAGTCTGGTGCTATCAAAGATGCTACAAAAGCTATATGAAAATAAAATATGCTCATTGCTTATCTTTTGTGTTCAAACTCACTGAAACCTTATTCAGTAGAGTGCTGTGATTTGAATCAGGAAAACAGAATTTCAAACTGCTCCTACATACTAACTTTTTTAAAGGCAATACTAAAACAAAATCAAACTGAATTGATCTTGGTTCCATCCAGTCAGCAAATCTGATTTTCTGGTTTTATTATGTAGACTCTTAAGTCCAGGCAACTAGTTAAAGGACAAGCTTTTACCTGAAATACCAGATTTGCAAGGTTCCAGAGGGAACAGAGAGAGCTAAGTAAAAACCAGATCTTTGGAACATATGAAATGTGTCTGACTCGGTATTCACAAATTCAAAGCTCCTTCCAATTTACTTCAGTCTGAAGGCTGTGGGTTAAAACTCTGTATTGCAAATCCTCTGCCACGTTTCTGACGACCAAAGCAAAGCTAGAGGCTCTTATTCCAAATCATTGTCTTTTGATTCTTTTGACTTATTAAAACCAAACACATCAAAGGGGAAGAGATGCAAACACAAGAATGTCAAGGCAGACTCCAAATAATGCCCAGTGATGCAGGTCTGCAAGCATATTAATTACCTATAGGTGAAAACTCAAAAGAAAAACATTATTCATCATCTACCACATACTTAGTCACTGAGTTCCTGTGCTTGCTATCTACAAATTCTCTCCTGTGTTTTACATATGGTATTAACTATTACAGACAAGGCTATTTCTTCTGAGAAAAAGGGGGGAGGGGGGGGGGGGAGTATATACTCTTAGCTATTTGAAGGCACTGTTCTCTCTGAAAATACCATAAAAGACACATTAGCTGTGGAAGAATTATGCTACAAAACACTAGTTCCTGAAACCATAAAATTTACAGCATCCATTCTCTGTCAAAACAAAAGGGATACTTCAAAACTAAACATGTGAGTTACGGTCTGCATTACATAAAATGTGTAAAATTGAAAAGCTACCTCATGATTCTAATATCACACAGTGTTTTAAGTATGACAAAAAGCAGCTTCAAAGACCCAAATCACACTTGCAAAACTGACTTCAGAAAAGCTGGGAATGGGTTTTAAAGTGGGATTTAATTTTTCTGTTGTAAAATGTAATTTGTCTCAATTACTGAATGTCTATATTTGCAAAGAAATGTATTTTTGTAGTCTTCTCTGGACTCTAGATCTCATTAAATTCTGACCTCCATTTTTATCTTTCCAAGCAGAATCTTTTCCTGTTCAAAAGGACTAATCTCAAGATGAAAATTCTCTCAGTGGAAATGGATTCAAATGTGCATAACACTGTAGATAATACATGGTATTAGATACGATATGAGACAATATGATATTCCACTTGAAATAAGAGAGTTTGACTATATTTTCAGTATTGTTACTGTTCTTAGTACTTCTGCAGTACTGAGGCTATTCTTAGACAAAAAAAAACCAAAACAAAACAAAACAAAACAAAATATTAAAGCAATCTCCCTCATTCTACCAACTTCCCTTCTCTAGAAACTCCTTAGCAAAGAAGGACAGGCCAAGCACTTAACTATAGTTCAATCTATTCCAATGTTCTTACCTAGAAGCTGGCATGCAGTAACAACCATAACCCAGAGCTAATGCTCAAAACCTGACTTTTTGATTTTAAGAGTATAGTTTGGGGACTTTTCTTAAAGGCATGCTATCTTTTCTTCCATACACTCATGTTAGTCAAGAATGTCAGTGCATTCAAATGCAGGTGCTCTTTTTGCAAGAATGACATAATCTTTACATGAAATCATTTTAAAGATCATAAAGTGAGAAGAGCAGAGACAATTATTCTCTACAAATAAACATACTTTTTCTTATGATTACTAAAGAAAGACATTTTACTCTATTTCCCAATGATTATTTTTGTAGTGCTGTACTTCCTCAATCTAATCAGGATAAAAGTAGGTCTAGGGAATACTGGGAAAAAGCCAAACAAAGGAGTTGAAGTGCAGTCAAAAATATTAAGTACCAGGATCTAAAACCCAAGTGTATCCTAAGAAAATGTTAAATGCAACGATCCAGTAAGCTTCTGAGATGAGGGACCTGTTGGCAATGGCAGTGAACATCTAGAGGTTCCCTTGCAGCTACTGAGGATTATAATGAAGGCAGGAACCTCCTCGTGGGAAAAGCATTCTTTAGTTTAGCTTTGGTTTAGTGACATTGTTCCACGATACAGCAAACACTTTCCACAGAATGAAGAGAGGCCCATGCAAGAGGATCCTTGTGCAATTATCTTTGTCCTACTTGCATAAAAATGGAAAGTCCCAGCCATCCTCCTTTCCAAGGCATCAAGCTCACTCAGGAGCACTTTCTTTCCTAGAGAAGCAGAACACTTTGTGCCCTTCTCCTAAACGTTTGACCACAAGTTAATTCATCATAATGACAGCATCATACAGATTAAATATGAAACCTCTCAGAATGGTGATTCACATTAACTGTGTCGAAATTCATGTATGGGGTCCAGAGGGTAGCTCTGTGGAAAATTACAAATAAACAAAAATTATACTAAATGGACAATGGTGTGAAAATTTTGCTTGGTATTTCTATAGAGGAAAAGCGATAAAAGGCAGCTCTTCAAAGGTTCTAAACATAGCTATTATAGCTTGTCCTCAATCTCTGACTAAGTTTTTATAACATAAAGAGACAGAGATTATTTGTGGTTTGGCAGCTAGAAGGAAAAAGAAAAATGTTCCTGAAAAATTAGTTCAGAGCAAATCGATCTTGAAGTGATTAAGACTTTTGTTGCTGAAATTTAGACAAACAACTCCCAACAAAACAAACCCAAACCAAATGCCCTCCATGAAGAGCAGCCATGAAGAAAAGGATGTGGGGGTGCTGGTGGATGAGAAGCTGGACATGAGCCAACAGTGTGCACTTGCAGCCCAGAAGGCCAATTGCATCCTAGGCTGCATCAAAAGAAGCGTGACTAAGATCTCACCTGGAGTGGTGCTTCCAGCTCTGGAGCATTGTGTCCAGCTCTGGAGCCCTCGACACAAGAAGGACATGGATCTGATGGAGTGGGTCCAGGGAGGGCCACAAAGATGATCATCTCTCCTACAAAGATAGGCTGAGGTAGCCAGGGTTGTTCAGTCTGACAAAGAGAAGACTCCAGGTAGACTTCATAGTGGCCTTCTGGTAACTGAAGGGAGCCTAAGAGAAGGCTGGAGAGGGACTGTTTACAAAGGCCTGTAGTGGTAGGACAAGGGACAATGGCTTTAAATTAGAGAAGAGTAGATTTAGATTGGATGTTAGGAGAAGGTTCTTTACCATGAAGATGGTGGAACACTGGAACTGGTTGTCCAGGGAGGTAGTTGAGGCACCATCCCTGGAGATACTCAAGGTCAGGCTCAAGGAGGCTCTGAGCAACCTGATCCTAGTGGAGGATGCTCACTTTAAGGAGGTTGGACTAGGTGGTCATAACCAACCCAAACCATTCTATGATTCTATTATTCTATGTATCTGCTGCTATAATCACACACTATGCCAAAGCAGGAAAAGATTAGGTTTGAATTCGAGTTTTCTGCCTTTGTAACTGAAAAGAAGAAGGTGATTGGTGGTGCCCCCCTTCTGTTTGACTTTGTGTAGAGTACTTAGTGACAGCATAAAAATAAGAATAGTCTTCTGAAGTGTTGCAATGATAGCTCTCAGCTGTGCAGTTCAATGTGCTTCATGCTGTCCCTGATGTTTTGAATGTTGAATTATTTCAGGTAAGAAAAAAAAAAGGTTTAATATTAGAGTAGGTTAGTGTACATCTTAAACATAACAGAACCTTGCTATGTGAGCTCTCTAATTCTCTTAGGCAGGTGTGCATCTGCATGTGTATGTATGTAGGTACCAAAATACATGCATGTATAAAAACCTACCTTTAATTTTCCACACCTTGAACAAAATATATGGTTCTGAACTATTCAGTGAAAAGTAAACAACAAACTGATAACTAAATAAGATGTAATCCTAACAGGTAATTTTTTTTAAAATTTCAAGTACATGTTTTGATACCAGGGAGTGCTTGAAATTCTCCACAACTTTTCCATTGGAAAGCTAGGGAAGAGTCA